>NC_089873.1:44691111-45005555 GCF_040182565.1 Anser cygnoides | reverse complement strand
GCTATTACTATCATCAAATGCATTTTCAGAGAAATGAAAATGCCTTGTGAAATTACATCAACTGCACATCATTTTGGAGGGGAAAAAAGGGATATAAGTCTTCTAACAACACTGAATCGTACTCTTTCAACATTTGCAGATCAAAATGCATCTTTCTTCCCTTCTAAGCATCATTTTGTTTGGAATTTATTTCACTTCCTTTTATATAACCATTCAAAAGGAACTTTTTTTTCCTTTTGTTTTTTACTGAATTTTTCACACAAAGGCTCTAAAAATTTCTGATGTCATCCTTAATGGAAATGAATCAAATTTCCATCTGAAAAACGAGGTTTGCATTCCCCATGCATCTCTATTATTTAACCTTTAGAAACCTGAGAGTGAAAGTGTTTTCCTTTTAATTACAGATGTTCTGCTTTTAGCAGCACTGTCCCAGTGTCTTTGACTTTGTCCTGGTTTTCAGCATGTATCTAGGTGCTCAGCTTATCCAACTAGTTTTGGCTTCCCTCTACCTGCAGCATCATTTTGCTACACTCTGACCTATAGCTGGATCCCTTCTCTGGTGCTTTACACCCATTGACCAAGTTTCAACATGCTTGCTCCCCACTGAAATGCCAAATACCACCATTGCCGAAGCAGCATGGCCCAAGCATGGAAAAATCACCTCAAAGTTCAGCACTGAAACAGATAGAGAGTGTATCTTGGAAACCTGACAGAAAACAAAAAGAAAGGGGACAAGGACTTATAAAGCAGGCCTGGCAAGATGGAGGAAAAATTGTAGCTTTGGTGTGAATGGGGGGTGGGAATGCAAGGTAGTAAAAGGAGTAGTGGAAAATTCAGCTCTATGCTGTGTAAGAAAAGGAAGGAGAACCTGGCCCAGAAAGGATCAAGGATTTTAGATTTCAGGTTAGTTTCACACAGCTGTTATATAGATTTTATTATAGACATAGCCTTATTTCATAGATTATTCTTCCCTATCATTTTGTTTCATCAGCATGGCTACCCTGTGTGAACAAGTCCCAGAGAAAATAACACGGGACACAAAGATAAAGGAAAATATAATCACATTCCTCTTCCAATATTTTTCCTGGGTGCTGCTTGTGCACCATTATGTTACTATAAAGCTGAACAGGACAAGCAGCTTTAGTAAAGCAATGAAACCGGGCAAAACTGCAAAAAGACACTTCTGCCAAAAATGATGGTCACCAGCTATGCTATAAGGCAACCCAAGACAATTTCTGTTCTTACCTTTTCTACTTTCATTATCAGCAAGTTGACTTTTCCTCTTATTAAAAAGAAAAAAGTCTGTCATTACAAAACAGACCAGTCAGCCAAATGGTGTGGTCATTTTTTTAGGCATGAATCTAAGTCTTTTCCAACACAGTAAGTGTCCTAAATCTGAACAACAATTTACTCTTCCTTTAAGATACATATAACTTTACACTGTTATTATTTCCTTTTCTGCAACTGCTCCTTTACCTCCTAATTCTGGGAAGAAGTGATAGAAGGCAATATTTAAAGTATAATGAAGAGAAGCCCAGCACAGGTTTCCAGTCTCATGTCTGCAAACACAAGATACTGGTTTGAGTGCTTATCTGAACTGAAGCTGCATTTGCAGCCTTGAAGGTTTCCTCCCATCATCAGTCTCCTAACACAGAGCATCCTCATCAACCGACTACATCCACATTGTGATAGGACTGAATTTCTGCTTTTAAAAATAACTTGGGAGAGAGGAAAAGTAATTTTAAAAACTGGAATGGGAGCAGATGTCACCGGTCACAAGTGCTTTGCAGTCCTCTGGACATGTGGTCCTAATTCCTTTTCGAGGTGTCAGCACCAAAACGAGGACCAGATAAACGTTCATTTGTAGGACTCAAAACGGTGCGGCCATTCTTACACTCTGCCCTACAACTGCAGGACTTGCTTCTCTGAGAGGAGCTAATGTAAGGGCTACTGAACCCCCTCAGCCATCACTCCCAAGCCATCCAGCCCTATCAAAGTGACTGCTGCAGCTCCCAACGCCTGGCATCACTGCTGGCAATTTCAGACACTAAAGGGACTGAACCAGTGGCGAGGAGAGTCTCCCTCAGTAAAGTGGTCCCTCCAGCGCGGCACAGGGTGTCTGTGCCGTACCAGTTTCCTGGAACTAAACCCAGATCTCAGTGTACACACATCATCTGGTCAATTTCTTCTGATGCCAAATTAGACATTAAATGCAACGCTTTGTAACAGCTAAGCAGGTGGGATTAGAGACATGAGCACCGAGGAGAGAAACAGCAAAAACGTATGCAAATGACTATATAGTTATTGTACAGGGGAAAAACAGGGAAAACAGAAAGTCTAAATATTGTCTACAAAATCTAATCAGATGCAATATTAAAGAGCACAAATTTGAACAAAACAATCAGGAAATCCAGATGTTACATTTTCAGCAGCATACCTTCACCTGCTGTGTTACACCTAGGGCAAGATTTGTGGCACTTCACTTGAGGCTCTACCCCAAATTGCTCTTGATGCCTTCTTCAGGAATCAGTGTGGAGACACAGGACTGTCCTACAAACATTTCATTGCACCCCAAGGTGCATGGGGATGAACTATCCTCAGATGATGCCTCCTTCCCCACTGATTGTAGCAATGCGATGCCTAGACCTACAGCTAGCAGGTAGCAAACTTTCAGATGGATGTTAACTGAGATGAAGGCAGCCTATGGTGCACATTGTACAATGTTTCTGTCGGGGGGGGGGGGGGGGGGGGGGGGGGCATAAATTCAGGCTGGAAATCCTCTTTTTTTCTTTTATGCCTGTAGTTTCATGTCTCAATTCACCAGCTTTACAGAACATTATGAAGTTAATTTCACACATGGACCCAAATTTCCTCACAGACACACTTATCAAACCCTCACTGAAGGTTAAACAGAATTTCTCATGCTCCTCCAGGGAAGGTGGTTCAACTGAGGAGGTTTTTGCTTTAACCACCAGAGAAGGCGTCAGTAGTTTGCACTCTTCTTTAGGTTTGCATTGGTGCTACTGATCGCAAATGCACAGGGAGCACAACAAAACTCTAAGTGCAGGTCTGAACCTGTGAAATGCTGAGCGAGTTCGATCACAACTGACTGCTGTGAGCATTGAAGGGATGCTGAAAGAAGCAATGTGTGCTTACAGGATCAAACCCCAGCCACACAACTCATTTGCGAGCTACATGACTAAGGGTCAGTAAAAGAAAAGCCTCTGTCAAGGCCCTCTATGGAAAATAGATTGTTAAGGACTTACCAGTCAGACTTCAGCATTTTCAGGAGAATATCAATGTATTTACTCTCCACCATATTTTAATTCAATTCATCAAACAAACATTATCCATTAAAGATTACGCACCTGTGAATCAGAAGCTCTAAAGGTCAGCCTTTTCGATTTATGCTGAAAAGAAATCTTGGCCTTTCCTAAAGCCACAGATCTTTGTATGTATCCTGCTTCTCCTGCCTGCAAAACTATGAAAAAGGGAGCTTGATAAAACAAAGATCTCTATTTATAAGGCTTCCACCTTTGAGCTCCCTGTGGGCTGCCTGCCTGCCAGAAGGCTCTTTAGAAGCAAGCTGGTAGAGTACACAGGGTGGCCGCATGAGATGCCACCTTCCCAAGGAGAGACGAGAGAGAGGTAAAAAGAAAAATCTTTGCCAAGTTCAATAGGCCAAATTCCTCTTTGAATTACAGAGGCGTAAATCTGATCTAATCCTACCATAGGCAATGGTGCTGTGCTGGATTTGCACTGCAGGAATCGGAAATCAGAACTTGGCCTGCCAAGCTCAAAATTGCAAGGACCTTTTCCCAGTGCTTAGGATGTCTGGCAACAGAGACACTGATGCTTGTTCAAAGAGGATATAAAATGCCACCATAAGGATGAAATGCAGCACTGAAAGTAACGCTCTAGACCTGTTTTGCACAGACATTGACAACCACACAACGCAGGAGAGCAATGAGTTGTTGCCTAATTCTTCTCAAGAAAGAAAAGTCTCATTGTGGGTAGAATGGGGCATAATGACTTTATCACAGCTGTAACTACTGAAGGATGGAGAAAGAAATGCCTGTGATTCTACTACTCAATGCCTACCTTAGTTCAAAGACTGATCTGAGAAAATAACCTGCATATTAAATATACATTTGGCAACTGAACAGTTGGTCAAAGTGTGAGAAAATATCTTGTGATTAACCTATTCCCAGCTACTCACCTATGATAACCTGCACTGAATTAGTTACTTACAAGGTAAATAGAACAGAAAATGCCTGATTTCTGAAGTCCACTAGATCTCTTTCTGAGAAAAAGTTGCCACATTGGCCAGCTTACTTTCCCCCCCTTCACTCAATTACACCTGATTCTGCCTAGTTAAATCTCTCAGATTTGCTGAAGAGTGACCTGCAAAAGGAAAAGACTGTCAGCTTGATCCCCAGATTGTTTCTTTACGAAAGTGTGGTCAAGAGGTTCTTCTCAATAAAGGGGCTTTCTTGCACCAAGCCTGCAGGGAAAAGGGCAGCTCACTTCTCTTGGAAATTCCAGCCAGCCCACAGCAGCTTGGAGGCCATTGTCAGCCATGCTGCCTGGCCCAATGCACGCTCAGGCGTGAATTTCTGGGTCCCCTGCTCCTCCTGCCGAGGAGATTTCTGTCAGGTCCAGCTGTACACCATGCATGCTCCCCTAAGCTGACAGTTACCAGCTGGCCAAAGATGGTGCTCTTTGCATCTTGCCGTGTTCCAAAGCAGCGGCAGGAAGGCCTGTTTGTGCAGTTAACTGCCAAGAATACTAGCTTGGGTTGGGGAAAACAGCGAAGTGTCAGTGATATGATGGAATAAAATAAAGTGGAAACAGCTGGACTGGTTCAGACCAGTTATTTGCATTAGCTAACACCTATTTAACTTCAGGAGCTAATGAACACTTCTGAGAGACGATAGCTTTATTAAAGATTCAATTATTTTTCAATTAAGATGTAAGAGCTGTATTAAGCATCTCTGAAAATGCCACAATGTCCTCCAGCTCCGTTCAGGGAAAACCCAAGCTAGTATTCTTGGCACTTCCCAAGGTAAAACACTAGCAAAAATAAAACCCTAAAAAAAAAATCAGAATTGTCAGAGGCTCTTTACACTTCTTAAGGAAGAAGAGAGCTCATTCTTTTGCAGCTCTCTTGTATCTGCTCCTTTACCTCCTTGGTTTTTCCTCTGTTGCAGATAATTCCACATGATTAATAGGCTCTTCTCAGCAGTGCTACACACAGTTAGCTCTTTTAATCTCTCTTTGAATCTGAGTCTCTCTAATCCCCCAGCCCTTCGGCCCCAGGAGACTCCACCTGAGGATCACAGACTCATATAGCTCTCTCTGTTTTAAGTTTCAATCTGCGGGTTTATAACAGAAGAAAGTTCAAATTTACCTTATCTGCCATGATCATAGAGGAGCCTCCATGAATGCCCAGGATGGGAGTGAGGGTCTGGGCAGAGATGAAGTCCAGGATCTGAGCAATGGCTTCCTGGTCTGTGTCATCAGCAAATACCACCCCTTGAATCTTCCGATCTGACATGAGGTCACAGATGCGGGTGATGATGCTCTTGGGATCTGTCTCATTCATGGCCACCAGCTCCACCCGGGGCACCACTGAGAGGTGGTGGAAGTCATCTTTCTCGTGTGCATCTTTGATGGCCACTTCGTCTGAGGTCCCCACCAGGATGACTGCAATGCCAATGCTCGGGTGGCTTTTCTGGGCATGGGCCCCGCTCCCTGTTGTCGCGAGGACTGCCAGCACCAGCCAAAACTTTGGAGAGTAGCACTCCACCCTGGGCCTCATCTTCGGCTCTTACACTCCCTAAACAAAGAAGAAATAAAAGGAAGGGGGGAAAGTGAGAGAAAGAAAAAGTGATTAATTGATAAGCCAATCATGCACTCAACCCTTCAAGGCAGATCCATCGATCCTCCTCAGCCGCTGCCATCCTCCCACCAGCCCTTCTTGCTCAATGCCCAGTCCTTCAGCTGCATTCAGGACTCTATTAAATAGTCAGAGGGACTCAAACTAGAGTCGCAGTCTCTACCTCAGAGTTTAGAGTCACCTCAGAGAACAGCTGTCAGCAGAAGATGGGATCATGTCGTCTCTCAGGTCCCATGTCACACTGAGACCAAAGTCAAAACTGATTGAGAATTGTCCTTTGACGGCTGTTCAGCTGTCTTTGTGAAACTAATTGCTTATGTCAAGCCCATGTCTAAGTGCTTGCCCTCAACACAAAGAAATTATTGATGCTTGTGATCTGTTTGGCCTTCAGCTGGAGGTATAGCAGAGAGGCTGAAGGGACCAGGCAGACAGGACACCCTTTTACTTTCTCAGCACAGTGCCTCTAGAATAAAGGGAGGACAATTGTCAAGGCCATTAGATGGATGTGGGTGTGAGTTACTCTGTGTATGCATTGCATGCAGCCTTCCTACTGAAGGAATACACACTGCTCCAGTCCATAGTAGTTCAGTCATATGCCTTTCACCAACACAACATCCATTTCTTTTTAAAATGCCAAGAACACAAAATTTCCTAATGGTCATAGCTAAAAATGGACCAGTGTAACATGGGGAAGACATTCCCTTCAAGACCAACATGCCAAGTCTTTTTGCTAAAAAGGAGAAAAAATCCACAGAGCTTATAAAGGTTCACCATTGGCTACCACAGCCAGGGATGTTACAGGGATCTTCTCCCTGAACATGTCCACTTTATTTTGTAATCACAACAGCAGAAATGGAAAAACCCGATGAGGTCATCTCTCCAGCCCCTGCCTGAGCAGGACAGCTCCCTGTGGGATTGTTCCTAGCTCTTTCTTTACTCAGTCTTGTTTTAATAATACCTCACATTTCCACAGCTCTTTTCATCCTCAAGGCACTTCACAGACACTAATGAATTAATACTTGCAGCACCTATGAGGAGTAAGCATTATCAAAATCCTCCTGGTCTGGGGACAAAAACAGAGCAGTGGCCGTTCCTGTGAGAGGCAGCACTGTTCAGCACGCTCATCCAGGGCCACTTTGCTGTCCCAGGTAGATGCCAAGCATTTCAAACTAGAAAAGACTTCCTATCAGCTCTTCATGCCCATAAATCTGCTCATCAACAGCCAGGTACACTTAGAATAAACACACCCGCCCTGCATTTCGTTGCACTACATCACTGACCCTCTCATCTTGGGAACCAAGAAATTGGAACCTTCCATACCGTTCACTGCTGCATGTCTCTCTGTTAAGTGGATAGAAGGCTGCAGCAGCAGGGACAAAAACAACAGGATTTTTTGGGGAAGTTGGAAGTCCATCCAACAACCCCACCAAACACCAGTCGCCCCCAGAGAGAGGGCACAAGGGACTCCATCATGCCCTGCCCAGGATAACACAGAGGCTCAGCGCGTGCTCCCTCATTGCCATGCTAAGCAGAGAGAATGTATCCTGCATTATTATTACCAGATAAATAACCACATAATAAAATAGATAATAAATATGCACCGGAGGAACCAAATCCACTTAGGAGGCTGGAAGGAACCACGGGTACGAAGCAGCAATCGATTCTAAACTCTGACGGATCCACTTTCTGAGAGATGCTCATAAGAACCAAGGGACTTCAAGAGTTTGGCAAAATGAACAGCTAACTTCATTCCAGCAGGACTGTTATCCTCCAATTACGAGTCACTAAATTAGATTCCTTCACAGTGAAATGCAGTCCCCACTCCTGCAATGCTTTATTAACTTTAATGCACTCTATACGCTCTCTGTCTCTCACTCTCTTGCTCAGTCCCTTTAATGCTATATTTGCTCTCTTTAAAATATGTCTCCTGCGATCTCTCTGCAGAGTCTCACACTGTATATTACGCTTGGTTAGGCAATGGCTAGCTGTGATGCCCAGGGAGCAGAGTGTAGGTTTTTCCTAGCCCCTCTCCCACCAGGAATACTTCACAGGGCCTTCCAACACAGGGCTCAGAGAGCAGCAATGCAGGAGCTATGCAGGCAAATGAGGCAGCTGTCTGCTTTCACACCCAAATACAGACTTTTCCCACAGGGAAAATTGCTGGCCAAGAAACTCATTCCCTTCTCTTCACTTGCACCAAAGCCAATAAATCTCTAGCATCTACCTTCAAGGGCCAGCAGATGAGAACACAGATCTTGAACAGCACTTAAGTGCCAACCTACTGCATGTCTGGCTCAGGGGATGTGCCCCCCAGACAGATCTTCTCTTCAATACAGGATGATAGGGTTCCCTGTAAAGCATCAGAAATTCAGCCTTCAGCCAGGGACACAGGGAGCAGCCAGGCCTAGGAAAAATCTAATCTAAAAAGGTCATCAGTGCCTCCACAGCTGACCTGGCATCTCCCTCCACTTTGGAACCTTGGCCATGAGCCCTCTCCAAGAGCAGGCAGAGAGATGCCTGCGTCCACCCAACCACCCAAGGCACTTTTCCTCTGTCTCTTGCTCATATACAAGTTCTCTGTCACACTCACTACGTGTTTCAGGAACACGGATGGCCCACATGCCAGGAGCCAGTGTCCATCTGCAGCAATTACAGGTACCAGGTTCAGACTGGGCCCCCTGGCAGGACAGGACACAGGGATGTAGCAAGGCAGAATGCCAATAAATCAAACCCAAAACAGGGCTGGTGGTACCCCATTAGCTCCACACTCCCACAAGGCAGCAGCAGGTTCACAGCACAGAGTTGCGCTGCTCAAGTGCAGTCTGTTGGAGATAGGAACGGGCATCCTGGCACCAACCCCACCTCTCCTTCCTCCTCTGGTCTGGCTCACTATCAGCCCTTTTTGAAGGTATGCTAGTAAAGGGGTACACAACCACAGACTTATTGTAAGATTAAAGTGACCCCACAACGACTGTGAGAAGGTGTTTTTGCATACACAGCAGCAAGTTTTACCCATTAATTTTGGCAATGTTTAAGTGCAAAAGTCTGAGACACCCAAACGAGGAAACACTGGAGGCACTATAGGGACCCTCCTTGAGGGCTGTCTTTTTTCCAGTGAGCATTTGCAAATTCACATGGGGAAATTCATAAGCACGTGACAAGGTTGCAGTTGTAAAAGAGGACATTTGCCCCTAGTTGTTTCAAGTAACTTCAATATTCCTAGACTCTAATTTCACCAGTCAAGAATGACTTTAAAAATGTGCTAGGATGTTTTATGACAAAATATTTTACGCGAGTAGTTTTTTCCCTTGCTGGTGATGTGGGGCAGCATAGTGTCTGGGAGGCTTTTCTGTGCTTTTGCCACTCCAAAACAATTCAGCAATTCCTAAACTCCAGTCTAACCAGTAACGTCTTTCATGCATTATTCCATGCTATTATATTCTCCCTTACTCCCTGGTATACAATATATGTCAGGGATATTAGATAAAGTGGTTTTACAGACATATCTATATTTAGGTATAAACATGCCTGTAAAACCATTATACCTCTATAATCTCATTTTACTTACCAATAAAACACATCCACCATTGTAGAGGAATGCAGCATCTACTTAATGCTGCAGAGCAGTGTTACACAATCACTGTTAAAACGAGGAGGGAGAGTTAACTTTCCCAGTTGAAAATGCAAGAGAAGTGTAGGTAGTCAGACAGTAATTATTCGGATTGGAATTTGGCCAGGACCAAAGGTTAGATTGCTTTAAAATATCATGAGAACCTTATTTGACACTGCATTTTATGTGGATCATATCTAAGATAAGTATTAATAGAAAATTATTAGGCTGCACAGGCAAAAATACAGCTCAGCATTTAGAGATATTTCTGGACTATATTTCAAAATACCGAAAGTACACAAATAGGTCACTGTGCATTCAGCCAGGCAAACTGTAAATAAAGTGCTGCTCAGTGTACAGCAAGGCGAGACGATCTTTAGGTGGGATAAAGAAACTGAGGCAGAAGGTGGGCTGGTCCCAGGAGCTTGGGGTCAGTTCTGTTGTGTATTGATGCTGGTGCCTCCATCTGCTGCAGCTTTGCTAGAAGGGCAGCAACATGCAATAGCCCCTTGGGAGGGTAATTGCAGGCCCCAAAACCCCACTTCCAAGCTAAATATAGCAAAAAGAAAGGAATTCCTGTAATACTGTGGTCTCAGACTAAAAGCTGCCTTAAAGGCAACTTTCCTAGTAAGGAGGAAGACAATGGTTGAGATAGGAGGCTGAACAGCATCAGCAGTGTGAAGGGAACTTCGTAGGGATGAGGGCTCTACACTGGAGGAAGAAGAGCATCACCTACAACTTCCAGACTTTCCTGGGGAGCCATGGGGAGGTTCACACCAGAGTGCTTTCTGGACTCTGCCCGCTGGGAGCTGTGATGAGGTCACAGGACTTCAAGCCACAGAATCTGAATTCAACAGCTAGTTTTGCATCTGCACCAACTGTAATGCTAACTCTCAACCCTACCCTTACCCCTGATCACTAGCCCAGTTCCAATACTTACCACCACACCTGTGGCCGAGCTACTACCTACAGATGTCCTACCATCTCCAGTGTTACTGGAGACAGTTTGAGCATTGTTGGACAATGAATCAGAAACCAACCCTCATGTTTCCAGCCCTAGTTGGGGGTAAGAAGAAATCCATCTCAGCTGTGAGATACTCTAGAAAGCTGGCAGGTGCTTTGTGCCTTGTATCCAACACACCACCAGGGAACAGCACAGCGCACTAGGAGCCGTAGGGAAGTTAACATTGCACTAGACGAGCTACTGGGCTGTCTGGCAAGAAAATACCTGTATGTCTGGACCAGAGAGCACTATTTCTGTGCTAATTAACTGCAGAAGACCGTGGTTTTGGTCTGCTACCTGCCTTACAGGTAGGTAAGCTGCAGGAGCTAAGAAGACCCAGGAGAAGAAAGGTGTAGGATTGATTTAAACCCCATAAATTGTTACTCCTAAAAGCTGGGGTGTAAGGCTGTAAATCAAACCCTTCTCTAACTCACTGATTTTTGGCAATCCAATTTCAACTTAGGACAGCATCCCATTCTTATGGTTAATGCCACCTCCCCACTCCAAACACACTGCGTGTAGTCTGCCTCTGAAGAAGCACTCCTCCCTTCCTAATGCTGCGTTGTCCTACCACAGCTTCAGCCCAGGCTATTTGTACACTGACAGCTCCTGCGCTGCTGTGCCACATATTGCTCACCAGGTAGGTGACATAAGTGTGCATAAATCTTCTGGCTCGTGTCCCTGTTGTTCCAGGAACTTTGTAAACAGAGACAAAGATGAGGATGAATCTGGGGCACAAAGGATGTGTCCTGGAAGCACCTGCACACTTCAGGTACTGATAAACAGAATGAATGACACTGCAGGAAAATATCCGTATGTTCAGAGCAGGAATATGGCAGTGTCTACAGATATCAGAAAGTTCCACGTCCAATGATGAATGAAAGAGCAATGCAGCACCTGGACCAGAAGGGTTCATTATAGCGACTCTGACTGAAATCCCTTGCCCTCCCCTGGAAGGAAAGTGGTATGTAGACTCAATTCTATTCACAATTTATTTTCTTTTAACCTGTCCGTTCTTTATTAAACCAGATAGAAACTCCTCCCCGGCCTGGCCAGTGTCAGATTCATCCCATAGATCACATATTTACTCCTCCCCATCTCCAAAGCCTAGATTGCTTCTGTTTAGGTCTATCCATTCAACAGGTCTATCCAAGGATAAGGTCCAAAAAGCACTTCCCTTTTCCTGCCCCACATAAAGGAGAAGAGTAGTTCTCTCCCTGCACTTGAGGCGGTACAAGGAACACTTTGATCATCAATTAGACCCAAATCATTCCCAACAGATTAAGAACTGTGTCTCATTATTGTAAGCTTGCCCAAGGGTAAATTCCCAGTGTCCTTCCCACTTCCTCCCACCCACATATTTTACATATCATGGGGATAGCTGATACAGCCACAGCCTCCGAGCTTCTGTTGAGTCCAACATCAAGTGATTCAGAGAAATTACACGTGAAAATCCTCTCCTTAATAGTCTTGCCCTTCCCCCAGTCATTTCAGTATCGCTGTCTGCAGCATCTGCTTTAGCACACGACCTGCCCTGAAACAACTCAAACAATAGGATTACCACCACTAGAAGATGACTCCAAGGATCACATTTAGAAGCGTTTCTCTAAACTCAGCCTAAATTTTCCCTTTGCTCAGCTATCCTGTTACTTCAATAATATCTCCTTCATTCAGCCTAAACAATTTCTCCCTCTTGACTCACCATTTCCACCCTGAAAACGCTTGTAAGATGGTTATCTGATCACCCCTTGGGACTTTCCTCTGCTGCAGTGGAAGTTCAGCTGTGTTCATGTCCCTCTTAAGCTGAACCCCTAGGGCCCTCAGCAGGATGAGGGAGGGAGGAGGAAGGTAGCAGCCGGGCCAGGGAGAGCAGGAGCAAGCCTGACCTGCTTCCCCAGCCTGGCATACAAGCGCAGAGCAGCAGGAGCCAGTGTAACACACAGAAAAGCCATTAAGAGAGACAGCAGGTCAGTCTGGCGTTGCCCGGTGCCAATTTCTAAATGCCAGGGCAGAGAGGCTTGGCACGGCCATCGCTCTCTGCAAGGCTGGCTGGTGGAGCCGGGCTGGAGCCATCGTTCCCCTGCCGGGATCTCACCCCCAGCACCCCGCTTGGACAGGTTTAGAGGGACAAGACCAGCCTTCCTGCCAGAGGGGAGGAAATGTCCTCACCGTCTGGAGCGGTCAGTTGTCGCTCCATGCATGCTCCAGTTCAAACAGGGGTTTCAAGGCTTTCAAGGTCTCTTCACCATGCAGTTTCCCACTTCCAACCATTGCCTGCCCCATCTCAGGCTCAGAGCAAATCATCCAAAGCAAGGGATGCATCTCTGTGTGCACAGCCCCTCCAAAGGGATTTCAGCACATTTAAACCCAGCTTTGCTTCTGGCACACAGGACTGAGGGAAGCTAGGTTTAAACATACAGCAGAATGCTGCACCCAGAACAACACCAGTTTTGCCAAATAAATCCAACTGGAACAAGTTGGTGATCCATGCTGCAATCCCTTCCTTCCTTCCTTAATTCTCTGCTTCCACTTTTCATTTCCAAGCAGAAATCAACAGCATATTAACAACCTGAGTACATTAAAGACTAGGATTTCCAAAAGCTAGGGATTTAAATAACTCCAATCCATTAATAACCATGAAAAAAAACACACCTTTAATTTTGGTTAGATGGTTTGGAGAAACACATACTCTGCATTTCTGATTACTTGCTGTATTAATTTGAGGTTTTCCAATAAACTCTACATTTTATGTACATTGGCAGATTGTGACACTGAATTTCAAAAAGTTTAAAAGAAAAGGAAAAAGTGTTTACCATCAAGGATGGAAAGACTTTCCATTCCCCAGACACTCTCATGCACTGCATTCAGTCCCTGTTCATTCCCTGAGTTATTTGCTTAAAGGCAAAGCACAGAGCAGGCAGGTGAAGGCTGCTCTGTCTGCTGAAGGCAGCTGCCAAACACCATGCCAAAGCTGAAATCCCATGGGCTACTTAAGACTGTCTCTTGATGTTCTTTGTCCTTTTATGCCACATATAAACACCATAAAAGCTAAATCACAAAGGTTTCTTAAAACATGAAATAAGTAGGAAATAATATGTGTTTTTTTTTTTTTTTTATAAGGCAACTCAAGTGATTCCTTGTCCTTCATACTAAGAATCCCCAGAAGGACATCTGAACCAGAGGGATACAGCCTTAAACTACATCTGCACTTTGGATTCAGCCATCTAGTGTGCTGACAACCTCCTCAGATATAATGTATGACAGTGGGCAAAGCTTTAAAGCATTAACCAGCCTGTCTCTTAGAAAAGATCTTCATGGGTGCGTGAAGACCATGCAGCAAGGGCAATCTAGGAGAAACTCCCTGCACTGTCTCTGCTGCTTGTGGCACCATTGTAGCAAATCTTAAACAGCCTTAAGCAGAGTGCCAGAGCTCACCAGACCTGATCGGGCCCTCATAAAGGTGTCACAGACAGAAGGAACTGCAGAAACGGCAGTTGATGCCTGAAACATCAAGATATGAGATGGTCAAAGAAGCTGCTACATGAAGGCAGGGGGTGGAGAGTGGGAATTGTGTTTTGTGAGCTGGTCTAGGGCAAAGCCACAGCACTAGACACTAATGGGTACTGGTACATATTTTGCAAACTGCCAGCATCTCTCAGGAGCTTCGTGGCCTCTTGGTTTACACTGGTATGCAGCACTGTGGAAAGTAGGGTTTTGTCACCAAGTGACGCTGCAATAAGGTCAGCCTTGCTCATGAAATGAGCCAGGAAATTAACTGGAAGTTGAGAGGGGCAAAAAGGTAGACCACAGCCAAAAGTGGTTGAGAGCTGGCTCTGGTGAGGCCACTAGAAAGGATGGATGAGTACTCAGATAACTTTGTTCTCAAGTCTGCTTCTTTATAATTGCCTATCCCTTGGCAAAGTTGTGTCTTCCCTTTTCCTCATTCTGATTCTCAGTAAAGATTTTTTCTGTTCTTGTTATTGCTACTTTAAGAAAAGCAAAACAAAATTTACCCAGGAGAAGTAACAGGGGATACCCAATGTGTGACACCAAAAAGAATGCCATGCAAGATGCTTGGAGTTGTATGTTCCCAACCCAGCAGTATCTTAAAAATCACTCATCCCTTTAGAAAAACCTGATCCTTACAAATAAATACTAAAGTCAGGATGAAAGTAGAATTGACAATTGCAAGTTAGGATTTTTTTTTTTTGGTGGCCTCATTTTCCTTCTCCTGTTCCTTTCTTTCCCTCTTCACTCTTCCCACCCCAGTCTCCCCTTTCCTTGTATTTCTCTCCCTCAGTTCAGTAACCAGTAAGGCACCAGCCATCAAGCCACTGGATACAATACGTTTTCACACTACATTAGTGCTGTGCACCAGACCATGCAGCACCTGCGATTGTATGACAGGTCATGGCCAATTCGTCTTACGGAGACCTTCAATCAATAGCATCCAGAAAGCTTTCCTGGCTGGAGGGACCCAGCCCAGCAGTCACTGACCTCTCCCTCGGCTCAGCAGTCCATCATATTTATGGAGTTGCAGTGACAGAAACTTATACAAGAAAAGCCACATCTGGACCACGGCTCGTCACTGACTGTTGATGCTGCAGGGATGGGAAGGCCCAATCCAGCACAAAAAAACAGATTAGATTTGGCTGAGCTGAATGCCATTTCCATGCATCTTCTCCCACCAGATTCCTCTCCTCTCTCTTCTCCAGCTTGTCAAATTCATTCATGCTGGCTGCTTCAGCCCCCTTTCCCAGCAGCTCACCTAGCTATTCATTCCTCCACAATGCATATGAGGATGTGTACCTGCAAATTCCTCCTCCCAGCCCAGCTCCATCACCAGCTTCCTCAAGGTGCAGCTCCACTCCTTTGGGACACATCTTTTTACACATAAGTTACTATAGGTTACATTTGGAGCAGGAAAAAAATGAATATTGACAGAAAGAGCAAGAGGGAACAACCTCCAAAACTAAATAATGGTCACAGTAAAGAATACACTGTCAGTAAATAAAAATTCATCCCATGAAAAAGTGTAGCTGGGAGTTACTTATGCTTTAAGGTCAGCTTACACTTTTAGAACAGCATAAAGGGACTTAAGTATAGAAGAAAACCTGGAATTTCAATATCCCCATAAACTTCCTTCAGTCTACAATGCATGCCCAGATCTATTATCCTACTCAGCTTTCTGCATCCATCCATCACTTATCTCTAATCCATATTTTGTCCTACGTGGCTCCCACAGTCACTCCATTCCTCGCTCTAAGAACTGCTATACTTTTGTTCCATCTTAGCTCACTTGCATTCACACCGTTCGGTATCTGTTTTTAAATCTTAAAAGCATGGAGGGAATGAACCACAGCAAGTGAAACCTGGTTCTAATCCCTTACACAACCACCCAAAAATCAATAAGCATTTTTTCAAAGTGTAAACACCGTTGTTTTCTTCCTCAGCCCTTTGCCTTAGTCTCCTCATCAGAAAGACAGAGATGCATCTTCCCTGCTTCACAGAGCTAGAAAGTTTAATTATTTATTGTATTTAAAGTACTTTTGGCTCTCAAGTGATAGAAGCTACAGGAGTTGAGATTATTATTATTGCTTTCCATTGCACTTCCCTGAAGGCAGCAATGTCTTCTTGTGAGATCATACCCAACATTACTCACAGGATCCCAAGAGAGTGTATTAAAACCTGTCTGTCCAAGATCTTCAGGACAATAAATCCTAGTTTAGCTAGGAGCAGAGAGAAAGGAATTGCTGTAATACCATAAATAGTTATTGGTTTCCAAGCAAAACCCTTGATACTCAATATCGACTTTGCCACATTAACTCAAACTGCAAAATACTGCTGATCAGTGGTTTCTGAGGAAACAACACATTGTCAGCAAACGCCAGTTTGTTAAGCCTGTTGTCATGAAAATATCTCAACTCATGATACATTTTCACCTACTCCAAAGCAGCTTCCTGGCCAGGCAAGGAAGAGCAAGAGATAAGTGAAGCTTTGGAGGGCAAAGCAGAGCTGCAGTAGGCAGCCAGCCTCTGGGGTCTGATCTAGAGATGCAGCTCTTCGGGACATCAGGTGCCATCCTTCTGGCACTTTTAATCCAAACCTGAACACCTGTTTCATCAACAGATCTGCCCTGGGGGTCTGCCATGGATCCAAGGAGTCTGGTTCCAGCAGCTCCTGGACTGTGAAAACGTAGGGCACAGCTCAGTCTTAATTCACTTACAGAAACTCAAAGTACAAGATCTCTTCGCTGGTGGTCTCACAACTGGAGACCCTCAGACCCTGGGTTTAACAGATCTGGGGAAGGTACCAGAGCAGTCACCCGGCTTGCATAGCATGGCTGGAAAGTTCTGGGAGCTCTGATCCTGTCCTAAACAAAAATCCTGGTCTTACACCAGCAAGCCTGAAGACTCAGAGACCTCGCTGGGACTACAATGTCAGAGGTCCCAGAAGTCTGGGATTCATAGAGAAGTCCTCAGATGTAATTCAAAGGGCCCACAGCTTCAGACCAGGCTTTAAGTGAAAGCACCCCACAGCTGCAAACCCTATGAAGCCCCAGGAGCCAGAATAGGAAACCAATAGGTTTGGTGGAGACAACGTTCAATCGAATCCCTTTTACATCCAGGCCGGTCCTTATGGAAACACAGCTTCCTAGAGACAGGAACCCAAACCTTGCTGCCATGCTGGGGGTCAGGCCCCAGCCCAGAGCAGCTGCTCTCCCTCCTGAGAGGAGTGGGGACAGAGGCACCGCTCAGCCAAGAGGTGTGGATTTAATGGATACGGTGGCAAAGCTGCTTTTACACTGCCCCTCCTGAAGCACTGGAGCAGCACTGAGATGCCAGTCCTGTCTCATGAGGAGCTTTTGTACAAACCCAAGGTTGTAGCACCATACAAGCGTCAAGTTTAAGCATTCAGTCAGCAGCAGTCTGGGGTCTTTAGCTAGGTCTCATCCTTGTTTGTATATGACAGTACCAATATTGACAACCTGGGCAGCCAAAGATTACTGGCTGCAAATACCACCCATCCCCTACAATAACGTGGGGAAAGCACACCAGGTCATCCAGGCCACAGGGCTGAGCTGCAGCCCAGCAGGGTCACAGCATGGCTCTCACCAAATACAGCAAGACCAGCACCGACCAGGTACACGCACACTGGAGAAACCTAAGACAAAGCCCCCATGCTTAGAGACAAGCATCTCGAAGTCCCATGAAAGGGGAAAAAAATAAAATCAGTCCTTGGATGCTGTGCTGACTTCCTGCTTCCCTCTCCCTGACAGTTCCTGCTTTGGCGTCCCATAAGAAAGACACGGAGACAAGAGCTCTCCTCCGAACCAGGTGGTGTTTTTCCATGCAGCTGCATGGATTTATAAATATAAAGACGCCCAAGTAGAATAAAATTCACGGACACTTTTGAACTATTTCCATGCACCCCTGTGCTAAAGGGGTTTAAAGGCCACGATCTGATGTGGCAGTGTTTTAAAACCACTTGCCTGGGTTTTAACACCTTTGTGAGGCACTGGGTAGCATGGAAGGGATCTGTCGTTCCACAGGACTTTCACCTAGGGAGAGAGAGAAACTGCAACAGACAAGCTACGTATGCATTACCACTTGGACTGCATTGCCCCTGGGTTCTCTGGGATCCCTCTTCTCTGGTTTGTATTTTATCTTCTGAGTCTGTAAGACTTCTGGGATCCTATACCCCCTCCCTGACCAAACTCCTCACACAGCCCTGTCGCTGCCCCATCCAGAGACTGGCAATATTTCAACAAGACTAAACACAGCACACATTTATCACTTCTTTCCTAACTAAAGAAATCAGAGGATATACAAGACCATGGCTGAGCCCCTGGCCCCAGAGCTGAGGTGAGCTGGTGGGCAAGCTGTGCAGCCCCTCCGGCCAAATCATTTACCCAACCTGCTCTGCCATGTGGCTAAGGGACCACCTTCTCCAGATCCATCTGCCTTACAGGTTCCCCCACTGCTACAATTTTTATTTATTTATGAAGAGCAACGGCCTTAAAGTATACATACATACAGGGGAAAAAAATAAACAGGTGGCCTGACATTAGGGAAAGAAAAGCACTCAGGCAGTGCACAAACTCCCCAAGGGAGGTGCTCAGGCATGAATTACTGCCAAGATGACATCTGTAGGGAAATAAGCCACCAGATGCAGGGGAATGGACTGGAGAGGCCCAGAGCAATGAGGAGGAAAGAGGAAAAAAAAGAAATAAAACAAGAAATGAAACAGGCTGGTTTGCCCATCAATAGTTATTACACTTTACAGAATTCACAGGTGTCTTTCACTCTTCTTTGTTGAAGCAGCTTTCCAAAAGCTCATGTCCCTGCTTCAAATCATCTGGCCTGCCATCACCCATCCCATCAGACTCCCAGCCAAAAAGGCTTCAGTGACTACTGCAGCAGAGCAAAGAAGAGCCATCTTATCCAGCCACTCTGGCCTGATGTGCCCAATCTCCTCTTCCTTCTACCTGAAGGGCCACCACTTCTCTCATAAGCAATAAAAATCTCCTAAACACGCACACACATCCCATTTTGTCAGCTTTCAGAGCAATGCACCTCCCCAGCCATCCCTTCGGAGAGGCCATGAGGAGACAGTCATCTCCCTCACACCCTCAGGTGCACACTGGTGCAACAGTAATGGTGGCATGAACAGAGGACACATCCCATGCCAACAGAAACATGAAGTGAAGATGAAGAGGACGATGCTTCACCAGATAGCTGGAAACTGGTCACAGTGGGGAGAAAAGCCCTCCTAGAAAACCTGGCCCTGGCTCTAATACACGTCTCCTGGACCGGCAGCACAGGACTGCTGGGGCAGTCACAGCTGGGTACCCATGAGAGAAGGCAGGGGGTGCTGAACAGCAATCACACAGAGGCGGTAAGAACCACACACCTTCTCTACAGGGCTTCTGGGTGTACCAGGGCCCTGGGCTACAAAAACACGTTCAGACAGGGAGCTTGCTTTGTAGCAACAGCAGAGAAAAAGATGCATGTATCAGTGAAGGGAGCAGGATAATGAGTCAAACTATCTGAACAGCATTAAAACACTTCGAGCAATGGGTGAAGAGCAAGTTCTAGAGAAGACTCTGCAGCAGAAGACATGCAGAGTACCAGCCCATGTAGCTCACTAGCCCAGACTTTACCCTCTCCACCCCAGTATCATCTCAGAACCACTGCAAGTGCTGGTGCTTGTCCATGTTTCAAACATCCACTCTAGAGGGCCACCGCCTTAGACACCATGCCTGAAACTTCAGATGATGGCCAGCCAACTGTACTTTGCACAAGTGAAACCTGTGGTTGTCCAACACACTTAAGGAACTGGAGGAAGTTCCTTGCACCTTCTGCAGTGCTTTCTATGTTCCAGCAGGCAGACCTCTGGCAGCATGGAAAATACAATCACATATAGAAACCTCAGCTGGAGCGGTCCCACCTTCTCCCCCACCTCATCTTAATTGGATTTTTGGTTTTGGTGGTCCTCATCACCATACTATGAGTGTCAGCCAATTGTGTGGGCACAGCTGACCCAGAAATCTGCAAGCCCACCATTGGTGAAACAAGGGGACACCACAGGGGATGGATGTGGCCGTGCTTCCCATTGGATGACTGAGCCCATCCCCTCTTCTCCTAAGTTTTCATCCAGAAATGGACTTAATAGAGGCTGCCCAATAGTCACAGCCCTAAACTGGCTGACACATGAAGAGCTGTATGATGGAGAGAGGAATGAAGGAGAAAGTTTCTTTTTCCTTGTTCTCAGGGTGCTTCCCTGGCTCAGGTGGTACCCACTCTCCAGAAAGGCCATCAGCCTGCACCCACCTCTAGTCATGTTAGCTTTTCTGGAGCAGGAATGCTCAGCTAGATGCAGTCAGTGCCTCCACTGCTCTATCACACTCAGCCATCCATTCCAGGTGCAGCATACACAACCACGCAGCAGCAATAATGTTTAGAGAAAGAGGGGTGAAAAGCCAAGGGGAAGGACACAGAAGGGCAGAAAAAGTGGAGCCAAGAACGAGGGTGAAGTCAGAGGAACAGTGAAAACAGGAGAGAGAAGGGAGAGGCAGCTACTTTGCAAACTGTAGCTAAAAGTCTCCCAACGTTTACAGCAAATGATGCATGAAAACACACTGTCAGGAATGTGATGCCCAGAACCTATTGCTGCTAAATATTTAATCTGATTGGCAGGGAGCTGTTAAAGCCTCCGTGTCTGGATCGCAGGCTTCTACAGAGCAACAGGTAAAGTAAATACATCAACACGTAGTGATTCACCTTGGGTGCCATCAGCTTTTCCAACCAGCAGCACTGCACAGGGAAAAAAAAAAGCTGTTGATGGATATTTAAAACCAGCAGAAAAAGGGTATGGGAAAGGCACAGCTTATGTACCTTGGCTCCCACTGCAAGCTGAGGGACACATGGAAGGTGGGTATAATGAGTATCTTCTTCAGAAATGACAAGACATTGCTCAGAGATCTCATACAATAAAGTCCACGCCTCTTGAGCATTATAAAGTCGCACAGCAGTGTGTGTACATTGACGCTGCAGCTCTGATGGCCTGCACTTCCCTGCATGTAGATCCTGAAGCCAGTCTGGAGTAGACCGATGGTTGCCTCCAGCGATCAGCTTTACCGTCTGTCAGGCAGGAAGCAAGTCGGAACACCCTACATTGGTGCTGCCCAGTGCTCGCACATGCAAGCACAGCAGGGCTGGCTGGGTGCACGCAGGAATGTGGCCCTTTGGGTGCAGGAAACCTCACCAGGCAGTAGTGCAGCACAGCAAGGGGACGACAGGACAGCCAGCTGCTAGCAGGGGCATGGGCACGCATGCATTTGCACATCCACGGCAGCTCCTGCTTGCTGACCCCACACACACAACCTCCAGAGCAGCTGCTGTCTGTGGCAGCTCTGCTCTTCCTAAGCCAGCACCCAAGCTGGATCTATGCTCCCAAACAGCCCTTTCCTGGAGCTGCACAAAGGAGGAGGATGACATCTAGGCAAAGCTTTTGTATTTTCAAATGACAGCTCCACTCCAGCTTCTTCTCAGAGGCTTCTGGCCATTCTGAGACACTCTGGGGAAAAAAAGAAAAAAAGACTTTCTTCTTAACCCTCTCGTATTGCTTATACATACCCATTTCTGGAATGAAGTCTTCACTATTTTTCAGATATAACAGCTTAATTTTTACAAAGCTAACTTAAAGATAAAGATGCTCTTCTGTAGAGAGACCCAGACCAAGTTCTTCACTATCATGCAGCACACCAGCAACAGGGGTGTAGTTCTTTGTACAGACCCTACAGATTCTGGGCACAGGGCAGACACTGCACTGGCACTAACAAGTCATGAATAGCACCAGCCCAGCAGCCACATTCCAAAGGATAAAAACATAGTATTACCTATAAATATATACATAGGTAGTTAAAAGTTATTACAAAAGCATAGAGGAAAACAACATGCCCCACGGTTGTTTCACAGAGGGCACAGGATTTGGCTGTATCTAAAATCATGTATCATGTAGGACATCTGCAAATCTAACACTGGCTGCTGAGCCTTGGGAGCCTGGGAGGTAACACAGCACCGATACCTTCCCTAGGGTTAGAACTTGCAGGACTAGAGCCCCATCACAGAGCTCTATTCCCCAGCATGAATCTCCCATGACATTTCCCTTTTTGTATTTCTGGCTGCTTCCCTGTCCATGTCACAGCTGTTCAAGGAGCTGACTTCATCAGAATATGCTTTGAGAAGTGCTTTACTGCTCTGTACAATGGTCCTGCTTTATTTCTTTCAGAAAGTGCCAAACCACTGAAGAATGCCAAGGATAGAGCTCTGCAAGTCAAGACCAAGTGAAGAGCAAGTATTTTTCTATGGCATCATCAGCTGCAAAGTCCCATGGACCTCACAAACACAAAAGAAAGCACAACTTCAGAACACAGCTTTGCTATGTGCACATCCCTCATCCCAACCCACAGACGAACACGTATGCTGGGCAATTTGTCCATGGGCTCTGACAAACCCTGCTACCATGGTTTTAGATGTGGCTGCCCCCAGCTGGCCGCGCTCACAGGAGGCTGCTGCTTGTAGCTGGACAGGGAGAAGGAGAGGTGCCTGAGCTCCAGCCACATCAGTGACAGCCTGATACGCTGTCTTCAGCCAGCAACGACAGTGGGTTTGCATGACATCGCCAGACTGCTGCAAGAACAAACTGCTGGGGCAGGGAAGGGAAACAGCTTTAATGAGCACAGCTATTTATTAACTGAATAAGCACAATGAATAATGCATGGAAAAGTCCGATATGGGATCCCTCTGACCTGCCTCCTATCTATACTGCAAGAAAAGTCTTCTCTATAGCCCAGGACAGCATTACCCCACTTGCCTGCAGTGCTTCAGCCTTTGCCTTAAAAAGGTGCTCTTCTGAGTTTACAGCAAAAATCTGTTTCCTTGATGCTGGGTTCCTGTCACTCTTTGAACTCCTTCTTAAAATTGCCCAGGAACTAGCTGTGTCACTGGGACACAGTCGCTGTCACACAGGGAACGAATCTGAAGCATTTATTTTACAAACAGCCCTCCAATCGGGTATCACAAAAGAATAAATTTGTGATGCTCTTTACATCAGGCACGACAGAGCCATTTACCCAGAGAGACTGGAGCCACCAGCTGAGATGCTGCGCAGACGCATGGCTCTTCTTCTCATCCTCACCTCTTCATTTCCCTCAGAGATTCCCTACTGCTCACTTTTAAAAGCTGTTCAGGAAATTAACATTTCCAGGCATGCGATATCCACCTGACATCTGAAAAAATGGACTTTCTATGAGAAAATGTGCAGGATTTCTTAGTTACAACTAGATGAGAAGCACTGTGAGAAGAGCTTCTTCTTCTTGATATTTTCCTGGGCTTGTCAAAACAAGGAGATATATTACTGCACAGACTTTTTTTTTCTTTAAGCTAATTAAGCTATTTCATACCTCAAGAAAGGTTCACACCAAAAGGGAAAAAGAACAGCTAATCTACTCTCACTGGAACTAGTTCCTCATTGCCTTTTTTTTTTTAATATAAAGTGTGCATTTCATCTGTAATCCCTCCACTGCAAAAGGAAGCATTCAAACAGATGCATCAAAGACGAAAACATAATTAAACAGAAACATTAACAAATGTGTCCTAAACAAATAACCTGTACGGAAAAAGCACCACAGCACCGGCTCATTTACAAGCCCAAAAGCCTTTTAAATACTCTGAAATCACTGAAATTAGATGAGCCCTCCATAGCAGAACAGCTGGTTTGGGCACCATCCCCTTGCTGAAATGAGATTGATTTCCCGATGCCCATGTCATCTGCTTGTAAGTGGGTGTCTACTCTCACCCCCAGTATCTATACTCACACAACTCCCCTCCTAGCCTCTGTGCCACCTAACATTTAGACTCTCCCTCACAGGGATCCTCATTTTGTAGCTTCAGCTACAGGCCCACTTACTTCCAGATCTATCCTTAGTGACTAAAGAGAATAATTGGCCCCTGTCCTCTTTTTATAACAGTCCTTTTTGGATTGCCGACAGTCAGGTTTCCACCCACAGCTGCTGTTCCCCTAGACCGAACATGCCACTGAAAGACTCTTAGCCTTTCTTACAGGACTTGGTGTCTGACAGCATCCAACCCCATCCCTTCGGCTTGCTCCCCCTCCAGCCTGTAAAAGCTGGGAGGGCTTTTATTAAAGAAACCGCACCCCAAGACAGATGCATAATCACAGCCAAAAGGACATGCAGACAGTTTCTCCCCATGCCCTGCAAACTGGATGGGGAGGACTCCTGTGGGAACGCTGAATCCTTTCCCTCCTCTTCTCTTGCAGCAAAGCTCCTATGGCTAGTTTTGTTGAGACCACTGTTGCTTCCCAGGAAGCAGTGCTTTACCCTCTGCCACGCTGCACAGCAGGGACCATGCTGTCTATTCTGCACTTCCTTGTGTTCACTCTTCTGCTATTGTTTGGTTACAGCTCCTTCTTCTCCGGTTCTGCTTTGGCACCTGCACCGCTCCCCGCACTGCACAGACCGGGCATCGAAGCAGCAGTGCTCCACGATTCTTCGCTCCCTTTCCCTCTCTGCAGTGTTTACATTCTTAAGCGCACACTTTAAGGCAGTCATCACATCTCCCTTTTAATTGTCATTTGGCCAAGCTAAATGTAATTAGTTACTTTAATCTCCCCTCTTAGATCAATCCCTCCAGCATCTTAATCATTTTTGTTGCTTCACTGAATTTGTTCTAATTTGCTGCCATCTTTGGGGCACTGAGATCTCCAGAAACGAACTCAATAGCCTAGGTACGCTCAGACCAGGCGCATGAAAACATGACTATAAACATGTAGAAAACATTCCCTTGCTCCAACATACAATAGTTCTGTTTATGCAACCCAGAAATCACATCAGCTTCTTTGCTGCCGCATTGTATTGCGAGCCCATGTCTCATTTGCTCACCCGTGTAACCCCAGCGTCATTTCTGGCATTACTGCTTTCCAGGGGTGTACCTCTCATCTTTGCTTTCTTTACGAGTGCAGTCTGATTTTAACTCCTACTATTCAATTTATTATCCACTCTGCTAATCCCCAAATCCTATTCTGAGGTATGACTGCTTAGCCAGCTATATATCTCAGATCTCTTTGATTTCTAATGGAAATACTCTCACAAAGAAAAGGCACGGGGTTTGTCATCAGAATGAAGCCACGGCGCATTCCTAAATTTGCAAGACAATATGGATTTTTCACACACCCCTCCTCAGCATCAGCCCCTCACCAAAAACTGCCAAAGGGTTTTCCAATGCTGCAGCTGGGCTTTGGTAGCATATCAGCATCGTGTTGCCCTAAGAGGGTTTCGCATCAGGTCCCGCTGCTCTCAGAAAAAAACAGTGGCCCTTGGAGAGCTGTGCAAAGCCCTGAAAGAGCAGCAGGGAGCAGTGGGCAGGTACAACTTAAGCATCACGCAAATGTGCCACTAGTATGCAGGCAGAAATGCTGCCTCTCTCAGTATGCACCCTCCAAGCAGCACAGCATCTTCCTATATAACCCGTGCATTAGCTTCCTAAATGGAGGTGTCCAGGCTCCCCTCCTTCATCCCAAAGGATAGGGGGAGAAGGCTCCTTCAAAGCCTTTTTGTGAAATTTCACATTTGTGCAAACCACCCCAGCTGGTGGGGACGGCACCAAACTGTGTTTCTCCAGCCTGAAGGAGGGGGCAAAAGAGGATGGAGGAGCCAGGGAAAGGTGAGGGCAGCATTGATGCATCGCCTCCGCGGCAGTTCAGCTCCGTGCGGGAGATGCTGCTCAGCGCAGTCCTGCTTCCCCTGGCCACAGGGCAGCCGCAGCTCAGCGCGGTTTCTAAATGAAGCAGGCAGGGGGTCCTTGCTGCTGTGCCTCTGGTAGTCCCTGCTCCCCCTCTGCTCTAGGTCCTAGGTGCAGGGAGAGGTGCCTACCCGTACCAAGCAGGCTGCAGCAACAGGCTCCCTCTCCCAACAAAACCGGGGGGGGGGGGGGGGGGGGGGAAGAAAAAAGAAAAAAAAAAACATGCATCAGCAACTCCCTCCTACCCTCTCCCATGCATATATATTGCTGGTGCAAGGAAATTTATGAGCCAGTTCTCTCAGTCCCTCACAGTCCAGGCTTTCCCAGGATCGGAGTGCAATTTACTGCCAGTGAAAGTCCAAGGAGGTGCATAAATCTGCCACCACCTCTCCTCATGACCCATGTCAGCCCACTTCCTCCACACCAGCAGCAAGGAGTTTTTGCTTAATTTCTCCATCCTATCTGCCAACAGAAAGGAGTGAGAGAAGAGACTTAGCACAACTCAAATCACTTGAAAAGCCACAGAGCATGTGAATTGGTTGGATTTATGACAGCATTTAGCACCATCGCAAAGATCTTAGCTACAAGTAACAGGATCAGTTTGAGCAGAAAGAAAATCAAGTGGACTGAACAAAAGTACGAAGCCACAAAGAGTACCCATTCCTTGGATGTTCAGAAAATGCAAGAGGGCACAGATGCACACTCTCACCTCTACAGTTTGCACTGACTTGAAGCCAATGGGTCCTCCTTGGAGGAGGCTAGGTCAGAAGATCTAGGGATGCTTTTAGGCCAAAACAGAGACTAGACTTAACTAGACTTATGCATGCATCTAGAGGAGAGGATCTCCAGCCAACCCACCTGGTTGTATCTACTGGCACAGACCAAGGATGGGCACTTTCTGCCAAATGCTGATCAGCATATACTGGACCAGCTCTGCCAGGATGGAGAAGGTCAGCTTGGCTTCAGCCACCTGGGAGCTGCCTATGGCCAAGAAAAATCTTAAAACAGCTCTCACCATCTTGCTTTAGCAAGAAGAGATGATTCTCAATTACATCTTCACTAAGCCCTCTGGTTTTGCACCAAAAAAACTTCATCCACTCAGCATACTGCAAGTGGTGCTCAAGGTTGCAAAGCTCTTCCCCAGTATGTTTTTCTGCTTACTGGCATGAATGTATAATGTATTATTTCCAGCAATATTAAGAGGCACAGCTTAACCTGCTGCTTCTACTCAAAATTTGCCCTCTCTATATAGAGAGTCCGTACAGTGAAATGACAGCATATCTCTAGATTCTTTTGTCCAAGTTACATTTTTTTTTTAGCAGGTGTAATAGACATGATATTTCAGTAATGCCAAGGTTCAAGATAAGTCTTCTGCATGTGAACTTCTCTAAACCCCAGGCTTCACCTAAACAAGGTGTAAGTTCATCATATTCAGGAGGAGCACTGGACCAAACACTGTTTCTGCTATTTTCTTCAATCTCACTGAATATTCTTACATTCTATAATAAAGGAAATGAGGAGTTTTAAATTGAATTTAGGTCTTTAAACCTTTATTTTTTCTTCTCCCTCTGGATCTCTGATGGTAAAATCAAATTATTTGATTTTCCAGCAAGTTTTGTCCTACAGCATTTAAAACGCTTTTATATTGTTCTTCCAAAGTCATTCAGATTATAAGAAAATACCATTAAGTTGCTTTAAAAGTCTCAGATTCTGTTCAAATGGAAAACACAGTGATGCCAAATACAGCCATTTTAAGCAGTTCTTACCAGAAAGTCATTGATTTTTCTCCTCCAGACATAGTCCATGAGGATTTGGGGGAAGGAACATGACAACTTAATCTGATCCCCAAACTGAATCTCAACCATATTCTATACTTACTGCTGTTTTATACTGCAGGAAAAGCAGTCCAATAGGTTGTCCTGAAAACACATGATTATTTATACAGCAAAAGAAACATTGATGAATCTGTTGGTTATCACTAAAAATCATGCCACCTAATGCTAGAAAAATAAGGAAATTATCAAAAGCAAAAGACAAGACGTAGCAGCCACTGTATGTAGCTAATATCAAGAATCTATATGGCATTCATTGCAGGCATCAAAACAGCAACCTAGAAAATACTTCAATAACTGAGATTCTCCTCAGATGAAGAACACAAAGGAGTTTATAAACAATAATACTTTGAAATGAAGCTGATTCAAAAAATATATATATATTGCAAGTACTTGTGTCTAGTACCACATAACAGGCACCCAAAATTGGTCCAAACCTCAGCAGAGTCAATGCCAAGATTCTACCCAGTTTCAAAGGGGTATTGAGTCCAGCCTCTGGTCTGCAGCTAAATCCTTCTGTAGGTACACATCACAACTTGTTCTGCCACAGTTGCCAAACTACAGTATCACGGAAGACTTATTTCAGAGAACATACACAGATATCAGTATTACCCTATGCACTTAAGAGGATACAGACTGCTGGGGCAAACTTTAGCGCTAATTTTCTGTTTTGTTCAATTTTTATGCTTCATCATGCAAGCAATATATTCTTATGAAACACCTGCCTTGGTGGAAACAGGCACTGCTTCTAAATACATGCAGGCAGAGATGTACAAAGATGCATAATTAAATGTTATTCTTATACCAGCTCCCTCCCGGGAAGCATTGGCTAATGATGAAGTAAGCCTTGGCCATCTCTCCTTAACTTTCCTGCAGCATCCTGAGGGACAGTTCTCTGTGGGATGCCAAGGACCAGCCCTATGATACCTGGTCACATCAAGGGAGCTCTTCTGCTAACTTGCTACTCCATGGCTTGAAGTTAAGGTCAGAGGAGTCCAGAGATCAGTTCACACAGCCCAGCAACAAATCAGTTATATACACATTACCGTTTCTTGCAAATTCAAATCACATTTGGGAACCATTAACATCAGAACCAGACTGAGGGATCTCCAAGCCTTCATATTCAAAAAGAGATGGACTATCAAGTAGCCAATTTTCTTACAGTGGAAAAATACACGGCATAGGACCCAGGCTTAGTAGACTTTCGGTTCCTCCTGGCTCCTGACTGTTCCAAACTGGGTGGTGAAAGAGGGATAGTTTAATAAAGCTCATGCTTCTTCCAGCCCCCAACCTAGTAGTACACCCTTAACGCACACATACACAGAACAAACTATTGTCTTAAAGTCCTTCAGAAAGCTTGCCTGCATAGGCTGTCTTCATAGTCAAGAGATTAGTTTCTCCAAAGAGCAAGCTGGAGCACATCCACTGGGCTCCTGTTCTATGCTGCCCTTCAAAGGACTCCCCCTGCTCTTTCTCCCCTGACTCAGTGGAGAACCTCTGGAAAGAAGTCTCCCACAGTTAGTGTTAGCTTTGCAAACGCTCCCCTTCCTATATAAAAGTCAAACATCTCACCAAGCTTATAAAAGCCAACATATAACGAACAACGAGAGGGGATACACTAAGGGATACGAATTGCAGGAATGAAAATCTCAAGTGATTTTAAAGATCTAGAGACAGCTTTAAAGAGCTGCCTGCACATCACAGAAAATGAGAAAAATTTTCAATAACTCTGGTTTCCTGTCACAGAGTCTCTGTAGTTCTCATCCCTCATCCTTTGTTTAAGAGCAATTGCTTGAGGATCATGTCTTGGTTCCCTGGGAATTCACCTCCTCCCATCACATTTTCTCCCACCTGGGGTCAGCACTGGAGCTGGATGCAAAAAAAAAAATTGTTGTGATTGGGAAATATGAACGCACCCAAAGCGGAACAAGAACAAACCTGCACTGCTAGTTTGAAGGAGTAATTAGCTCCTGTGTCTCCCATATCTCAGAGGACTCCACAACCTCTGGGCTACGGAGACTGCTTCTCCATTTCTTTCATGCTGAAGTCATTTCCCTTCATATAAAGTAATTACTTTATACCAGGCCAAAGAAACAAACTACCTCCACAACCCAGTCTTTAGAGCGCTCTCTCTCCAGCGCAATGAATAGGCATTTATATAAAGTAGAACGGCTCCAACTGGAAAAGCTCCAACTGAGAAAGCATTACTGCAGAGGACCCAGGAGCCCGGGCCCTCAAGTTAGCTAGAATGCGTCCCCACTCCAAAATGCGCAGAACAGGAACGTATCACCCAAAACCTAGTCACTTTTCTGTTTACTAGGCTGCTAAGCATTCTGTGCTTTTCTCCATTTTTTGGTTTGGTGGTGGTTTGGTTTTTTTTTGTTTTTAAATGAAAACATACCAAGTGCTCAAATTAATTTCAGCACAGAAATAGCAAAATCTATGAAATTGATATTTTTCTGTGGGGCAGAAAATCCATTTTCTGCCACATTTGCTCCATTACAAACCTCTCGTGTCAGAAGTCTTAATCACCATCTCTGATGTCACAAGCAGAATTCGGGGGTCTCTCCGAGAAGCAGTGAGCAAGGAACACAATTTCACCTTAATGTCCTAACAAAAAGCGTGAGGTATGTCATTAACCTACAGTCATCTTCCACTGTACGCCTCCTGGTCTTTGAAAGTTATTCTTCCCTCCAGTTAAAAAAATTAAAAAAAAAAAGCGAGCATTGCACAGAAAGAGTTGATCATATCAGACACCACTGCGGGCATGCAGTTCCTGCCTCAGAGAGCGCAGAGGCACAGGCGTTTAGCTCCTGCAAAGTTCCCCGATCCCTGTGGTTCAGAGAGCCTTTTAGACCCTTTACTTCCCATTGAAATGGTTCAAATTAAAAGGGGATGAAGCACAATCCTCACAGCTCACTCTGAATCCCTGGTTTGAATGCTTGCAAAACTTTCAGAAAAGAAGACTTTTCAGAAAACAATAACTCTTCGCAAACTTTCAAACGAGGGATTCAGAGAGATCGTTCTGTAAGAGGCACTATATCTTTCGAGGCAGCCATCCCACAGCTATCCTATTTTTCTAAGCTACTTAGCTTTTATCTCCTCCTGTTTAGAGCACAGGCCCCCCATCACGTAATGAAATGATCTTAATGTCTTTTCTCAGATTCCGTTTATGCTTTTGTGGCATTTACCACTTTGATACTTCCTAACAGAAATTTAAAAGCTTCCTTTCAAAATACTTGAATATGTGGCACCTCAGACCACATCCAAACTGCTTTTATGCTTTGACTTTCAAGGTTTCAGTACGCCATCTTTGCGATTGTAATTAAATATAATATTCACTTCTTCAGTAATAAAATTAGAAGAAATTTTTAAGCTGTACCAAAGACATGAAGAGCTGGAGAGGAAAGACTAAGAGAACGAATTACGTCATTCTGTCACTTTCATTAGACTCTCCTTTGGGGATTGTCAGCCTCTGATGTTTCAGCTTGACTCTGCTGAAACACGCCTGACACAAGGGAATCTCCCCTGAGATGCTTAGGCCAGTGAATACAGCAGCCAGCGATACCAGAGAAACATAGAGGAGGAGAGAGAGGGGCACAGGGACGTGCAGATCTCTCCTGCGTGTTTTCCACGCAACCTCATGCCTACGTACAAGTAGTTGTGAGTTAGCGCATTTGTGCGCATTTCCTCCACCACAACAGACTTGAAATGCATTAATCAGCAAAGTCCAGTGACAAACATCCCCTAGTTGTTTGCAGTTAACTAACATTCTGCATTACCTGGCACTACTAGATCCGCAGCAGTGACCCTTCTCCTGGAATGGCTGTCAGCATACGTATGCTTTTCCACACATCACTGGAGCCACTCTTCTCACCACCCAAACTTCAAAAGCCCCCCTACACTGAAGATCTAGAATTGCCCCCAGAATCAGAGGGCATTTCCAGGGCCTTATTCCCAGCAGGGGATGCTAGTGAAGCAGAGAGCCCACACAACAGAAGGAACCACGGTCCCTTATTACATGAATCTACAACAGTAGATTTTGAGATTTTCTTCTCACCCGTTCACATCCCTCTGTGTCCTGCTCATAGCCAATAGCTGGAAGCAATACGCAGCCACAGCTGTCTCCAGATATCATTAGGCTATTATGCCTATCACCTGAAAACAATTTTCTGTTCATTAGGCAATCAGCTGTGATGTAGGACACGGCATTTGTGCTAGTAAATTATCAGCAGGTTCATGACACAAAACCTTATCTGTCTCAGCTGGCTCCTAGTAACCATCTCACCTTCTGGTCTGCTTTGAAATACTGAACTCATAAGTCATGCATTTGTTTCCTTTTGCAAAATCCTCCAAATTCTTCAGAGGTCATACATGCAAGAAACAATAAGTCCACAAAAACGAGTTGTGCGTACTAGCTCTTCAACAGTGCATGGCAACCCTCGCAAAGAGATTAGGAGAAGAGGTGAAATAAAAATGTTTAATCCAAGTGTAATAACAAAGACAGTTTAGCATGTCATTTCCTCCATTTGAGTTTGAGTTTGTCCTGAACACCTGCACAGAAAACTCCTGATTCTCACGAAAAACATCAGAGGTCAGGGTTACATACTTGATGCTTTGCTAAAAAATTGTTTTATCATATGGGGACTTGTATCATAGTCCCCCTTTCTGCTGATGCACAGGAGGATATGAACTGGCATAGGCTTAAGGTCACACCATATGTCCCTCCAGTGCTAGCCGAATTCACAGTCTCAAAATGGCACCTTCATCTCTCTCAGCTACCTGCAGGGGAACCTCTAATGATTCGAAGTGAGGAGACCCTTCCCTGAACCCATTAATAAGACCTCCCATCCGAAACCCAATTCTACACAGGAAGATCCTCCAACTCAGAGCACAGAGATGCAACTGCAAAGGATGGCTTGAGCGAAGCAATGATTCTCAGAAACCACTATGCTTACAGCTCCCCAGAATCTCAAATTATCTTCTGGAAGCAGCAAAGATGAGTGAAGATAAGGCACCTTTAAACTGTAGCTCATTTTGCAAGACAGAAGAATGACATCATAGAATGGCAAGGCATTTATTTTCACTTTGTTCAGTACGCAATGATGTACGTCACCTCCCCTTGCGGTATCACGTTTGGGCACATGAGCATGTTTTACACCCTTAGATGCTGTAAGGGTGTAAAACCTTGAAAGCAATGGCTACAGAGGGGTGAAGTTTCCTAAGTTAAGGGACATGGTCTCAATCTAGAAGAGCTCAATTTATTCCAGGATTCAAGAATTGTACCTGCAAATTCTAAACATCACGCAGGACAGGTTTGGAAACCCCCCCTTGCAAAGACCGCTACATTGAAGCTCTAGCAGTTCCCTAGGTCTTGACATGCTGTCACAACATACCAGAGCTTTTGAAAACTGGACAGCTTTGAGGAGCTTCTGATACCCTTTGTGAATGGAAACCAAGCTGTGGCACCAGTCATCACTCATATTCACTCCTACACGTACCAAATGAGATTTAAAGCACAGGGCCAGTGTCAGATCCACTCATTTGGGGAGGGTTTCCACAAATGGGGCAGACAGTCCCTCGCTCCTGCACATAGAACAAATTATCTCATTAACTCTCGTCCAAAGTTATTTGGCTAGGCATGCAAATATCATGATCTATGGTTCACTGGAGACAGACTTTATTAGATACAAACCTGATAGTTCAGCACCTACATCTAGCTTTAAATAGCTTCAGTCACAGCCATTCTGCCACGTTTATCAACATCTTCTGCTATCACCTAAACCATTCGTTCAGTAATCATTTAATTTGATGTTTAATCTGTATTCTCCTTCCTTCATCTTAAACTCATTTATTTCCTGATCTATCCTCGGTGACTAATGAAAATAATTGGCCCTTGTCCTCTTTCTGTAATGGTCTTTTATATATTTGCAGACAGTTAGGCATACACCCACAGTTGTCTTTTCTCCAGACTGAACTTGCCTGGCTCTCCCAACCTTTCTTTACAGGTCTTGTTTTCTCTGATCTGTGATCATTGTCTTTGTTCATTCCCCCACGCTCTCCCCAGTCCTTTCCTCTCGTGGAACTGCAGCCCCCAAACAGAGTGCACTTATCCAAGTAAGGCTTAACCACATCTCTAAGTAGATTCTAGACATACGGCTTCACCATTTTGTACAAACGAAGATTGCATACAAAGCTCACACACAGACTGTAGAGCAGGTTCAGTGAAGGATGGTAGTACCTAGAGCGATTCGTTTCTTGATGGGTAGTTCAAATCCAGGCTAGGAGTGTGGTAAGAGAGAATTGTTCCCATCTCACAACGAGATAGCTACAAGCAGACGAACTAGTACAGGCTGACTGCTACCTTCAGAAGTAATTTAGGAGTTTGGCACATGGAGAGTCAGCTGTGTATGAGCTCCTGTGTGCTCAACATGCCAGGGGTGAGCAGAACAACAGAACATTATCTCATGGATTATTCAGGTCAGACAAGCTGGTGGCCCCATGCCTGTTTTGGTGGTAAGCAATCAGCAGAGACAAGCCACCAGACCATGAAAATCAAATTCCCATTTTTCCCCATAAAGTGTTTCTTCCCTATAAATATTTCAGAACAGCCATGCACACCTACATCAATGACATTCTAAGTGTTGGGGGAATGGGGAAGCATCTTCAGTGTTCAGAGCTGGCAACCTAGCACTTCACCTGAGCCACTTTCAGTGATTCTTTGCAGTTTTGAACTTTTCTTGTGAGTGGGGCTGGAGGTACAGTGAGCGAATGCTACAGAGGTCTCAGCTTAGAGAGGCTCAGCTTAAGGTCTTCACCTTAAGCCGGTAACAATGCTCTCATTCGTAATTTCTCTTTTTCCCAGAAGCTTAATCAATCCATGTGTATTTTTGGCTCTGAAACATTGTCTTTGATTGCATTAGAAAGGAAAGAGACCCACCCAGCACACCTCACAGTCTGCAAGTACCCTCTGCGTTAGGAAGCATCAGCTAGCAGTGCGTTTCAGATTGCATACCCTTTCCCTCTCCCCTATTTTAGTGGCCCCAAGTACAGAGAAAGCAGTATTTTTATTCCCTGCACATGAAGTGCATTCAGTGTACGTGTAAGAATTAATGAAACATCAGTCAGCCTCTCCTCCTGCCCACAGCCGGTGTTCTCTCCTGCTTCTAAGAAAACCAAACACTAAACAAGACGCAGCCTTGTCTCGAGAGGTCCAAATTAGCCGTGGTTTGAATTGACGAAGATCACAGTGCTGTTTGCACACTGCCAAGTGCCACGTATTTGTTTCTGAGCACACGGATGATTTTTTTCTCTGCAGGTGACCTCAGGACCATGGAGGTACACAGCCTGGTTTGCACCGACTGTGCACTTGGTCGACTTTTACGGTCACCAGTTCAGAAGCCCATGCACGACTCTAGCTGGGAGCTGGTGGTTTGTGGCTTAAGCCATGAGCTCTTGAACTATAAGGCGTGGGTTGGTTTGGATTATTTTTTTCCAACACAAAAAGGGTAGTTTTGATATTAACCTGTTTGGGTCAGTCTCCTGACTCCCAGACAGCACCATGCCACTAATTTTGCCAGAACGAGTGCCAGTCCATACCTGCCAGAAACCTACTCTCCTGTCTTCGGATGAACAGAGAAGCAAGGCAGACAAAACAGAGGGGCACTGTGGCCCTCTTCATGGCTGGAGAAATGGTCTTTTTAGTTCCCATTACAATGCACTTAGCTGAAGCAGGAACACAAGGCTCAGAGGAAGAGAGGAGGCAATGGTAGCAGGAGAGCCAGGCTTGGCTTTTAATCTCTTATTTTCTTCTGGTTCCCTTTCCACATATTTCAGCGCTGTGATCTTCACGCTGCCATTTCATTTTATGCAGGGAGGCACCCAGGGCAGTAGCTAGACTGTAGCAAAGCAACTAAATGAGTAAGTCGCATTCATGGTGGCTGAAAGAATTCTTGTGGACAGGTGGGTGAACGATGGAGCAGGGCAAGAGCAGATAACATCAGCCATGTTTCTCCCAATCACTCCCTGCTTTTCTGTTAAGTACAAATGTATCTCAGAGAAGGCTGATCACAGAAGAGTCAGGCAGGCCAGGAGCCCAGATGTCAGGCTGAGTGGATACTACCAGCATCCCACTGTAGATTAGGCAGTCAGGGTACGTGGAACCATCTCTCTCAAAATAACCACCTAGTGCATCTCACCAATTAACTGATCCATCTCTTCGTGATAAATTGAGGCTTACACAAAGAAGGGAAAAAAAAAAAACCTTCACATATTCTCCAGATGCAAGACAACTCTCTCCCTGCTGCCCGCTCTGCCCACTGAGCCATGCTGAGAAGCGGAGTGCAGGCAGAGTGGAGCTGTGGCATCCCTAAAGGCCAAGCAGATTAAAGCTCTAGAGACCAGCCCTCGGACTGGACCATCTCACAGGCAGCTTTTGCGCATCTTAAGGAGTAAAAGACGGGAGCGGGGAATGGAGCCCATTGCAGAGGCAAGCAGCGCTGTCTGTACAGCTCTCCCATCCTCTGCCAGCTTGGGGGAATGAGAAAACAGCGCTGGGAATCAAACCCAGACCTCCCACATGCTACTGCAGAGACACCGAGCGCTAAAGCACCGAATCCCGGTGCCAGCCCAGGCAAGGAGAGTCCGGTGTGGGAACCGAACCCAAGCACATCTCCGTGCGCTAGCGCAGAATGGCTCCGGTGCTGGAGCCGGTGTCCACCTGCCCTCTTCCAAACCAAGCACAAGAAACAGCCCCAGCTGAGCTCCAGCAGAAGGCGAAAAACAGAAGCGAATGTCGCCATCTCTTCCCTCTATAGGCAAGGGTTTGGAGGTAGAATGCCGGTTTGTAGGTTGATGGGGGTTTTATAGGGGGGCCGTTGATAATCCAAAATGAAGATGAAACAAATCAAAGCCTCAATGATTAGATGAGGATGAGGGGTTAGGATTTTCACCCCTGCTCTGCATTTCCATCTCCTTCATGCTCTTATGTGCACAGATATAAAAACCCAGCCATCGATGCAGGCATCCCGAGAACCCTGCCCAGGCCAGGATGGCTGGGGTTTGCTCACTGACAAAGGGACCACAAGAGGCACCAGGACCGGAGCAGGCAGTGCTGGGCGGGTGCAGCAGGTGTGCGTCACCGGGCCAGGGTCCCCAGGAAGAGGAGCAGTGGCTGTGACCGTCCTTCTTTCCTTTTCCCTGCTGAGACCTACCTCTGCCTGCCAAGGCAGAGCCAAGGGAAAGCTGAAGTGGGTCTCACTTCGCAGGTCGTTGTCCAATTTCACCCTATCCCAACCCTCTGAGACCCCCACCCAGTGCTGGGAGACAGGCTGGTGTGGCATGGGACTAGAGAGAAGCAGGAGATGTGGAGGCAGCACGAGCTGCTGCTGCTTTGGGGGCGGCGTAGGCAAGCGCTTGGAAGTCGCCCATACCCACAGCTCCCCTCTTACGGAGCACCTTGCACCCACGCATGGCTGCTGTGCTCTCCGGAGCTGCAGCTGGGGCACGCCGGGTCACCGGACACCCCAGGGTGGTGAGCCCCTGTTCTGCTTCCCTCGGGGTTGGGCGATGGGGCAGCATGGGGTCCCCTGAGCCGGGGGTGCTGCGTACCCAGCCCTCCCTGCCTGCCCACGGAGGGGGGACCAGCCGCCACCCCTGCACTGCTTGCTCCCACCTGGGGGTGGCTGTGCCTGACGGTGGGGGGCAGTATTGGAGGGCTCCTCCTTTTGCCCACGCTGGAGCTTGCAGGGAAAGTGAGGAAAAATCCCAGGCGAAGGTGGCAGCACGAAAGACTGGGAGGTAAAAGGGGGTGGGGATGCAGCCCGTGCTGCCTGCCCTCATGAGCATCAGAGCTGTAAGACCCCTCCCCAGCCACCTCTGCCCAAACCTGGCCCAGGTCACCTCTGGGAAGTGCCACAGGGGGATGCAGGACTCACCCAGCTGGGTACCTGCAGGCAGGGCTGGCTTCACGCAACCCAGCCCAGCATCCTTCCCCTGCCCTCCAACCTCCCTGCAAAACCTGGGATGGGGGCTGAGTCGGGCTCCCCCAGCACCTCCCCTCCTCTCCTTTCGCCCTGGTCATTTGAGGCGTGGGGATGCACCCCCCACACACACACCAAGGATTGTGCTTTTGGAGGCTCTCATGGGGAAATGAGACCTGAGGGAGGGGGCAGCACCCCCCACCCTGGACGGTGCTGGGGTCTCCGGGGAGATCTGGCAGCAGCCACGAGCTGCGGGGCCTGAGAAATTCCTCCCAAAAATGGGAAAAAGGCTCCCGCACGCCCTCCTCGCTCCGCACAGGTAAACTTTCTACTCCCACTTGCGGAGGGAGAGGGAGGGAGGGAGCTCTCTGGCAGGGAGGATCCAGGCGCGGATAAACCCTGGGAAGCCTTAGATATTTATAGAAGCACAGTCAGAATATGGCAGGGTAGGTGGCTCTCAGCCCCTCGACAGGGAACGGCTCCTGGTTTTTAACAATAGCCCAGTGAAACCCCTCAGAAAAGGGAAAATGAGACACTGGCAGGACCAAGGCGAGCGAGGGGGCGGGCAACGGCGCGCCCCCACCGCAGGATGCTCCGGGTGCCTTGGGGGCCCCACTGCTGCCCCAGCCCCCAGCTCGCCTGGCAGGGCTGCAGGGGGCTGCGGGATGCAGTCCCTCTCCCTCCTCCTCCTGCTGCTGCTGCTGCTGCTGCTGGGGGCCTCTCTCGCCCACTGAAGGCCTCCAGTCTGGTGTAGGGGGAGGCAGGGGGAGGTGGGTTGCGGGGAGCCCACACTGGAGCTGATGGTGGGGATAAAGGAAGGGGGGGAAGACAGCTCGCCCCCGTCCCCCCACTGCTCTTCCAGTGTGGGGGCGTGCAGTGGGGGCACTTAAAACAGCCCCGACACGTTCAACACCTTGCGCCCAGCGCTCGTGGCGAGGCGCGGCAGCCACACGCTCCCGCACCCCACGGCGCTCCGCTCCCTTTGTCTTGCCACCATCTTACGGAAAGACTCACATGGCACGCTACGGTCGGGATGCACCGGTGTCTCTCGCGTACCGACAGCACGATAGCCATTTTGCATCCCTCCAGAGCAGGCTGGGGAAGGGGCTCCCAGCGTGGGGATGCAGGGTGTGCAGCAGAGAGGGGCCACGATGCCCCACTGCCACCCCCGCAGCCAGGGATAAATTAAAACCCGTGAAGTTGCCTGAATACGGCACCTCGTAGGCTGAGGTTAAGTCTCTTGACGTGCTTGGACTTAAAATAGCCCTTCACCTCCACGCAAGCAGGCGCGCTCGTCCCGGCGCTGGGCTGGCTCCTGCCGCGGTGCCAGGGGCGGCCCCGGCCCCCCGGGTCCCCGGCCCCCACATTAGGCCGCTCGTGATCGAGAGGTCGGCGTGGGTTTGAAATAATGCACCACCTTCCACGCGACAACCCGGTTTCCATGAACTGGTATTCCTAATGAGCTCTATTTTCTCATCAAAGCATGACAAGGAGCCGCTGAACCACTGAAGAGAAAGAGAAAATTTGCAGATGGATGGACAGGAATTATCGGCATTTTCACCCTTTTCCAAATCCGTGTTCCTTCTCCCGTGTCTTCCTCACCCCACCTGCACACCCCCCCCAAAAAAAAATCACAAGGGACTTTCTCCCGATTCACCGGCACGATATGCAACTCAAAGCATCCCTCTCGCCTTCTCTTCCCGTCCTATTTGATGAGCCTAGAGGGAATCAACATGTCTGGTGAATGTTTCTTCCTTTTCTTTTGCTGTATCTGCTGCTAAGAGCAGCAAACCTAAACCTTTTGTTCTACCGTGAGTGGTCCTCCCCGGGCAAACCTGTGTACAGAAAACGAGCTGCCACTAGAAACACAGAAACAGGAATTTCCCTACCTTGGTTTGTAGAAGCAGAACCTCTAGACGGACAGATCAAGGGAGAGAGCATGTTGGGAATGTCCAGTCTCCTCTTCTTGCTTGCATATCCACATAAGAAGAATAAGGGTCGGGGGACAAATGTGGGGGAATGAGTTTAAAAAAAAATCCTATTTGGCTGTAAAAAAAATAGAGAATTCTTTGTGGCAATCGTCTCGAAGCGGTGCAAATTCAAAAGCAGGAGAGAATCACTTCAGAGGGTATTCAGCGCGAGTGGTGAGGATCGTCAAATGCAGGTTCCAGAGTAAGCATTCCTTTCACCTTTTTAATGATTATTCTTGTAATTATTCTTTTTTTTTTTTTTCCTGGAGCCCTAGTGGAGGAGGTTGTGTTTAAAGCAACTGGAGGTCGGTGCTGTTCTTCTGTGAAGCATGATTATCCTCAAAGCGTCCCCTTCCTGAAGGGAAAAATAAGCATCAATTTTGTATTAGAGGGGTCTGAAGGGGATAAAAACCGCTCCCCAACAAAGACATTAATACATTGAGAAGAAAGGGAAGCAAAACGCATTTCCCAACAGTGCACACAAGCGGAATCAAGGAAGGAAAAAAAAAAAAAAAAAAAAAGAGCTGGCACGGGTCTATAAATAATTCAGATACGGGCTGACTACACCATTCCTGGGCTAGGCATGCATACGAGACGGGGAAGCGGGCGCGATGTGAATCGCGGCGAGCTAAACGAGCTCCCCCCGCCCCCCCGCCCCCCCCCCGGCGCCTTGCCCACCGCCCCCTCCCCACGCACGCCCAGCATTTCGCCCACCCCCGGGCCCAGCCCCCGGAGGGCTGGCGAGGGCCGTGCCCACCCCTCTGCAGTGCTGCCGGCACCGCTGCCCGCCGCGCTCCGGCTTCAATGGGCAGCGTGGGGCGCGCTCCGCGCAGCCGGGCGGGCACACGCACGGACACGAGGGGGGTGGGTGAAGGGGGGGGGGGGGGGGGGGAAGAGGAGAGAGGGGGGGGCTTCACCTGCAACGTGGCCGCTTTGCACTACGCGGCCCCGCACACGCATCGCCCCCCGCAACGCATCCATTGGCTCCCTGCGGTTTGGGTTGGGTTTGGGTTTTTTTTTTTTTGTTTTAGGGGTGGGTTGGTGGCTGGGGGTCACCCCCCACGCCCCACCGGTGACAGGGCTTCTAGCTATGCAGGCATTTATTTAATGAACTCGCAGGTATTTTTTTTTTTTTTCCTCCCCCTTTCCCCTCCCATCTCGCCCGGAGAACAATTCACACTTGGAGCTGTCACAAAACCCAGACCCACATACATACATACCCGCAAATCCTGCTTCAAGCACCCGGGCTGCTCTGAGCAGCTACTGCCCCCCTCTCTCTCTCCCTGCAAGGCTGCTCCACCTCAGACATGCTCAACTTCTTCACTCTCTTCTCTGCTACTGCCAGGGTAGGAGATACGGGGCGGGGAGGGGGAAGTGTTCAGAGCATCACCCTAAAAATATATGGAATTTAAAAAAAAAAAAAAATCCTCTGCAATATAAAAGCACCCGGAGGTGGAGAAAGCACAGGAAGGCGAACTAATAAAGCGGCTTAATGATTAATAATAATAAAATATCCGCGCGGATAACGGTGGGGAGGGGGAAAAATCACGGCGGGGGGGCGGGGGGGGGAGGGACTCGGCGAGCGAGCAAAGGGAAAACGGTGGAAGAGGAGGAGGAGGAGGGAGAGGGAATGGGAGATGAACCCCTCCGCGCCGCGGGTCTCAAGCTCCTGGCGGGGGCGACGGGGGTGCCGGTGCCCGGGCTCCGGGCCGGGGCCGAGCCCGCAGCCGCCGCCGCCGGGGGGCAGCGCCCGGGGCTCCGCGGGTCCGGCCCCAGGGGAGGCGGCGTGGAGAGCTGGGGGCGCCCGTGGTTGGAAGCGAGCGATTAAAGGGATGCTTGGGAAAAAAAAAAAATATTAACAATAACCGTAAAATAGTAATAATAAGAAGAAAGGAACAGGCGCCCAGTCAGCAGGCAGGCAGCAGGATTGGATGTGAACGGAAAGAAAGGAGTGAGAGCGGAGATAACGCTAATATCCAAATTGGATGCTCCGCAATTAAGCCCGGTGCTTTAATTGCTATTCTCAGAGCCCCCTGGAAGCTAAGGAACGTGAAATCAGCCTGAACAGAAAGCAAAGTGCGTTTGCGCACGCCTCCCTGCCTGCGCTGCCCTGCCCACCCGCGGGTGTCTGCGCCCGTGCTCCCCAGGGTGCTGCAGCCTCGCCCCTGCAGTGCCATCCGCAGCAGGGCTCTGTGGCCACAGCTCTGTCCTTGTCCTTTCCACACCTGGGGTTAGCTCTGAGTGCCCGACGGGGCAGAGCGCACCCACTTGCTCCACACAGCCCCGCAACGCGGCCCTGGAGGAAGTCTGTCCCAACTGGGGCAAGCCAGTGGAGATACCGAGGCAGAGCCCCTCCAAGAGGACGTGCCAAGCACATCCTTCAGGACACAGAGTCATCCTAGGGTCACAAAGGCTCACCCTGCCCCAGGTTGGGTCTTGGTAGGAGGTCTAGATGGGCTCAGACAGATCTTGGTAAACCCCTAGAGACAAGAGCAGTGGGGAAAGCCCTCCCCATCCTGCCCCACCAGCTATGCTCATCCTGCAGTAAAGCAGACCCCAAGTCCAACACCATGTGCTCTGCCTCAGTGCCCATCTGGGTGGCATTGTCTAGCCTTTGCATCCCCCTCACCAAAAGCACCCTTCCAGGAAAACGAAGTGACCTCTACCCATCTAAGCAAGCTCTGTGTCCAGGAGCAGTGACGAAGGTACCCCTCAAAAGATGGGCAAGGAGGGCTGGATCCCACTTGCTGAAGAGCTGTGCTCCAACAAGCAGTCAATCACTCTCTAACTCAATTCTGGCCCTTTGTTGCAGGTATGTATCAGCATGGCAATAGATGGATAAGACAAAGGTCCACACTAGCACAGTCAAGGTTCCTGAGGGAGAAAGGCCACTTGAAAGCACCACATCGTCTCTCAACCCCAGGGTCCTGCCACTTTGTACCTCGTGGGTCAAACAGGGTTTGCTGGTCTGCAGAAAAGGTTATGGATGGCAATGTGGCCATGGCATCACGTGCACATACTGATATGCGACATGGAGCTTGCTGTGTCCATGTACACTGGGTGTACAATGGTGTTTTTCCATGTAACTACAGTGACCACAAGCAATGCCAACATGTGCTTAATCTCCTTGCCAAAAGCATATACCAAGATTTTAATTTTGACAGCCAGGATCTTCCTGAGGGTGCTGGTGAGGTCTGTTCTGTTAGAAAGATTTTCCTAACATTTTTAGGCATGCTTAAAAAAAGTGACTATGATCTTTTTCATTCTAATTTCAGTAAAAATGGAAGACATATTAGCCAAAGCCTGAAGTAATCTGAAATTATCTCAGAACAGTTGGAGGAAAGAAATGTAGAGTGATAACTTGCATACAGAAGTTGCTAATAGCTGAAGAGATTAGTCATTTGACTTTCCTGTTCCTTTCACTGATATTAGTGATACAAGAATAGCAGACAGGATTTGGCCGAAGGATGTTTTTCCTTTCTCTATGGCAAGAAGGGATACGCTGGAACTGTGCAGGTCCTCCTGCATTCTTCTAGTTGAAACAAGAGCAGGAGCTTGACAGAAATGAGAGAGAACGGTTTTCAGCTAGCACATTACATAGAAACACAAAATGGAGGGTTAAGAAGTATCTTAGGAACTATTTCTGAAAAGGGGCCCATCAATCAAAAGAGAACAGCTGCAATTATTTTCAGCAAGTCAGCAATATTTAAGATTATCATTCTCTGTGACCTTAAGATGAAGGAATTAATCAAATGTGAGTTTTCTTTCTGCAACACCACAGCTCCACGGTTGCATGCTACATGGCAGCCTGCATTATTGCTTGCTTTTAACAATAAGACTAATTGCCTTTCCACTTAGTGGATGTATATAGAAACATTATATAAACATATTATGCATATACATAAAAATCATAAGGTCCAAGTTCCCTATAGGGCTCAGGGGTCTGAGTGTCTGATTTGAAAGGTGGTCAATTGCCCCTGCCAAAGCAATCAGGTTCACCTGCAAGTTTGAAACTGGGCACACAACACTTCTGATTGCTTCAGCATATCTTCTCCTAGCGATTCTGCACAGCATCTAAACCCCAAATTACTTTCACATTAAGATGTAATATTTATTATAAATAATGGGTGTGGAGATAGGAGGCACATAAAACTTGCTACAAAATCTCCAGCAACATAGTACTATGACAGGGTTTACTCTCACTAGCTGTGACTGACTTATTTTTTCTTCAATCAACTAAGATGAATGAGCAGCATAAAATGAAACAAATAGCATCTCCGACGGGAAATTGGTTTTTCAAACATCTCTTCAATTCAAAAACACTTAAATGTTATTTGTAAGAGAAATTGAGGGATTTATTTTAAATGTGTCCATGTTTACAATAAATTAAGGGCCATATTATTCTTGTCCTGCCTAAGATAAATGAATGTGGATGAAAGTTCTTATATCAAAAGCAACCAGGGCTGGATGTGGCAGAGGTGGTGTTGGGGTGGATGCACAGCAGCAGAGCCATTGGGCCTCTACAGGACAGCATCTGCCACCACTGACAGGAAAGTACCTGTGCTGTGTTTAATCCTCTGTAAATACCCCTGACTTCATAAAATCAGTGCACTACAAGTGGCCTCTATCTGCCCACTATGTTCAGAAAAGGGAAAAGATGGGCAATTCATGGGTCATCTGCACAAGCACTGACCCAGTTGCATCAGTATAAGAAAAAGGCATGTCCATGCAGAGCAAGGCCTTATGATCAGTGAAATGGATGGATTGCTCTGGAGAATTCACACCATAAAAAAAAAAGGGGGGGGGGGAGTAGGTTGTAATAACATTCCTTTGGGTGTTTGCATATAGCAGAGCACAGTAACCAGATCTCCAGCTGCTTTTATATGGTGCTCTGTGCCCTGCTCCATCCAGTCAATCTGATTATAAAATGGCAAAATAAATCCATGCTCGTATCCCAGACCTTCCCACTCTCAGAGCTGAAGAGACACTGTGGCAATCCTAGTGTTCAAGTTCTAAGCCTATAACATCTTTGGAAGATCACCATAACAATGACCACACAGGCCCACAAACAAGGAAGCCCTGTCATACTGCATGAACAAGATTTATCAGAGAATTAAAGGGAAAGCAAATAAAGCAACTAGAAAAACAAACCTGACAGTGCCATGATCACCTGGATGAAGGACTGGGCTGGGTTTTGTCATGAAACCTTTCATCTTCGCTATTGCACATGGCTCAGAACCAAGAGACGCTAGAGAAGGATTGAACCAGGAGCCAGTGGTGGGGGTTCTGGTTGCTCTCCTTCAAAGACACCTGGACACAAGGCCGCTTGTCTCATTTGCTACCTCAGAGGACACTCAGCCTGCTAGCAGCCTTGCAGAAAAGAATAGTGAGCACTGTTGCGTTTGCTTTGAAGTGATATACACGTTCTCTCAGCTGTCACACTAGTGCACTTAACTGAGCTCCCATCATTTTACATTGCAATAATTGCAGCATCCCCTACTGTCTCCGCCATGGCCAGTCTGTCCCCAGAAATCCTAAACAACTAGCGGACTGGTTTTTTGTCACACAGAATCAAAAAATGGGTGAAGTAGATTAAAAGAGAAATAGCTTTCCCTGTGTCTTTATAGACTTGTTTTATTCTTTTGAGTATGGAACGTCAGGCTCACTGAAATTGTTTTTTTCTGGATGGTCATTTATATGTGAAATACATACACATTAAACTAAGAAACTGTGCAGTTCTTTCTTTCAAATGGAAATGAGTTATTTTTAAACTCCAGAAGCACAGACAAGATTTCAAACTGGCATTGTCACTTTTTTAAGATGGTGTATGGCTCTACTACCCATAGCACAAACAGACCAAAGAACCTCTCTGTTGACAGCCGCCACACATAATAATAACTAGCAATTATCATCAGATGCTGTATTGTACATCTCCAAAGCACTGTACAAACATTAGCCATGTATGTCACCCCTTTTGGCATGACATCCTACACATAATGTGCATGTAGGAAAGGTCGAAGCGCTGCCTCACACAGGTCTGAGAAAGAAGCCCTTCTCCTCCACCTCTAGGGTGCAAAGATCATTCCAGTGGCTGGAGATTTCGTCCCACCTCGTTAGTCTTAACAAGGCACGGTTTCCTGATACACTTCAATGAATGAGAAACCATAGCCCTCCAGGCAGTCATCTCCATCCTGTTCCAACCCTAACGAGACAAACAGATTATCTGTTTTCTTGTTTAAAATCATCTCTCTGCTTGATGAAAACCTTATTGGTTCTCTCCAGATTTAAGCGATGACACCCTTTCTTCTCTTTACTGGAGGAGCTGCAAAATGGATTAGGTAGATTGCCTTCATGGTTTAAAGGAAACTGGAAAACCGCTTTCAGTAAGAGATAAGGTGTAGCTTTTGCCAGCTTATCATGATGAAAAGTGAAAAAAGAGTCTCTTCAAGAAAGTGTCTGCATTCACCTATTCTCCTTAAAGGGTGTACAGCAGCCAGCAAAATCACCCTTGTGTCTGAAAGCTGTCTTCAATGTTCTAGCACAGGATCCATCAGAGCATTCAAAACTAAATTAAAATCCCAAGGAGGAATAGGGGATTTAATTCTAGGATTAAGCTTTGAAGTTGCTCCCAGGAAATAAATTATTATTGGATGAGAACCAACACACCAATTATCTAGTTTACTGCTCATGCTACTGAGAGCTGCTGCACACACCCTGAGGGATCGGATACCACAGCTCTACCTAGCCAGTCTTGTCTTTAACACAATATTCACATAAAGGCAAAAACTCAGCTCATTGCATTCCAAGAAACTTAGCTTCCTGGCTCCCATTATTAACAGAGAAACCGCCCACTACAAAATATAGGGCAATGTGATACAGTCGCTTAAACTCCCCGCTTTTCACCTTTTATCTTGCGTTGTTGTGGATAATAGAATAGTAATAACACGCCACTTCTTTGCTCTGTATGTTATAGTAGGGTCAAAGTATTACAATATTGGTGCTACCATAAATAAGCCCTTTGATTTTTCTTACACAGAAGGCCTACACGCTAGTTACACACCAGGCAAGCCCTATTCCATTCAAATGGCATCTAGATGAAGCAGTGGGACATATCCAGCTTTTCACTTGCTATTCCACAGATTTCTTCAAGCTACCCAGAATGCCTCAACTTCACTTATGCAGCCTATATACATGTCAAATCCGTAATGCTTGTTCAATGGCACATCGCTACAGCACGAACCACCTCCTGAAGAAGGAACAAATAAAGTGAAATAGCTCCAAGACAGATAGAAGTGTCTGGAGCAAAGAGGAGTATAGACATCAGAGCTGGTATTTCACTCAGACTAAATGCTAACAGTTAATCAGTGCTATTATAAACTCACTCAGAACACTAAGTTACAGTGGGTAAAAAATAAATTCTTCCCTCAGAAAAATATGCATGTGTCACCATTGAGGCAAAAGCTGGCAGTAGCAGTATACACAAATATTCGATTTTCTCCCAAGGAATGTATTTTTTGTTTAAATACCTTATGACCCTAAAAATACTGCCACCAAAGCATACCTATTTTTTCCCCAAACACATGGTTCGTATCTTCTGTCCGGGGCTTCCTTACACTCTTTAACACAGGAAAGTGATGTACGCAAAGCCAAGATGAAATTTCATCCACCTTCCGTGTCCTCCTTCATCCACAAGCTGTACCAGACCTTCTGCTACCATTTAATTCACACATGGATACATAGGGATCACCGGGTGCTAAGAATGCAGCTGGAAGCAGCCAGGGCTGCACATTCTCCACCTCTGCAAGGAATTTCTCAGTTTATGCGAAGTTCACCAAGACATGGGCAGCTAAACACAGGAGTCCAGCAGGTGAGCAGGCACAGAGGGCATGGCTCTGTTTTGCAGTGGCGTTGGGTTGTGAAGTGCAGATTTGACTCCCTTCTCACTGTACCCAAAGACAGCAAGATTGCTTTTGCTATAGGCAAGTGAGGGGACTCACTTTAATGGAAATGTGGCAAAGCGGAGGCACCGGTTATTGTCACCAGCCGGGCTCCCTGCTGGTACAGCCATTCTGACAAGCACTGTCGTTCACAACCTCCCAACAGACCCGGCCTTTTCCAGAAATGTTCAGGGTCGATAACTGCACTGAGTCTCTCTGTTCTTCTCATTCCTCCTTCAGGTGAAGCAGATGGCATTGCAAATAACTTGCTGAGCAGGAGTGGGGGAGAAATGGTAGTGAAGCAAAGTATTATTCGTACTGACAAAGATTCTGAACCAGTATCTGCTTGACGTTAGAGAAGCAGATCGCTTTTCTAACATAAATATATGGGTCTGAAAGCATTCTTCAAAACAGAAGAGTGATTTCTCCAGAAAGCCAAAAGCCTATGAGCTGGGGATGTTCCCATGGGGTTTGGATTAGGTGCTCACTCCAGCATTTATTGTACATTCGTATTGACCATCTAATTTAAGACAAATGTTTTCTGTAGACACATTTTAAAGTGAAAAATGATCTCAGTTAGCATGCAGCTGTGGTCCCTGAGATAGCTCCTTGCCCAGGGGCAAACAGTAGAAATGTTAATGAGCTAGAAAGTAGCTCCGAAAAGCAGTGTCCATGGTCAGCATTGCGCCAGCAGGATCAGGGTCACCCGCTGCTGTAACCACTCATTTTGTAGTCTCATTAAATAAAAAGTATGTGCTAAACCAGAATATTCACAGAGCAGGCAGAGAGTATCTACCCCCAGCAACTGAGGTTATCGTGCTGTCCCACCACCATCACACCTGTCAGGAAAAAAACAAGACACCCACCCTTAGAAAATTACTTTATGCAGATGGAGATAGATTTCCCTTGCCTGAGCTTTTTCCCAGTGAGCTATCTGACTCAATAGTTCAGCCCTCTAGCAGTAAGAAGCATTAAGATTTCTGTCAGATTGCTCTATATCCTAAAGAAAACTGCCACCTTCTTCTCTCCTTTACTCAAACATACCCTTACTTAGACATCTAGGAAGAGGCAATAAGCAAAATACCTCTGGTACACCTCAGCTGCCTCTTTTAATCTGCCATCAAGTTGAAATGGAGGACATTAACCTCAACTGCTTTGAAACCCAGCAGCCCATTTTTGCTCTCGTGTTAGGTCTGACTCAAACTCAAGCCTCAGCATTTTGATTGCATACACTACCCACAGACTGTCTCATGCTCTAGGTGCTCTATGTCATGCAGCAGCTGTAAACCTGAGCCCACCAGGCCTTACTCAAATATAAGCTCTCTTTCATCTTCAAAACAATTAGATCTTCAACAGAGCAAGGCCTGGCTTCACCTGAGCAGCCTTTGTCTTCCAGCAAGCCTGCAAGTTTGCTCTCTCCTTTGCATTACTGCCAGGACCCAACTGCTTGTTGTGCGCTTTTTGCGGCCCAGTAGTAGGAAAATAAAACGCATGAACCCGTCACATACACAGGGTGCACCTTTTCTTCATCCTTTACCAAGTACTGCATTCAGAAAAGCACACACTGTTTCGTAACCATTCCCTCATCATCTTTAGGAGAGGTCTGCCCAAAGCTTTGACCACACTCTGGCGACTTTCCCAGCCCAAGGACAGAGGCTGGGCATTAGCACAAGGCAACGTTTATTTCAAAGTACAGCACAAAGTGTCTCAGTGAAAAATTTGTTGTCTTCTGGCCCTTGTAGATAGGTTTGGCTGAGAAGGGGTTATATTCCATATTAAATTGGTTATATCCCATGTTCTTTTTATGCCATTCACCTGTATTTATGCTGTTGCATTGCTTAGTTTTTTACAAGGCCATTTGTCCTTTGTTGTGCCCTTTAGAAACACATGCATAAAGCTCCTGTGGAGCTGTGGCTTGTTCCCCTGGCAAAAGAGCAGTTGGGCATCTCTGCTCCAGCCCCTATGTCGGTCAGGAGTCAGTACTGTGAGCTTGCCATGCTATCCAGTTTTTTCGTGCTGACAAAGAGTAAGCCTGCAGGCTGTTGTGTCCTTGCTGGTCATGTCCTTATTCTAGGTCAAGGATGGCCATGTGTTTTCATACTACCTGATGGAATGGTACTTTTTTTTTTTTTTCCTTTTGAACTGATCTGTGTCTCTAATATGACAACTTCCACAGACACCCATCTTCTTGCATTTGCCAGTTAACAGCTCTATTGAATTGGAGCACGCTCTCTGCAGAGGACACCGTCTCAGTAGAGACATACCCTCTATTTCACAAGGGACAGCCCACAACCTAATGAAGGAAAAGCACAGGAAAAGACACTGTCACAAACGCCAATTTTCCCACATACTTTTCTCTTCAGCACCATTAGAGGAGGTCTGTATTCTCAGCTATATTGTTCCCTGGTGGCATCTCAGGGAATGTAGAGATAGGAAGAGATATTCTGGGAGAAGATAATGAGAACGGTGCGAGGAAGCAGTATTTGACAAATTCATGTATTGTCAATTATGTTCCAACTGTCAATTACGTTATCATATTCCTTTCTGCCATGGAGATATATTACATCAAGATGATCCTTTTCCTACCAGGAGCCATCCAGTGCTGGTGGCTCCATTGGGCTGAGCAAAGGCAGATCAGACTCCAGTGAATTCAGTGTTCATGGAATGGCTCCTGGTTGAACTTGCTATGTTGTGTTTACCACAACAGGCTACAGGTACATCAGCAAACCTCAGAATGCCGTTACTGCTGACTGAATATGTAAATTATGATAATTCATCAGGAGCCAAAGGTTTAGCATGATCATATCACAGCCAGTATGATCAGAAAGGGATATAAGAATTAAGATGTGTTGCATTATTTGGAATAGAGGTTGCTAGTAGTGCCATAAAAGTTTCTGTCAACAGGTTAAAAAAAAAAAAAAAAAGCCTAACCAGGCCCTAATGACAAAAACAACTTCTGAAGATGTAGGCATAGATACATCCAGCATTGCCAAAATAAATGTCCACAGAGTTGGTCAAGCATCCTACACTGCTATCCACTTAATGTAGGGACTCCTACATTATTAGGGCCCCTTTTTATTCATTTGGTGACTCATCAGCTCAGGTTGACAATTTGTAGAGCCACAGCTCCAGCAGCTGCAGAAACTATTTTGGGTGATACTGCTAGTTTCTGGAAAGCTACAAGGTATGCAGTGCCATGGGGGCACAGCGTGAAGGGATAAGAGGTATGCACCATGGCAGTGACTACTACTATGACAACCTCAGTGATGAAATTCCTTGCCTCACACTGGTTTGCCAGCCATTGACAGAAATAGTTTTATGTTTTCTGCACACTTGTCCTTAAAGGCTGTATGCCAGTAGTCTGAAATGTATGCAAGTTCGTAACACAGCATGCCAAATGAAGGTCTTCATATGTATACAAATTGCCCTGTACCCACTTTTGTCCATCCCAGAGGTGAAGACCATGGTCCCATGGAATGTTGGTCTCCATCTCCTAGAAATGATGCTCTACAGCAGAGAGACAAGGATCAACCACAGCCCAGTCAGGTAAAAATCTTAACAATATCAGCAGCACCTTGTGGCTTGTGGCAACAACTGCTTTTCTTCTGTTTCCAGAGTTGAGAATAGATCTGACTGGAAAAGGCCTTGCTCCTGATCCAGAAGAAAAGCCAGCAATGCACACACATAGGATCCCTGACAAAAAGCATAATGAGGATTATATGAGGCCTTGGTGCATGCATATAGGCAATGCAAAGATAGCAGAGGAGTACAAGCTCTGTGTTCCTTAGGTAACTTCCACTGTCTCCTTCAACCTTTATCCCCCCAAAAATGCAAAACAAGCATTTCTCCTCTCAGGACATGCTAAGGAACACATAAGGGATGATAACTGCCAGAAAACAAAAATTTGATTTCAATTATCATCATTCCAAACACATCTCCACAGAACCACATAAGTGACTGCAGGAATCTCCGTCTGAAATGGTGGTATTTGGCACAAAGCATTAAACCCAAGTGGGCCATTCTTGTTTCCTTGATCTGGAGGCAGGTTGGTGTTGAGTACACGTGATAATACCACTTTGCAAACTGGTGCTCTGAAAGGACAGCTTTTCTGATAGGCACCAGTGCACTTGAACATGACATTGACATGCAGCAGAGTTAGGTATCTTCTGGCTTCAGGCTGACTAGTAAGGCTGCCAGGGAAATTGTGAGCAAGGAAACTGGCTGTCATCATCTGCTTCTACAGTACCCAGGGAAAGAAGTCCTTAGGTACACTGTAAATAAATAGGTTCACACAAAAGATACACTAACTGTACAGACAGTTTCTTTGCTTAGTGGAAACAGGCTGGCAAGACTGCTGATGACTGGCTAATTTCCTAGGCCACAGAAGAACAATACCAGGCAGGTGACAGCCCCATCCCCTTTCAAACCATCACCAGGATCTGCATTACTCTTGTGTACTACCAGGAGCTGTAGCTCAGCTGAATAGAATTGAAATAAGTAATCACACTACCTCAGGTAATAGTGGTAAGCCTTACAATCTAAGATTGCAAGCATCTAGCATACATAGAGATGATAAGTGTCCCCTGGAGTTACCACTCAAAAGACCAATTTCAGAGTTTACATCAGAAAGGACAAGCTCCTTAAAATTATGTTCTTACTTTTGAAGTCCAACAGAGGTCAGAACTGCTTGGTCTCTTGATGTGCTGCAATGAAAGGAGTGTAATCTCTGCCTTCCTTCACGGGGATGAATAGAAGCAACTGGCTTCATTATTAAGCACATATCTGACTGTCACTGCATCTGCAACATTTTTGTTTTCAAATTTCTCTTGATGGCCATGAGGGTTGGAAACTTAAGTCTGGACACGTTGTCCATGTGGAAGTGCTTGGCTCTGTGCGGGTGTTACAGTGAAGTGGCAGTAAAGCGACAAAGGAATAGCAACTGCTCCTCCCTGTGCACAAGGTCAAGGGTCATAGATGTCAGGTTGGGGAGAGACTCAGGAGGCTCCAGTCCTATCTCCTGCTTGAAACAGGGTCAGCTGTGAGATCAGATCAAGTTACCTGGGGCTTTAGCTGGTTGGGTCTTGAAAATATCCAAGGGTGGAGACTGCACAGCCTTTCTAGGAAACTTGATTACTTCAGGACAGACTAACCTCCCCCATGTTTACCAGCATTCCACCACAAGGTCATGGGGAGGCACACCTTCGAATCATGCCCCAGGGTATCCACATTCTCATGTCCCATACCTCTTCAAAGCCCAGGTCGATATTGAGATGGGGTGCAGCCTCCCTTTCCCTGCTTGGCCCACATCCCTGTACACAATGCTTGCCAGCTTCCTACCCCTCTGAAACCCATGAGGGATTACTCACATGGCCGTGACCAGACTGGGTATCTCCATCACACAGCTCCGAGCAAAGCACAGCCAGCATGGATCACTGTGCTTACCACGCACGCCATCCTCCCCTTGATCCCCCTTCCCCTCCCAGTGGCGGTGTCCCCTGAAGTGCCCCCTCCTCTGACACTGCCAGCTGAACTGCCACAGCAGGGCAGCCAGGCAACATGGATCCTCCAGCTAGCCAGCCATGGCAGACCACAGCAACCCACCACAGACCACCTTGAAAGCTGGCACACCTGCCACCATTTTGTCTCTCAGCAGCTCTTCCACCCGCACACAGCTAGTATCTGCACAGGTCCACCGTCTTCTCTGCCCTCAGTATCCAAAAGCACCAACGCAGGCACTCCTGCGATGGCCAAGCAGGCCATACGCACACAATTAATCAACACGTACTCATGGACAGTGCACGCATGCATACAGGGCAAGGAAGTTCAAGTAGGAATGGCCTTCACATGTGTACCAAGCACCTCCCTGACTTGCGTGGGTTGTCAGTCTTCTGTGCCCTCATCGCCTCTCTCTCCCCAGCCTCAGTGACAATGTCAGTCAGGACATCATGGAGCTGTCCCATCTCCCAGCAGCATGCTGACTACCCTAGGCTGTATAAGCACACATCCAACATACAGATGGGAGCATTTTAGTGTAGCAGCCATATCCGCAAAGCAGGCCTTACAGGACACTTGTGTACCCACCTCTACCTCCACCCAATTCACTCCCTGGTCTCTTTGCATCCCAACAGCTGCTGCAGGCTCCCTGCCTGCGTCTCCGTAGCCGGGGCTGAGACCCAAGGAAGAGGCTTGGCACTGATCTCAGCCTAGCTCTGTCTCTCTGCCATTCCCATAATCATGCTGCACACCAGGGGTCAGCTCCTCCACATCAGCCCAAGACAAATGATCAAGGTGCTCACTACCCGCCTCATGTTTTCCTTCCCCAACAGGGCTGTTGCGTTATACAGGGCAACTTCTGTAGCCTTACCCCAGCCTTTTAAGATGAAGTACAATGTTTTCATCTGCCTACAGAGACACACGCTGTCCTTGCAGACCCCGAGCAAATGCAAGGGCATGATCATGCTGTGCAGTAGGGTGGTTCCAACTTCTGGAACAAGCTCACCAGTGGATATAAACCACGACTGCAGGAGACAGAGACAGCAGAGAGATCCACAAATTATTATTTGCTGCAGCCACTCTGGCCCAGCTCTTTGTTCCCTTTGCCTCTTCCTGAGGCAGTCACAACACCTTCTTGGACCAGCATTAATTACTCACAAACACTTTGGATGCTGTTTTTACCAAGTGTATCACTGTTAGGGGCTGGGATCACCACAACAGTTTGCTCTAAGTTGACTGTACAAACACAGACAGCTCTGTGAGCACCTTTTAAATGCTTTTCCAGAGGGCCATGGCAGGGTCTTCTCTTGAAGTTATTTACACTTTAGTCTGTCATCTCACACAAGTCCCAGGCTCCAATGGGAAACCAAAGACTTCCCTAGTATGAAGGATTAGAGGCATCTACACAGCCAGGGAGGGTAAGGAGGAAATGGGGATGCAAAGAGACCTGTTTGCCCCCAGATATGAGTAACGAAAGCAAAGATGTTTCATCCTAATTAAGGAAGTTTTTCTATTTTCATTGCATGTTGCCTCATGTCCTAACTCAGGAACTTGAGTTCCAAAAAAAATGGATCTCAAAAAGTTTCCAGAACTGAGCAACAGGCTTGACAGGGCATATCCATACTGTACCATGACATAGTACACTGACATTAAAATTCCAGCTTGTGACTTATGATGCTAATGCAGCTGTGACCTGCCATTAATCAGCCCAAGCATAGGACCCTGCTGATACGAATCTTGGATTTGGTCTGCTCAGGCCCTGCCTACATATATCCACCTTCAACAGCTGCGTGGACATCCCTTTGTATAGATTTGTTTCAAATAGAGGGTTCAGATAAAGTAAATAATTTCTTCTACATAAAGTGCACAGACTTAATTAAATTGCTATCTGTGCCAACCAGGATTAAATTAGTGCAAGTTTGGGTATAGACAAGACTTTCTTTTTGTTACTAATATCATTCACTAATCCAAGTTCTGATTGGCGTTAACTACAGGATAACAAATGTGAATCATTAGTCCAGGCTTCTAGTATCTATGTCTTTATCTAGCCTCAAATATGAGGCATGGAAGAGCTGTGTACAATCCTGATCCTGCCCTCAGAATTCATATTTAGTGAATTCTTACCTTGAACAAAGAACCCAGTAGGATAGCTGCTTTTTCCATAAAATTAGCTTTTTTAAAGCATCTATACAACCATTCCTCAAGAAGGAGTTTGGGCAGAGGTTACGATTCCACTCTTACAGAGAAGCTATAGTTTCTGGAGAAACAGCAGTTAACCAGAGAATGCTGTTCCAGCATCTCATCTATGGGTGCTGTATAGGGATGATGGTATTATCCTATTTTTCCTTCCCAGCTAGTTAATAGGAAATCCCCTTTCAAAGGCAATTTCCATTTTAAATCACCCACATTAAGAGAGACATGTTTAATACCAATAAATCCGCTTTCTTAAAAGAGACAGAGAAGCCAGGCTCATCAGCTGACTAAATCCTCTCCCCACACCCCCATTCCTGCCTTGCAATCTGTAGATCTTGCAGAAGGGTGATCTAAGACAGCTGTAGTTAGCTAGCTACACTTCTGAGCACTAAGCTGCTCCTTGCTTTGTATCACTCTGTGCCGAACCAAGGTCACAGGGACACAAGGAGCCCAAAGACTTTCTATGCTATAAGGGAGCAGAAGTCTCAGCCACAGATGCTCAGATGCCAAATTTCCACATACCTCCCATGGGAGCCTCCCCCCTACACCACTCCCCAGTACAAGTCAGCATGGGGTGAGTGCTTTTAAGGGCTTAGTATGTGAAATGAGGTTTCTCTCCTGAAAGTTTCTTGCAGCAAACCTTGGAGAACCATCCACTGGCTCCCAGAGGGATCCCTGTGCCCAAAACAGGTGTCCTGAGGGCTTCTGCTCTGCCATGAGACCCCATGCCTTTATCACCATTGCTTTCCACCTTCCAAGGAATTTCTAGCCTCATGGCTCTTGCAGACAGATTTACCTCCTTTGGCTGAGAAGCAGGAGGGAGCCAGCTCAAGACTCATGTGCCTAAAGGAGGAGAGAAGCCAGTGGCATAAGCAGTGCTAAGTCAACGCTTCCCCAGAAGCCAGAGGGTGACCTGGTAGGACCATTCAAGGTCAGGACTGAACCAGCACTGGGACAGCGGCACAGGTACCTTTCTTGTCTGACAGGAAGAGACATAGCTGACTCAGGTAGGAGAACGGGGAGCTCTGAAACCTGAATGCACTTCCTTCTGTTTCCTACTACTGTAGGAAAGATTGGGAGCAAAAATTACAGACTAAAGATAAGGCTTAGAGAGGGGAGGGAAAAAAAAAAAAAAACAAAAAAAAAACAAACAAGGTACAGCAGAAAACCTTGGCTTGGCTGCCCTTGGTGCTGTCAAGAACAGGCCCAAAGTCACCCACGTGATATTCCCCTGCCTCTTCATGCAGTTCCAGTAGCCAGACCTGCTACTGGCAAGTACAAAGCTGTGTTGCTGCAGTGGTCTCTCCTGGGAGAGAATGGCCAACTCCTTTCACTGAATGGAGAGCGTAACACAGCAATAGGAAACCTGAGGACTTTGAAATCATATCTGAAATAAATGTTAGAGATAATGGTATAATCCGCTGTATGTTTTCCCAACTGTAAAGTCTGAACACCCTATTTGGCAAAACAACATTTTTGGACACATCCTTGTTTACCTACTATGTACACAGACTCCAGTTCCACAAAAACCCTTAAAGGTGAGTCTAGGTGTGCTTATGCATGCCAAAAGGAGCGTGGCTTTCAGCTGGTAGCACCCATGCACCCGTATAAGGTAGGGCCTGTCAGAGTAGGGAACTGATCCCAGTGACTTAAGTGGTCTCTTTGGTGGTGTTCCAACCCTGCAGCAGGACCCATTCAAGCAGACCCTTCCCTTCCAGGAGCACTGCTTGGACAAGGCTTGTTGACAGAGGAACATTTCAAAAACAGCTTCCTTTTTAAGGAGCTTAAGGGAAAAAAAAAAAAAAAAGACACAGGAGTTGTTAGACACCTATTTTGTGCTTTATTGTTTAAAGCACCTTGCCCTCATTTTGTTCCATGCATTGTCTATGGCTGACTGGGCGCCGCTCAGCAGCACGGATAGCTCTTCTGCTGTGGGAAACAGCCCTGCCTTTGCTGGAGCAGGAAGCCTTCCTCCTCCTCCTCCCTCGCAGCACTCTTTCCAGTCTAGATAGCATGGATAATTATATCTGTTTCCATGCTCTGCTTAGCCAAAGTGGCACTTTTTAAACAATTCCATAAACCCAGACAAAAGCACTTCTCTCAATCTTGCACTTCTTTTCCACTTGATATTAAGATCTGTTTCCTACTTTGAGAGTGAGTAATCGTTAAAAAATAATAATTATAATCCTGTAGTAAATGGGAAGGAAAAAAAAGGGAAAGGCATAGAAGGAGGTGGTTTCAGGGCCAATTGCTTTGCAGTTTGTTATAATAGGTCATAGCAGTTAGGTTGTTACAACACAGTACCTATATAAGTAGACCAGGGTAAAGCATACAAAGATTAATATAAAATTCATACTACTTTTTCTAAATACTGCTGCTACAAGAAGAAAAAAAAACTCACAGAAAAATAACGAGAGGAAGGAGAACACAATCTTCATTTTCTGTTATTCCAAGATCTTTTTAACCTGTTCAGTTGACAAAATGTTATGCTTGACCAAAGTATTTGTGGTAGGAAAAGTGAATTAGTGACCTAAGTAACTTCTGTCATGCCCCAGGGTGGAGTTAGGTGTGTGCTAGAATGTTCCTATCTGTCTGTATCTGCACTGAACTGTTAAGCAGATGCTCACTGAGTAGAAAATAGACTGCAATAAACTAGCACTGACACAGATCTGAATCGCTGGAACTGCCATAGCAATAGAATTCATTTAAGAAGTGTGGTTTCCATTTCCATTTTCTTTTAATAAAAAGCTATTGAAACATTAAAAATATCAACTATTTTGAAATAGCAAGCTATGCACATCAGTAAGAGAGTAAGAGAGACTTTGTTTTATTGATGTAAAATGCAAATACATCACAGTGCTGGACCTCATGGGAGAGCCAAATTAAAGTCTTTTTTCATGGCAGGGAACAGATCCTGTCCTCATGTACACAATTGGCAGTACTCAAGATCTAGAACATTTTAGAAGCTATAGTCAATATATGGGAGCCGCATGGACCCCATTAGGAGAACCACACATGGAAAAGAAAAGACCATTCAGTGCAACACACCTAAGTATCTCCACTGCATAATGCTGTCAGTGAACCGCCTTTCTCTTCCTCAATGAACCTGCTCTTTGGTTGTACCACCACCCTATTCTAGCCACAGTCCAGATGCTTTATCCCTGCTCTTCCCAGACTAAGGCAAGATCATAATGCAGCCCATTCTTTGACTCTGGTGGAAATCCCTTCCAGTTCTTCCATGGCTACTTCAAATACATGTAACAAGCTCCTGTTCTGTGCAATGCGCAGTCATTACAAAGCCAGAAAGTTACATATAGAAAATTGGTTTCTCCTCTCAATATTCTGAGAACTCAAGCAATTACAGTGCTAAATTAACCTGACTCCAAATCGAGCCTTCAACCTTGCACTCTAGGAAGACTTCAGAGCATGAATTTGAAAAACCCATAGTATTTGGATAACAGAAGCAGGAGTGGAGAGTTATAATAGACAGTTACATACCCTGCATCCTCTCCAATACCTTCTGAGTCAGGCCAACCACTCCAGAGCTGGTGGTTAGCTTTCACACCAGCCTTCTAGAGGTACGTGAAGGCTGGACAAACCATGCCTTCCATTATGTACCAATGAGAAGAGTTGCCATGCTACCCTAACTGGTGGCCAGGTCTACTCTAACAATGTGACTGAAGATCACCATGGATACCACAAGTCACTGCATAGTTTCAACTCTAAAGTAAAGAAAGAAAAATCTGAAAAGAGTTTTAAATTCCATTTTTCTTGGCTATTAATCCTGCACTCTCACATACATGTTTCTCCTGGAAACATCTACCATCACAGTGTCCTGAGCCCCATCTCTTGTGCTCCCTTGTACTCACTGTCCCAAGGTGAGTGAGAAGCCTTGCACCATTGAGTTGTTGGAGAAACGTGGTCCAAGGTGGAATCTCAGGCCGCTGCAGAAAGTTTTCCGCTCACTAGCATAAAAGAGAAGAAATCAAGAATTAGCAAAAGCATCAATATTACCAGAAAAAAAAAATAATAAGAGGCTCATGGCTATATTAAGTTTTTGGTTTCCAAAAAGAAGCTAAGCAGTTTCTTCCTTATAGCAACATTCTGATACACAATAGTTTAGTTGGAAGGGACCTACAAAGAGCATCATGTCCAACTGCCTGACCACTTCAAAGCTAACCTGATATATGAACATACTTACATTGCATAAGGTTGGGCAGCCCAGCAAAAGGAAAGCCCAAGAAACATCACCGCTCCTTACAATACTGCCTAGAAAAGTACTTTTGATGAAGGAAAGGAAGTTACAGTATTTTGGGGAGATTTCTGAGTCAAGACCCAAGAATCTCCCAAGACCTATATTTTCCATCAAGCTGTCAGGGAACAGAAGGGGCAGACCACTTTGCAAGGAAAGGTGAGCCAAGGGTGACAGCAGTACCGTGGTGTCACCAGTGCAGGCACAGCCCCAGAATACCCAAGTAAGGCTAGCAAAAATGGTCAAGCAATCACCCAACAACTACAAAGCAGGTCAAATGCCAGTCCAGGGATTCCAAGCAGGCACAATAAAGCTGAAAGCAGACTTGCTCACAGCATGGCTCAGGCAGAGAGCAAGGCTGAGACTATATAAATGCTCGCAGGCCAAGGAGCAGAGCCGGTACATGAGTGGGGGTCTCAGGTGAGGCTGCTCAGGACAATTATAGGCTGTCAGAGCAGTCAGGGCTCAGCAGCGGTTCACTTTGGGCACCAGGCAATGCTTAGTTCTTCCATTTACCGTGTATGGGCCATGAGTCAGCTTCCATTGCTGTTGCTCTGAGTTTTTCGCCTAGCAACAAGAGAGACGGATGGATGGGGGGAGGTGTTAGGAGACATTGAAGCACAATGAGATGAGAAAGACAGAAACCAAATTGTCAGGGAGATTAGTGGGGTGGGTGCGGTGCCCAGAGCTACTGGAGGGTCTAAAGGACAAAGACCAGTTTGCAGGTAGCAGAGTCCCTTCTACACTTTAAACCTTCCTGGGAAACCACGGCCATGTCTCATGGGATGAGGGACACATGCAGCTCTCCCTCAAGCCAGGCTGCGCATCTGAGGGCTTGTACGCTTTGGCCTGCACGTCAGAAGCTCCAGGCCAGCTCAGCTGTGACCAAAAGGCATTGTCATTTGCTGTGCATGAGCTCACCACAAACCTGCCTCAGCATGTGGCACAAAGCATTCTGTCTAAGGGTAGTGGTGATGCAGCCCTTGCCGTGCCCACAGAGGTGAGCATTCCTGTAGATGATTTTCTGCTGGTCAAAGTGAAGCCACTGGGAGGATGGGAAGATGTGACACCAAACATTTCCCAGGGGATAACTCCTGTCAGGGACCAGAGCCCTGCACCCTCTCCCAGGCCATGCCATGCTGTCACCATCACTGCTGGTGACAGGCTCAGGACCAGGGGGAGCTGGGCTACCCCAGCACCTCTTCCCAGAGGAGAGGATGCTGTCAGAGACTCAGGGGTCAGTGCTAGGGAAGGCTGTGCCTCCTCAAGCTCTAAAAAAAGGACTTCGTTCCTGCTCAGCATTTTTTTCCCATCTGGGCTAAATCCACTCTTAGAAAGAGATAACTATCTCCAGGGAAACAGGCGCTCTGCGCTCTCAGGGACTCAGCCAGCTCCCCCTCTCCTTTTGCAGTGGGGTCACTCAGCAGCAAGGCTGAAGCATGCAGGCACTGTGGGATGTCAGGCTCGCAGGGCTGCCCCAGGCCAGGAGCACTGTGAGCACAGGATGTTCCAAGCTGACATGGGCTGGTCGTTGCATCGGAGCCAGGGCTACCGCAGGACCTTCCCATGCCTGCCCAGTCCTGGAGAGCTCACACAGGAGTGATCGCAGAGATTAACCGTGTTCAGAAGTCTCTCATTACCCAGACTGACTCGTGCAGTCTGCTTTGAATCTTCTTTTCTGCCCAAAATAGCTTCATGTTCTCCGCACCAGTTTTCTTTGCAAGCGCACTCGCTGCCCTCCCTCCCTTTGCAGAGAGCCAGACATGCCCTGCTCACAGAAGTCCTCCCCAGCCACCCGTGATCCCATCCCCCTTCACTGCCCAACATGGGTCGGCTACACTACAGCACCCCCATCCCCAACACAATCCCCCTCCATACTCCATCCCCATCCTGTCACAAGTCCGTGGGATGCTTTGGGCAAGCTAGGGGCCCAAAACATCGCAGGGTGAGCATACACCACATGACAATGGGCTGAGCTCATTGCAGGTCCCCACAGGCACCATTTCCAGCTCGCTCAGGTCAGTGGCCACCTCTTCTCCCCACCTGCCTGACCTCAGGGGAAGCAGTCCATGTCATGGTGGAGGAAGGTTTCACCCAGCAATTTTTGGGTGCAACCCTCCAGTCTGAGCCCCAAGGAAATTCCCACAGCAGCTACATTTTGGAGTGGTTCTTTATTCCCACAAGCCAAACTCCGTTTGAGAGAGCTGTTCTTGCATTAGCATCTGAGCTGGAAAGGAGACGAGCCCACAAAGGTTTTTCTGGGTTACAGTCTTCCACTTGTGGGTGGCCATGAAACTTCTCTAATGGACTCCATCCCAAGCAAACCAGCCCTTCCCTGCTTCGGGAACCAACTCCCAAACCTGCACCTGCTGCTCCTGGATGCCTCATCCCTCCTCAGAGGCAGAGACACCCAATGCACCAGCAGCCCAGACAGCAGATCCTGCCTAGAGAAACCATTTCTGAGAACCCAGATGAAGAAAAGCACAGACTACCAGTGGACACACACCTCTCGCTGCCTTCCTGCACCGCAGACTCTTGGGCACGGCACGGTGCAGAAACGCAGCCCTGACACAATGCCCGCACGGAGTTCGTTGCAGGATCTGTGCCTTATCGCGCCTCAGCATCTGAAAGCAGACTTTGGCTAAGTCCTACACGCTGCTATTTAAAGTAAGCCAATTTGTATTCATTCTGCTTGCTACATTCACCAGTTGTTCTGAATTGTGTTTGAAGCTGAAGGGAAGAGGAAATGTACAACAAGAAAAAATTATACACTGGTAAATTTTGTTCTAATCCCTTCTCCTCCCATTATTGCTTCCCCTTTTTTGGGTTTCTTTTTTGTTTTCTGTGGTTTATGTATTATTAGCTTTAGCATAATTTTGACTGAGAAAATATGTAGCTGATAGGACGGACTAATTACACTACCTAGAAGAATTAATTACACCATCTGTGACTGACAGTGGAGCTTGACTCGTTGCTTCCTGGTAGATGGAGCTACAACACCAGCTGCCCCAAATCTTTCCCTGTAGAAGGAAAAAGAGGAATTACTGTAGGAAACATCGTTTAAAAGCCATTACTTCTCTTTTTGAGCAATTTAACATCATTGGGTGACCTAGCCTGACTAGCCAAGACAGGGACATGGCACATCTGCTTTCCCTTGTGATCTAGAAAGGAAATATTTCTACACCCATCCTGGCCCTCTGCTCCTAGCAATCAGCTGGCTCAGTCAGTCCAGATAGCTAAAATGGATCAGGGCCCATTTGCAAGGCAAGGAGCACAGTGTGGCTTGTGTCCCTGTAGCCGCTCTCTTCTTCTACCCCTTCACAACCCCTGGGACCAGTCCACGGACAAAGATTGTCATGGCTGAATGTGGGTGATGGAAGATCTGTTCAGACACACAGCCTTGAATGTGTGTTTTCTGCTAAGGGAGGGGAGTAGTGCCTGTATGGGCTAGGGAACTCTAAATAGTAATGTTTCAAGGTAGCAGTTCCTGCCCTTTTTGCCTACAGCTCTGCTGCAGCTTTTCTTCCCACTCCTCTTTTAAGCCCACTTAGCTTAGGCAGGATAAGCTGTTGTAGTTGTGATGTTAAGGCAAACCTCTTGACTGCATAGTAAATGCCTTCCTAACTAAAATTCAGGACCCTAAGCATACAGTTGTTCCCTGTGCTGTTGTTCATCAGGTGCACATTGCATGGACGAAAAAATTGTACTCCCCAACCCTTGATCCCCAGCTCTTGGTACCCTTTTGCCCAGCTCTTGGTACTGAACAACATAACGCAGTGATCCTGAGCCTGAGAACTGAAATCCTTCTCTACATAACCAATAAAGAGCTCAAAATATCCACTGACACCTGATGTTTGTCTGATTCAGTTTTTGCACCAGGTCTTGGAACAGCATCCAAACTATAGTTTGGTTAAGCCTCTAGGAAACACACAATAGTAGGACATGGACAGATCCTGGAGAATTCCCAAGTGTTCACTGTGAGGTGAGCTATATTTTAGACTGTGTATTGGGAAAAGTCCAGGATGGTAACAAAGGAGTATCAGTGTGCAAAGATGCTCTGGGCACATCCTATAGGCAGGTTACTGAGAGCAGCTCAGGGGCTTTTTTTTTACATCATGAAATTCTTCAGGGTTGTTGAAGTATCAAATACTAGTCCTGCATTGCCAGATCAAGGACTCATGTCTTACTCACAATAAATATCCGCACAGATGCATTTCACATAGAAGAAACTTCCAGGAATCCTCCTCCTCTTCTGGAAGTTGAGGAGGAGCTATGGAAACAGAAGAGCAACAAAAATCAGTGCTTTTTTCTTCCCCCCTCCCCAGTTAATCCTTGTGCCTCTCATTCTCATTGAAAGGAATTCTCTACCTCCAACTTGGAAAGTACTTTTCCCTGCAACCTATATCCACTCCCAGCTTTGAGGACACACCACCAGTTTCTCTCTGAATGACTGCTTTTTGCAGCTGGCCCAGTTCTGAATATACAAGTAAAGGGTAGCAAGAGAGCAGACCGGAGAATAGCTGGGGAGCAGAAAGGAGATATGACACTGAAGAAAGAGGAACAAGGAGCCAAAGAGGGTCTAAGAAAAGGGTATCTATATGAAGGAAAAGGACATGCTGAAGGGGAATAGAGTCACTGGGAACAACAGTGAAAATCTGGGGAACAACAGCAGAGATGAAATGGGTGAGCAAAATGAGAGGAAAAAAGGAGCAGATGCATGCAGAAAAGACATGGAGATGCCAGCCTGCTGCTTGCAACACTGGAAACAGTGATGGGGTGAAAGATTTGGACTTGGTACAGGATATTCATGTACACATTTTTCCAGAAGCTGTTCCTGCATTCCCATCTGACTATTTCTGCGACCTTGAAATGTCACTCTATTTCTTTATACCACAGCTTACTTACCCGTCACTTCAAGGTAGTGATAATATTTCCATCACAAGAGCATGGGTATGTTTAAACAAAAAGCTTCAAGATCACAGGTGGAGGTACAAACTATTGTCACATTGAGATGGATTTCACGTATAAACATATGCACATGTGCTCAGATGACCATATATATCTGTAACGACACATACGTAGATATAAATATACTGCAAAGATATGTATCCTTTTATATTTATTTAGGCCAAGCTGACATTTCATGGTTGCTTAGTTACCAGAGAACAATAATGAGAATCTGTTTAGTATATATTGCATGAAGAAGGGAAGGGAGAGGGCAGCTGGGTATGTCAGACACAATCACTTGTTGGGCAGACTAGTCCTTTTGGTGGGGAACATGGAGGAAGGCAGAAGAGATCAAAAGATGAAAGGAGTTCAGACAGGAAGGCAATGAGCTGGTGCATGTGTTCTGTGTAGTTCTTGATTTTCCCATGGCATCTCCATGAGTGTCAGTCAAAGCTCAGGTCATCAGGATTCAAGAAGTGTTCATTATTTCTGGGTGATATTCCATCTTTCATGTTAAACAGACATTAGGAACATCAGAATTATTTACAAAATCTGCCTGTCCTTATGCTGGGCCTCTACTGTCCTATTCCCCATCCACATCAACACTGTCACCCTTGCATCAAACCAAATGTCTTTGCTAACTGTAAGGAATAAAGAGTTTTGCTGGTCAGAGTGAGGAAAAAAAAAAAAAAGAGGAAAAACAACACTATAGAAGTTAACAGTAACAAAGAAGCACATTATATCCTCCCACCCCCAATTATTCTCTCTAAGATTTGCCTCAACTGCATTTCAAATTTGCTTGGCCTGCTTTTGCAAACTCATGGAAGAGCCTTAAGCTTCAGGAACTCATCTCACTGTTTCACTTTGTGCTAGTCATCAACCATAAATTTTCTTGATGGAAAACAGCCTTTTCAGATTGACATCTTGTTTTGCTAGCTCTCACACTAGCCCAGAAAGCCTAATGAGGGAGCTTGAATTTGTCCCAGGCCACCATGATAGTGGTTTATGGTTCACCATTCCCTTGGGAATAGAGCTTCTGAAATTCAACCTTCCTGGAAGGCTCTTCTAATAGCAGACAAGGAGATGAAGATACAAATAAAGATATTTGCTATAATTCATATAATAAGAATAGAATTGCTAAGCTTAGAGAGAGGCATACAACAATTAAAGAAAAACAAACTTTTATGATAGTTGAGCTGCCAGGAGTTCTCTGCTTCGTCCAGTTAAAAAGATGCTAGAACACAGTCCTTGTATCAGGGATCAAGGAAAGACCATTGTACTGGGTATTGCACAGACACATACTGGATATGTTATTTATCTTAAATGCATAATTCCCTCGTGGGGTTCCACTGAGATTTAAGCCCTCCCCAGTCTCCAAGAACTCCCTATGAGTCATAACATTAATATTTAATCAAGGCATGTTAAGTTTTATTCCAAAGGATTATTGGCTGTCCTAACTTTAGAGATGCTGTTTTGTCCCTTGATCATGCCTAAGAACGATTGTGACAAGATAGTGGGGGAAAAAAGAAAAAGAAAAAAAAAAAACTCTACTGAAGAAGTTAAACACTAATGTTTCAACTTGACTCAGAACAAGCTGTTTGCATATTCTTAAAGAAATATTGCTAATGTTGTCAGAGCATATGTCTGAGTTTGAACCCAAAGGACCACCTAGCCCAGTGCTCTGACTGCAACAGGAAACAGCAGAGGCTTAGGGAAAGGCAGTGCAAATACACAGTGATCCTTCTCCCACTGTATTCTCCCAGCAGCCAGCCATCCACTGAGACATTCAGTGAGAGATTTCCTGAGCAAAGATCACATCTGCGTCAGTGTTTAATAGATCTTAATGTCCTTTTTTTTCCCCATAAATGTGTCAAGAATCTTTTAGAACTATTTATAATTTTGCCCTACACACCATCCTGTGAATTCTATGGCTTAAGAATGCACCATATGAAAAAAAAAAAATGTTCCTCTATTTGGTTTTGAGTGATTATTTTACTAAGCATCCTATTTTTCATATTAAAACAGTCATTTCCTACCCCCCTCTGTGAACCTCATAGATCTCTGTCATGTCCTACTCAGACATCTCTTTCCCAAGCTGAAGAGTCCTAACATTCTGCCAAATAACAGGGAGGGTTCAAATCTTGCTGGCTTATAAGCTGAAACAGTGAAAAGGGCACAGAACTGTAAAAAATTAACAGAATCATAGAATAGTTTGGGTTGGAAAGGACCTTAAAGACCATCTAATTCTACCCCCACTGTCATGGGCAGGGACACCTCCAACTAGACCAGGCCCATGTAACCTGGCCTTGAACACTTCCAGGGATGGGGCATCCACAACTTCTCTGGGCAGCATATTATTTAGATGAAGTATAAAATAGATATACATTACACAAACACATTAATGAAAATAACATGCACAGTCCATTACCGGCTCTTGATGAAAACTGGACAGGATAGCAAACAATAAACCTTCGGGATAACAGTGTGCTTATGACAAACCATGTCTGCCCTGATATTGAAAGATGTTGTTCCATCACAGCAGAAAAAGCAATTTTTTTTTTCTCAAAATTCAAACTAGTTTCAGCTCAGTTAAGCTGATCCCAATCAGCTATACTGCCTGAGAGATCAGATTTCTGCTGTATTTCTATCAACCCCATTCCAAAGCCTGTTCCACATGAGACTGAACCCGCTCAGCAAAAGTGACTGCCTGAAACCCGATCTAAATTACAGATCCAGCAAGTTTTAGGTCAAGTTTAACTGAACAGGTTTTTTAACTACCTTGAATTTTGGAGGCCACTGTACAAGTCTGGAATTTGCTTTTGTTTGGTTGTTTTTTGTACTCCTGTATCTAGATAAGTAAAAATATTGCTGTTTAATCCCTTCTGCAGGACATAACTCTTCTTACTGCCTCACCAACCTACCTCCCGGGCTGTGCCATAAACCATGCTGGGGGCAAAGGATATGATATATAGGAGCTAAAGAAACTACAAAATAAAGACAAAGATCTGAAAACATCCACCATAAATTACAACTCTATTCTGCAGCCTATACCCTCAAAGACTGTGGCATCTAGAGCCAGGTGCTAGTGAAAGATATTGAAGTGACCCTTGACTATACTGCCTACCTACTTAGCAAAACTTATTTACTTCATGTTCATCATGCAATCTAAAATCATCCAATAATAACTATTCTAAAAAAGTCAACCACGTTTTCATATTTAATGTACATACTGCAGCTAAATAAAACCACTTTCGAGGGGTAAATAATTGCAGAGGAAGAGAAAAATTCAAGAGCGTAGGCTATGAAGATGCACTTTCAGCTGAAATGTTTTAAAAAGCGATTAGTTGAGGCAGAAAAGCAGGAAAACTGTTCTTATATGGCTAAACCAACAGTGGAGGAGGGTTTCACACTAACTGTGGTAGATAAGTAGAAGAAAGCAAGGAGATGCACAAGAAGGAAGGGGTAGGAAGCAGGTTATGGTCTAGCAGATATAATTGACAAGAAAAGGAACCTGAATCAGAAACTTTGCCTCACCCTGGATCTAGGAACCAAGTCCCTCCTCTGTTAACAGCTTTTCCATTTGCATGGGAAGGGCAGAGGGTTGGATCTTACAAATGGGGCATTTCAAGGATTACTAGTGTGAAGAGGTTTAGGAATAGAAACCCAGAAATGTCATTAGAAGGTCTTCATTTTTTTTTCTCCTAGAAATGCCACCGTGTTTGATCTGCCTGTTCCCAGCTCCCTAACATGTGACATTCACCGAATCAGCAGCACTCACAGAAGTCAATGGTGACTTTGGATCGTCCCAGCTGTGATACTGGCCACTCACTCAGAGATGCAGAAATCCAGCTTCTCCCTACACGTGTTGGTGATTTCTCCCCCATGCATCTCCCCACGTACAAAAACCAGCAGTGAATTATTCACTTCTCAGGCCCACCTCTCCTGACACTGTCCTGGTGCATAGGATTTATTCCCCATTTCTCCCGTTTACTCCTTAGCACACCTCTGCTGAGATTCTTCTCTGTTCTCCTACCCCTACTGCAACCTGCCGCATGGGTTGTGGTGAAATAAGGTGGAATAGGATGGGGTAAAACAACACAGACACAGGAGCATTCAAGACTTCCTGCTTCTTTCTTGCCCAGGGAAAAAGAGTTTGGAGTCTCACCTTTTCTTCTTTCCAAGCCTGGTACTACAATGCTAAAAGTGAGTGAAGCAAAACAAAGTGAACAAACATGACAAGGGAGGAGCACTGCATGGCACATCTGCTCCCTCCGCTCTCCACTAACAGGAGGTCAGCCGTCCTTTCTCTCCAGTTAAAAACACAGTTTTCCAGTCTTTTTCAGTATCCACAAAAAAACAGTAGCCATCTGCTCAGTGAAACAAAGGGCATGGTTGGGTGCCATGACCTGGCCAGAGATGTAAGGGAGCACAGACCCAGAGTGCAGAGCATAGCATGAGGGGACCTTTTCCAAACAGACCTGCCTGGTGATCAGGTGAGGCAATGCTAGGAGAGGCTGTGAAATAAGGAGAGCTTGCAAAAATCAGCTCATGAATCGCATGGGAATTGCTTTGTTGGAGAGAAAGGTATTGCAATGGACAAAGAGGATCTTCAGTGAAAATAAGGGCTTTTCTGAAGGTAGAATTGAGACAATTGGCATATGCAGGCCACACACTTTGCCTGCATTGACGCTGCCTCAGGGTTCATCCTCACAGAAACAGCCCAGCCTAGATTTGGCCAGCAGCGGTACAAGCAGCATGAGGAGACAAAGCAGGAGCTGTGTTGGTGGCTCTGCAGACAGCGCTTGCCACCAGAGACAGCTCTGGATGAGCACTTCCCTAAAAGACAGTAGCTGAATGATGCTGTCTGCCAGATGGCCCCAAATTCCTCCCAAGGCTTTGGACCTTGTCATGATTTCTTCCTTTTTAAGGGATCTGATGTCCTGCCTTATGCAAAAATGAGACTTCATCTGCTTTAAAGAGCAGTGGGGCAGAAGGCTCAGCTCTCAGTATGGGAGCTGCTATTTCTCTCCCACTCGCAGGTAGCAGTAGTATTGATTACACCAAAAGTAGCTGCTACACACCACTGTTTCCAGTGAGAATGAAGTGTGTCTCCCCGGGCAATAAGATATTTGCCAGACACCCCATGGAGAGCAGGCTGGGTCAGGAACAGGTTCAGTTCAGGAAAACAGACTGGAAAGCAAGGAAAGGTGGTTTCTAAAGCAAAGCAGGCTAGGGTTGTGTCACATCTCAGGTGAGGGGGCCACCACCAAACCAACATTATGTTCAGGTGACCAGAAGTGTAAAAAGGAAGAAGAAAGAGGAGGAGTTTTAATGGAAAAAAAGGAGGATGCTGTAGTGCAGAAAAAAAAAAAAAACAGCAGATGAGATGGGAGAATGCAAGCTGGATAAATGCTGTTCTATCCCCCCTCCTTACTGAGCAAAAGCACTTTGAAAATAAGTCATTATTATTATGAACATAAAGAAATAATCCCAGTTTTGCTCTATCATCTGTCCGTTTGGTTGAGAAATGTCAGATGCTCGGGGAGGGGAGGAGGAAAGGTTGACATCAGACAACATCCATTTGTAAAATTGTATTTGCCAGCTTCCCAGCAGCTGTGATCTCCAGTTAATATCAGGAGTGAATGTGAGAGGCTAGGCAGAGGGGAGCTGGGGGTGGAGGGATGATGATTTTCAGTTCTCCCAAGCAATACTTGGCACTAGAGCCAGCACTTGATAACAAATTGACTCAGTCACCAACTTGCACAGGCTCCCTCTCTAGTGATGGACTCCTTTCTCATTAGCAAATACATTTGTCAGTAAAAATAAACATGCTTGCATCCTCCCCGTCTTGTGCTGCTGACATAGCCCTGATTGACGGATCTCGCAAGTACATCAATGAAAGGAGAGGACAGTTGCTGTTATCAGCCAGCTTGAACACGGGACAGAGCTAATAATAATATATTACGTTTACGTAGTGTCTTTGTGTCACAATCCATAGCACCACAGAACACAGAGAGCAGTCTAGAAAGCTTTGAATGGATTTCAGTAAGTAAATTTGAGAAAGGGCTCTCATTCTAAAATTCTCTGTTCAGCTGCTCAAAGGAGCCATATTTTAAGTTTATTCATTTTCTGTTAGCGCTGACAGTGAACAATACCCAGAGTTAACAGCCTAGAAAAGGGAACAGTAGAAAGCAGCCAGGTTTTCTTTTGTTTGCAAAGTGAACAAAGTCCAGAACAGTTCCTTTGGTTCTGAAGCACAACTGCAGATACCCATGCCTCATCCCAGTGATGAAGTATTCTGGCAAGCCTCAGGAAAAACCGTGAAGACATTATGCCTGAATTATCTGAGAATGAGGGAGGAAGAGATGGAAGAAAGCATATTTGCTGCCTTAAACAAATAATTAATCAGATCCTTTTGCACTGAAGTGTGGAGCAGTTGAAATTAACACTTCAGTAAGGAATTACCATTACACTGGATCACAACAAAGGAAAAATCTTCATCATTTCAGAAGTATATCTATGCATCAGCAATGCACACATGCAGTAACATCAGAATGTTATGCACAGAACATGACCAGCAGTCTGCAATGGAAGATGCGATTTTGTGCAGAAGCAAAGCCTCTACCTCACATCAAAGATCATACGTTACAAAAATTTCAGCAAAGAGCCATTATGCACACACTCCGCAGACTATGTCTGAAGACACTATTTTGAGCAAGAGCCGTATGTAAGTCTTCCAGCACATAGTGTTCTGCATGCATTATCCCACTTCACGTTACTCACTGCACATATCCTCCTGCCTGAACTGTCAGCTGCAATCTCACCAAAAAGGGCAACAGACTTGAACCCATTCCCCTAGTGTTTAATACTGTGGACTCTATCCACTTCCCTCGGATTCAGTTTCTCTCCAGGGTGGGAGGGTTTCTGGCAAGGCCCCGCATTTTCCATAGCAGCAGAATTTCCCATGGAATACATTTTATGCCAGAGTCTTTCTTCTTAAACTGCAGGACTGCATTCTTCAGGGAACAACATTCTACTTTCACAGTTGTAAAGAAACTGTAGAGTACCAAAGAGATCTAATCTGGTGCAACGCTGTCCTCCTGAATCTATGGCCAGTTTGTAGGCATCCTTTTCTATTCTTTTCCAGTATTCTGTCTCAGCCAGCTAAATGACACTTCAGCACTTGTTAGAAAGGCATAAAACCTTTCTTTTTGCTTACTGGACTAATCCTAATTAAAACAGAAACATTAGCTCTACTAGGTTCATCTTAATGGAAAAAACACCTAAATGAACCCGGGGTTCCCTAGACCCAGTAAGGACAGTGGCTGACTTAAACTCCACATTAGCATCGCCTCCCTCATTGCCTTCCCTGTAAGCTGGTTCAGCAACAAACTTCAACCAGTGCAAAAACTCATTCCATACTGAAAACAGAGCTGTTATGGAACACAAGTTTAATGTAACCTCAATGTTGTTAATGAAAAGGAAACAATATTAATTAGAATGCTGTGGAAGGTAGGGAATTTTGCAGCATAACTGAGATGCAGCTGTTGGAGAAACATGAGTTTTGTTTCTAGCAGCTAGGTGGTAAGGCCATCTCAGAGCTGGTTCCTGCAGTGAATCCAGGCAGTTCTTCCCCTGCCACTTCTTCTCTCTTCTCTTCTGCCTACCTGGCACATCCCATCTGCTGGTATCTTCTTCACCAATTCTTCTAGACAGGAGGCAGCATGGCACACATCAGCTTGTTGACTGGAAAAAAAGGGCATTAAACCCAGATCACTACACTGGTGGTAGTGAGTAGCATTAGGGGCTAGAAGCTGCCAAAATAGTCCTTTGAAGGCTGAGAATAGCAGTTAATCATGGGCTAGTGTCCTAGACGAAGTGGGGAGAAAGTGAAAAGGCTTCCTTAGGAAGCAGGGAGAAGAGGAAGGAGAAACAAGCTGATCCCCACTTTTAGTTCAAATCATCGAGAACACATATTCCTTCTGCATGCTCTGAGGCTGAGATGGAAAGCCATCATTTTTCTTTCCCAGTCTAACTGTGGTACCATGTTTTGCACAAAAACCCATCTGTTGTTGATGTTCAGCGTGCTTGACAGTTCTCTGTTCCCCTCCACCACAAGCTGTTGCTGTAGGGTTCAGTTCTTCTCATTCTAAATCTCATTTGCTTTCTGCAGCCAACAAGCTGCAGCTCTGAATGACTCCTAAAGAGAACAGAAGACATGCAGCTTCTGATCTTGCTGATGGAAGTATTTGCTTTGTAATCTTTATCTCTTTCTTCTAGCACACATTAATTCCTCTGTGTACAAAGACCCCGTTTCTTCTATACCCACCTGCCCCAAATTTTTGCTCCTCCAGCCTCCTGCATCGCACTGAGCACATCCTGCCTCCTAGGCCAGAGCCTTCTGATAACATCAGGTGGGTAGAATAGAAGCAGCTCTATAGTAGCAAATTACGTTTGTTTTAAATCTATATTTGTCATGCCAGTGTGCAACAGAGAAGATTTAATTAGCCAGTGAAGCTCGCCTTTGGTATGTTTTCATGAATGCAGTTAGAGTTTTGATGCATGACTTCAGGCTACTACAACAAACAAAGAAAACACACCATGAAATTAAGAAACACAATAATATACAAGAAAAGACACTTGGCTGCTGTTATACATTTCACAGAGAAATGGGCCACCACCAAACCTGGATCAAGCTGCCTAAATCTGGGAACATTTCTTTTTAATTCAGTTCCAAATTTTGCACTGCATTCTCAGTTAAATGTTGGAAAGAAGTTAATTGCACATGAGATGACTGCATAGGCCCTATGCTAAACTAAGGAGAGAGGAGAAAGCATGAGTGACTAAACAAAAGGCCCCGATGTGACACATTAGCAAAACCCCAAGGTTGTTTTCCATTATTTTCATGGCAATGGGTACAAAGATCGCTGTGACAACCAGCATAACACCAGAACACAGCATGACCCCATATGCGTTTCTGCTGTGCTCTCTGTTACAGGTCTGTGGACCTATTTAACTACACAAGTCTTCATTCAGCTCTTTGGGGTGAAGGTATGTCCTGCTTCTGTCAGTGACATAGTGGAGAATAATGTTAAAAGCCAACATCAAGAGCTGGAGCTGGACTTTCCATTGGCCACTACCGAGTGGTGGCAAAATGCCATACTTACGTTGGCAGAGCAATTCTCAATGAATAAGGTCTTCAGGTCAGTCCAGGTATAGATCCAGTTCTAACTCTGTCATGCATGTCTTGTCTGACATCTGATAAGGAGAAGTGAAATGATACGTTTGACTTTGCAGGTATTTTATGAGGATTCATGATTTAATATCTACACTTCCCTACATGTAATACCATGTTATGACATTCATTATGTTAGTCCACCATTCATGTTAAGAAAAGAAACCGAACACAAGAAGGCAGTTTCAGACCACCAACAGGAAAACAATCCATCCCCAACTTCCAGCAACTGCTTTCGATTTTATTTACCATGATTTCTGGCTGATAGACTTTCTCTCCCAGGTTTCAGAAATGCTGGTAATGTGCAACCTTAAGGAGCAGCTCTATAACAACAAGCTTCACCAGATAAGGTTCTTCTGGCAAATTGTTCACAGCTTTACTGTTTTGGCAATGCCCATTAATGCATATCTGTCTTTGCCACTACTATTCCCATATTGCACAGCATGACAAAGAAAACAGCACCTGCAAGCAGTCACCTGGGGTTTGCATCCAGGTGTGAGCAGCTGGGGCTTTTTCATATGATTCAGGTTACAAGGAGTCCACACTTGGAGCACACAGATGAGAGCAGTGTGGGAAGGTCTTACCAAAATGGATTCTGCCACACCAAGGATGAAGAGAAGATTTCATTCTCCAAAGAGCTGCCAATCTAGTACTTTTTTGCTAGTGATAATATTTTCTAAGTTTAAAAATAAACTTAGTGAAGTATGTGCTACTTAACAATGTATGTCTCTTCAGTCACGGAAAAGAAAAAAAAAAGAGACAGAGAGAGAAAAAAACAGACTGAATACCAGGCACTGCAAACCAGTATCAGGTATAACCAAATTACAGTTTAATACATTTCAGGTATCCCATTTAGAGCCTCAGATCTTTCAAGGAAATAGGTTTTCCCCACTGAGAAATGTATATGCAGTGAAATTAAAGCAACTTTAGCCCCATGTGAACCAAAAGTAGGTTGGATAGCTACTTTAAATAATCACCCAAATGTTAATTTTTCACAACGGAAGGAAGACCGGAGAGGAGAGGAACGTTCCCCTCTTCTAAACCTCACATTCACCTCCAAACTACTGTTGGACCACTCAGGCACAGGCTATAATACAGCACATTGTTAAATAGGTAAAACCCTGCTTTAATAACTATTTGCCACCAGCATGTCTTTACAGACAAGGCAAAGCAGCAGTGGCCTGGAGAGCCCTCTCGGAATATTTGGGACACCATCCAAGCCATAAGTCACATGAGAGGAAAAAGAGCCCTTAGGATGAGGAGGAGGCTCTCAGCATATGTCCGTGCATTCACACCCAAACCCTTTGCATGAGGGCTGTCTTCCTTCTCCCCTTCCTCTCTTGGCAGGCAGTGGTGGCAACCTGGGTGGTGGGGCAGGGAGCTAGGCTCTTCCATCGCTCCACACCATGCACCAGAAGGAAAAAAATCAGCAAGCAAAGAAGCAAGGCAAGTGCTGCTAAGTGGCTCATTGGTTTCTATGGCAACTGGCTCCTCTCTACTCCAGCTGCTTACCCCACAGTCCCTCTGTCACCCTATTTTTAGCTGAAAAACCAAAGAAAGAGGAAAAGTGGTGGGGGTTTGGGGAGGAGAGAGTTGGGAGACCTTCTTGGTTTTTGCAGGGAGGAGGTTAACACACATGCAGCCTTGTCTTGCTTTTAATCACAAGTTCAGTCCTCGCAGTGGAGGCTTCCGATGGGATTCCTCAGACCTGACGCACGGCCGGTCCCATACTTGTCAACGCCATGAAGAAGCATGCAAGCAACAGCCCGGCCATCCCCCCCAGTGAGTACATGAAGCAGCTGGGCTGTGAATTTGACCTTGACATCAAAACCGGAAAGTGCAAAAAGGCTCCAAATGTGGAGAAAAAAAACTATCCCTCCACCACAACCCAACATAGTCAAATGGTGGATGTCAGCACACCAACTTTTTTTTAACTGTGCTCTGAAAAGTTATTTCCCCCTACCTTTTTTTTTTTTTTTTTTTTAAGAAGGAGAGTGAAATTGACTTTATCCATGCTTTCTCTCTCTTATGTGGTGCAAAAAAATCCACGCTGGATACAACAAAATTTACACAAACATCTCATCAATGGGAAATCTGGAACCAAATTCACCCTGGATAAGGATTCACCTAGTTAATAGATTTTGGTATTAGGGACTTTGGTTGTTGAGCTGCACAATATAACAGCTTGTAAATCTAGAGCAAAGACATTTTAGCCTGCAGTTTTAGTATGCATAGGAGCGTGTGTTCACAAAAGCATGGGTCCCCTCAGTCTCCTCTAACTGACTACCGGCCTTTCTGAAATGGATGTCCCTGAGCACTGTGAAATACAGCTATTTCCACACAAATTTCTAGTTTCATTTGCCTCCCTCTCCCCAAAAATTCTAGAAATATTTTAAGGAAATCTTGCAATTATCTTGAAAATAATAATCCTTAAACTCCAAACCAAGGGAGACTGATGCCAAAAACATCTATATTCACTTATTTTCATTTCAACTGCCATGACATTTGATGCTTGCCTCCAAGCTGCTCCTGCTAACAGGGCTGTGGAAGGCTACCTTTGTACCACTCACTTTCATTTGCTGCCATGAGAAGGGATATTGATCTGTGTATCTCTGCTCACACAGCAAGGCTTCCCATTTTGGAGCTGTGATATTGTCGGACTAAGAGGACAAGGAAAAGATCAATGATTTCTAACAATGATCACTTTTAAGAGGAACTGCATTGGTAAAATGACTTACTAGTCCAAGTATCGCTTTTGCAGTCTCCGCAACCAGTTCTACATCCTGGCAGGCATTAACACCCTTGCTGTAGATAAAAGCAGTATATTGGGAGGGAATCGTCCATTTAAAAATGTTATTGGCTATGGCGCATGACGGTATAGACTTCACAGTGCTGACGAGAAACCACACAAGTGGAGTGGGGCACAGCTGACAGAGCCTAGCAATGCCCACGCCAAACAGCATAAGACATGTCAGGGCACGGGGAGGGCTGGGGGCTTCACAGGGACCCTTCCACTGCCCCAGCCATGACCAGGGCAGCTGGAGCAGCCCCAGGCACCTCTCTGGGGCCTGGCTGGGATGTGGGCCCACAGGAGGGTCCAGCTGCACAGGGCCAAGGCCTGGCTGGGCAGGGCTGTGGCAAGCTGGAGCCCGCCCTGCTGCGGCCTCGCTGAGAGGCAGGGGCTGACAGGCCTGGGCAGGGTAGGGAAGCCTCGGGAAGGCTGGGCAGAGACAAGTAAGGCTGAGGGTACCCTCAGCACCCTGAGAAGACACTGTAGGAAGGGTCTCAAGAAGCATTTTAATTCCTCGGAATTTGGAAACTGGCCTATTCCATAGAGCCACAGGGATTTTTTGCTTTGTTTTTTTGATCTCCAGAACACCCAGTCGCAACATGCCTCATAGTTTAGTTCACCCTGTGTGAAGTACTCAAGAATTGTATTTCCCAATTTTTCCCTGAATGGCCCTTTGTTGCTTTGTGGAGAGACACAGTGAAAAGGTGTTCCCAAAAGACCTCTTCTGCTACACATTACTTTAGACACTTTCATCAAGTCCTTTCTGACTAAATTTCATTTCTTAAATCTTAAATTTCTTAAATGGGTACTATCAAGCCCATCCTCCCAAGGGAATCTTGTAAAGCCCGTTATTAAAGTTCACCTTGGCAGGAAACAAGACACTCACCTTATAATCCTCCCATGTCCTGCATCTATGCACAGTCTGGGGGCTGTCAGGAGGAAAACCCAAACAAGAAAGAACAAAGAGGACTCAGAACTACAAGTCTTCCTCTGGCAGCCCTGGAAGACAAGAGACCCTTTCCCTGAGAAAAGAACAAGGCCAGTGGGAGAGGTACAGAAAAGGCAAACACACCGTCAGGCCTGCTCTGCAAGAACACATGCTGCATGAGCCCTCCAGCCAGCCCGGAAGAGAGGCAGGGGAGAAGAGATCATCTGCAGGGAGGAGGAACCAAAGGCTAAAGCAGAGGTGACCTGAAGGGAAACATCAAGACACGCCTGCAATGTAAGGAGGAAGAGAGGCGGAGGGAAAAACAGATGCCAGTAAGCACACACCCAGCATGGATGGACGGCAGCCTGTGCTGGGTGGTGATGGATAGCCTTGTGCCCTGAGCAGCAAATGAAGGGATGAGTGACTCCTTTTAGAAAGGCCAGTCAAGAATGGAAGAGAAAATAATCAAATGTGCGTCCTCATTTGCCTATGCAGGTTAGCTAGAGAGGTGGAAGCTCTGTGACTATGTCTCTGTGAACAAGTCACTTCACTGAGGAACTGTGTCCCATTTGTAAGATTGGAGGCAATGATCCTGACCTTCCCTGTAGAGCATTTGCACATCTACAAATGGAAATCACCAGCTCTTGGTATTATCCTGTTTGTTATTTATTCTGTTTTCTGACAAGAGGAGTGTACGAGCACTTCCAGATGAAGTGTGTGTGTGCACATTTAATATTAATTTATGGCAAGTAGTCATGTGCAGCTTTGACATTTGTTTTCCATGTCTACTAGCATCAGAAAACTCAAGCCTTTGAATGTTTATGAGAAATGAGCACACGTGCACACAATGCTGACAGAAGATTTAAAGAAATCTTCTTTAAAACCTGACTATTTTCACTTCTTTTGCATTTCTCATTTGTCCTTATTCAGCAGTTTTTAACCTGCAAACATTATCCTCAAAAGGTCATAGGAAACTCAGACTGGGAAATAAAGCTGGGTCACTGCAAAAACGGTATCTAGTAAGACATACGGGCTGAGACTGATAGTAATACAGGGACGTAAAGTCTTAGAGAGTTCTAACCATTGTATGTGGTCTAATAAAAGAATCCTCCAGTCAGCAATGGGGACCTTCAGCTCTACCTCCACTAAAAACTAGAATACCAAGTTAAAAAGAAAAAGCTATAATGATTCCCAAATGAGAACCAGCCCCATGGAACAGCCTTTTGTATCTGTACCTCTGGATAGTCCATGGCAGAAAAGTGATACAAAACTCTTTCAATCTGGGTGACACAGACTAAAACTCAAGAGTGACTCCTTCATTGAAGTACCAGGGCTGTCAGCAAACACATGTGGAGCAGCTATGAAGCATCCAAGTCTATTTGTACTGCAGAGCTCTTTGATAAATCCCTCCTGATGGTGGTCCTCAGGAGGTCTGAGCTACAGAGCTTGTGGGTACCAGTGACAACTCCAATACCTGCTAGCTCTCTGATGATCTCAAATCCCTCAGGCTCACAGGGGAAGCAAGAAAAATCCAAAACAAAGACAGAGAGAGAAAGACTCTCTCCATGAGAGAGAAACAAGATCTTTGGCGTGTCCCATCCCGCAGATCCTGTTCATGGGAAATACTCAAGGGAAGAAAACAGAAGGTCAGATAAACATCTTTTCCTCTTGCTTTGTAATGACTCTTGGGTTATTTTGCATTAGAAAGTATGTTCCTTCATCAAGAAGAACTCCATGGCTATCAAATCTCCTTTAGCAATGTCATGCACAGATATTTATCACCTGCTGAGTTATACTTTCCCAAGATTGATTCCCTTAATATCAAGAAAAAGTGAACTGTGGTGTACAGTCCAGGTGTTATGCCATTTGGGTGCTCTGAGTTCTGGGCATAGAAACATAAAAAACGGAATTTTGAGGTTGTTTGTTTCTTCATCAGATGTTTGAGTGAGGCAGAATAATTCCATTACTCTAAACAGAGGGGACGGGCAGTTTGACTTGTCCTTCTCAGGTCTGTTTGCTTCTTCATAATTTGCAGTGGTATCTTGATGAAACAAACAAACAAAAAACAGTACAGTTTACAACCAGGCATTATTCAGAAAGGAGGTACATCACTGAGAATTATCTGCTTAAGATGACCATCTTTAGAGACCCTATTACCCAGTGCAGAAGGCCTATAAGCCAATTTCCACTCTAACTGGTGTCCAAAGTCCATGTCAGTCTGATATTTGCAGTAAAGGAGTTCATTCAGTTTACTCATATCCTTAAAATTCCAGCTACACCTTACAGCATGGTTGCCTTGGCTGCAAAGAGGTGTCAGGGGCATTTCAGGATCCTGTGCCAGCAAAAGAAGCAGCATCAGAATGAAACAGGGAGAAGGATGCTGTGTTATACAAGACATCCAGGAAAGAAAGCATGCAGGACACTAGCAACATCCTGCAAGACAAGCAGACTTATCAATGTCGTTTCAGACAGTGGCAGTGCACCACAAGAGGATGATGCTGTGACTGCTTTTTTGCTTCAGCATCGGGAACAATTGCTCATCCAGGAGACAGCTCACGAAATGCTTCTGCTGAAAAGCAGGAAACAGCTAGCTGGAAGTTAGGATTTCACAGCTGCAATGGTCAATGGGAGTGATCCAACCACCAGACACAAGCGTTTACTCTGGTAGAGTTTGAAACACATCTTAGGAGCAGCTTTGTCTCACACCTCAAAATAACCTTTCTACTGGATCAATGAAGACTCAGTTCAGAGCAGTGAAGGGGTGAAGTACATACTATTGAGTTTCTCAGACACTAGACTTCTTTGAGGATATTGCTCCCTGATCCGTCTCCCCTGCCCCATCCTGGATGGACACATCTTTTTCTCCCTAATGCCTTTGCTGATGGATCCTCAGGAACTTCTCTCTCTGGTGTACTACTCTGAAGCACCTTTGCAGCAAGTTACATGGCACAATTCAGCAAGGGACAAAGGTCAAACAGCCAGTTTGAAAGTGAGCTTCCAACTTCATATTGCATGATTCCTACAAAGGTTTCTAATAATGGGGATAATGTAAGGGACAGCCATAATAGCAATCTGACAATTTTAGTGTTGCTATGCAACTTGAGTTGTGAACAGACTTTTGCGGTTGCTTCTTGTTTGTTCATTGAATGTGCAGTGACAGTGTCTGGCAACCTTCCCCCCTCATCATTTTACCTAAAGCAGCAAGAATTCACGTGCAGGTTTTGTGCCAAGGTGCTCTCTTCCAGCCACTAGTCTCTGAGCAAACTGAGATGCAGACACCAACAATGTTTTTTTCCAATCTGACTGAGACTCCTGTTGAGCCACACTCATATAAACAGCTACATATGCTGACACACATTTCTTCTTTCCTCTAGCTCATTGCATATCTTTCCCTTTTTCCTCCTTTCCTGCCCTAAGGTCAACAGGTTGTCAAAGAGCACTCTCTTTGACAGCTTTCCTCTTGCCATGTCCCAGCTCTTGTCATGTCAGTTCACATTCTTTTCTAACTTTGTACATTAGGTTCCTTCAGACTTTGTTTATCTTTATTCCACCTGTTTTCACAGACTCATACAAAGTGGAGATAGATACAACTATTTGCTACATTTTCTTTTATTCAGCTGTCCTGCTACCGATTGATTCTGTCTTGAAGCTTTGACCAGTGTTAAAACCTCAAGCAATGATGCCTGCAGCTCTTTCCTTGTGACTCTGACAGTCTAACAAATCTCATTGGCTAGGGAAGCTGACCTGCTAGTCTCTCTGGATGAAACCTGACTATTCCTAGTGGCATCTCTTTGTGCCATCCTCAAAAGCTCTCCTTTGGAGGCTGGTATCTCCAGAACATCAAGGTGAAAGCTATTCTGCATTTATATTAACTACTTCACATTCTCTATAATACTTCGATATCACTTTCCAGACAACCTTTGCAGTTCATTTTTTTTTGCCTTTCTCAGAATTTCTTCACTTTCTACAATCTGTTTTGTGGTGTTGCTTATGTGATGCTTAATAGCTCACAGTTGGCTGTATTTCAGTGGTAGCAGGGGGAACACAGTGAGCTGAAACGCCATATAATCTTGCAAGAAGAGATGAGAACAAGTAAAAGAGGGCTTGCTGTGCATGCTATCTCCAGAAAAAAAAAAAAAAAATCTTTGCAAGTGTGTTTCTGTGCAGGCATTGCGAAGATAGGGATTATGTTATGCTGAGGGGAAGAGGAGCTGACTGACAGTAGAGATTTGCAGTCCATATTGATGTTTCACAATTGTGCATCTGTCTGCAGAACAGCTATGGAGCTCTCGAAGTCATTGCACTAAAAAAAAATATAAGGAAAGATAAATCAATAACTTCACTCACCCTTTTACCACAGCTCAGAGGGTGGAGGAGGAGAGTGTCATAACAGCTCACACTAGCAAGAAAATTTTTGATCGAAACAGTTTTCAACCAGAAAATACTATTTTGATAAAATCAACATTTTTCACAAAATTATAAGTACAAACAAAAAACCCTATGGTAAAGGAGGTTCCAACAATATTTTCTGTATTGGAAAATTTGCCTCGGGGAAAAAAATGCAACCTTATATTTTCTTACCATATTCTATTTCTTCAGTTGGTTTTACATCCTTCAGTTAACAGTGAGAGACACTATAGTGTTCCATATCCTACCATTAGCCTGGAATCAGGTTTGTCGGATATTAAAACCAATTGGTCCCTTATTAGTACCTAGCACATTTCTTTTCTTTTTCTGAGTGTAAAAATTTCAACTGTTTCATTCAGCACAGACTAATAAAGCTGGCTCACTTTTTGTAGAAAACTCATTACTTATTGCTTGGTAGCAAAATCACTTAATTGTTTTGAAAATAAAAGATCACCTGTACTAAATTATATAACCGAATATTTCATTATGATATTCCCAGTATACTACATTACTGGTAGGATTGCATAACATGTCCTCATATGAGATGTGATTTGGCATAACATAACTCTACATTACCATTGATGTGAAACTGTAACAAAATTTAACTAGTTTTCAAAACAAAACATCAGTTGTATATCTAATAGTATTAGATAATAATATTTATTATTATTAGATAATAAAATAATTAATATCTAATTGGAAGCTCATAATTTTCAGTTCTTAGGAAGACACTGAAGACAGTATTTTCATCACTCAGAGTAACAAGAAGCTTTGAATTTATAAACACTGAAATTTCCCTCAAAAATGAACATTTTGAGTTTCATCTAGCTCTCACTTAACCTGTGGTTCATTGTTAGACTAACTCTAAGTCTTCCAGTTTGGAATAGCTTTAAGACTGGAGGATCTCTTGAAACCAAATGTCAAAAATATAGCATGCTCTTCATCTTAGCTCATTCTACCAGCATTTGTTGCTAGATAAACCAGCTCACCAGTATTCACTTTCAACTCATTTTCATACCTTTTATAAGCATTTTTGGGGATCTCAAAATTATTCTCATCAGGATATATAAATGAGGATAAAATAAATGAGGATAAATTAAACGGATCTTACAACCCAACCATATCCAAGAACTAAAAAATTTTCAATGCTCCCACTGCAGCTATGCTCACAAAATCCTTTTGCTGGGAAGAACTGGGATGGGACAGAGTCTCCTCCATTCCACAGCTCATCCCATTCCGCATCCGGAGAACTTGGACTTTCCATTCTACCGTGTGAGAGCAGCGAAGAAAGAAAAAGGTCCACGTTCCCAACGCACAAGTGGCTTGCTCTCACTGCCTTCGGTGACTGAAGTGAAACTGCAGCCCAAGGCCTCCACCTAGTGTCTTCTGGCAAGCTCGGCACACCACCTCGACTGAAAATGCGGGATACCAGTGGGTGCACTGAAGCTTAAAGATAAAGAGCAAGAGCTTGGTTTATTTTCGAGAGGGGAATGTTTTCCTTGCAACACCAAAACGCGTCTCAACTCATTATGATCCACCCGTGCTTTGTGTGCTGTCACCTAGAACTCAGACACGAGCCTCTGGTTTACTTGTGGACAATAAGATTAGCTTTTTTTTCCCCATACTGATCGTGCTATAATTCAAGGCTTTAGGAAGATGCAACGTGAAACAAGAAGAGAAGAAAAGCTTGTTGGATTAGGTTGGACTATTTCCACCAAGAAAATTCTTCCGTGCCCTGGGATATCTTCCTATCTTGCTCTATGGTGCTGCCTTCATGCCATGGTCAGCTTCTGAGAAAACACAAGGACTTTCTAACACTACAATCCTTACTTGTAGAAGACACTTAAGAATTAGACCTGGCCTCTAGAAAAGATATCTGATATACAGGCGCATTCTTTCCACTTGTGTTTGACTTCCTTCTCTACCTTAATTTCACAGGCTTAATGGGATTTAGCCAGCAAAATTCTCTGTCAAAAGACTGTCACCAATCATTTCTGCCTAGCCTTTTCTCCATTTCCAAGAAAAGATGACATATTTCTTATTGGGTATTTCTTCCTCAAGGGCAGCTAAAGCAGAACTATCTCAGCAGCTGTCCAAGCAGCACGCTTTCTGTCCATTGCCACACTGATATACCATCCTGATATACTGTCCTTTACCTTCTCTGGTAAGTCCAGGTTTCAAATATCTCTAGTACAGGTATTTCCATGACCTGCTGTAGAAGCCTCTTCCTTGCCAGTTTTAAAACATCTGTCTTGATCTCTTTACTTCAGCTACCATGGAACAAACCTCCTTGCACTCCCCTGTTCTCTGGGTTATGGAGGCTAGAGGCCATGTTTCCCTCCAAGACCTGTTGTTAGTCATTTGAGCACATGCGTGTGTATATGTAGATCCACACATACACACATTCTCAGGAAAACTCTGTTGAGAGGCATTCAGAGCTTAAAACATTGCCCCAGAGTTTTTTAGAATATGGAATCACACCTAGAAACTGGAGTCACTGAAAACCACAAAAACTGTCCGAGTCAGGAAATCCAATCCAGCCTGCCCAATGACCCACTGCCCCCTTTCTCTCACCTACAAGAGCCCATCCCAGCCACCTAATATTTTGTTTGATATGCACGTGAAATTTAGAATATGTTTTAGGGTGTTTAAAGCCCATTCTAGCTGAATCTGTGTCCAATGTAAAAGGGAAAGGAGAAGCCCCTGATGGAAGAAATGATTGGAGTGGATGAACACACTTCTCCCCTTGGGAAATGATGAAGGCAGTGTGCAGTACAGACATTTCATCATCCTGCTAGCATAAGATCACCAGATTCCTCTGTGGGAGCTCCACCACTGTACTGGTACAAGCTATAAGGTAAAGACAGAGAGTATATTTTATTGACGTCACTAGCCAGCATTACTTAGAACAGGGCTAAGCACAATTGCAAAAAGAACTGCCTCCAAGCTATTCTATTTATATTCCTACCAGAGCTACCATTGGTACAGTCATCCTGCTGCTGAAATCCTGACCCTGTCATTGCCAGTGTAGCCACAGATCTGAGAAGATCAGTTTGGATCGTCTGAGAATTTGGCACCTCTTAATACCAGCAAAAGCAGCATTGGCAGGGGGTGGAGTGTGCTATTTGCACAGGACCTGCGTCAGGATTGGCATTCAGTGAATAGCAAGACATATGAAGGCATTTTATCCCAATATAGAGAATAACGCATCTTCCTCTGCGTTGCTGGTGGTAACTTTGGCAGTCCAAGGAACAATGGTAATTGCTTGTTACTGTGGAAACAAGACCTCCAGAAATAACACTAATGAGCCAGCAGGGTCGTGGGAGAAACACAAGCATACTGTCTCCTGCAAACACACACGATTTGGCTGCACACAAGAGATGGGGCTCTGGGGAGAGGATCTATTTATTTGAACACACCAGGCACCCAGCAGAACCTCCGCTCATCCCCCATACCAATCTGAGCCTGAAAACAATTTAAGTGACTTGAAAAAAAGTTCAGATAACTTCGGAAATCATTGCTTTTCACCTCCCTGTCTGCCTTAAATTTTGCCACAGGGGGGTTGTGACTGGGGCATACTCCCTTTGGAGAAAGCTGTTTCTGTCATTTTTGCAATAAACCTGAAAGGAAGTTTTCCCTAAAAATCGCTGGTAGGAAAAACACATCTTTACAAATGTCCCCACCCCCTTCTGCAGATGCAAGGGCATTGGTAATTTGGGAGATAGGCAAGGTCTGAAAGGCAAGGTCCTTTCCGGAATTATGGTCATTTGGTGATCCACCGCTCAAAACAAGATGAAAGGAGGGAAGCATGTAACAGAAGAGGGGAAAGGGGGTAAGAGACACCAGAGAGCTTACTGCAGCCTCAGCACACCATGTCTTTTTCCCCTTTCATTCTGTGTTGCCCTTGACGGAGAGGAAAGGATGGTGTAAAGAAAGTGAGATTGCGGATGGCAACCTGTTAACACAGCTATTTTGTGCCTTGTAATGTCCCCAAAATGCTGCTTTCCGCCCTCAGGCCCTACTGGCACAGCAGCGTGGTGGGTGGCTGCATATTTATAGTCATCTCAGCCTCATGCGCTAGGTGCTGAGAAGTGGACCTAGCATTTTCTCTTTAAGGAGACTTCCCTCTGCCTGACAATGGCTTATGAGGCCTTTAAGCTTTTTGCTAAACTCTATAAAAGCAGGGTTTTACCTTTGAGAAGAGCAGGTTGGCAGCAGAAAACAGTGTATGTGCCACCTAACATTATAGCCTTGCTGCTGCATTTGGGGTGGCCTTGCAATAGCCCCTCTGCTCACTGAACGCTCCTTGCCAGCTCAGAAGGAGCCAAATGACGTTCACCAGCAGCACTCTCCAATAGCTATTTGGCTATGTCAGGCAGGTCATGGGGCAAAGCACTAGCTATGAGCCATTGAGAAAGGAACTGCTGGTGTCTGCAATTCCCCCCTCAGTGCTTTAACCCTGTTAAGAAGCCTTGTTCTGATGTACTTCAAGCATATTCAAATACAGGTACAAATCAGGAGCTGATGGGGCCCTTCCAAAAAGTATAAAACATCAGTTTGGTTGTTTTCTAAAAAAATCTACATACAAGTGAGATCATAGCCCAGCTCTCACAGTAACTGCTGAAACACATCCTCTCCTCGGGATGAATTCGAGGTGTTTTCTGTTCTTCCTAGTAAAGGATGAAGTACTTCAGACTAGCAGACAGTTACCAAGGGACAAAGATGGGCACAGAAGCCAGAGCTGGTCCAGGCCAGACAACACTTGGAATCATACCCAACCTGAATATGAAGGAATTTTGAGATTGCCCCCACCTCACAAAGGGAAGAAAAGAAGGTGTAGATGTTAGTTGCAGGGGGAATAGGGAAGTAGGTGTATTCAGATAATAGGCAGTTAATTAATTAATTAGTTAATTAATTAGTTAATTAAGTCCTGGCCATGCTGGGCCAGGAGCTTCTCGAAAAGAAAAAAGAAAAGTGGGGTCACCATTTTGCTTGTTATTGTACTCCCCCTAATCATTGCTATTTACTATTTATATATTAGTTGCAACAGGAAGCTTCAGATAAAATCAAGGCACTACTGCACAGATTAGGAATATCTCCAGCACACTTTTCACATTGTATGCCCACACAAAAAGCAAAAGTACAAGAAGAAAGATTGTTTGCTGTCTACAGACTAGACCTAAAGCATGAACACTTGCAATGACTCAACCACAGTTACCTCAGGAGTTAGAAGCAGAGCCATGAGTTCATTAGCAGCAACTTCAGTCTACACAGCCTTTGTCCAGAGCTTTAATCATAAACTCTTCCTTTTTCCTGCAACCTAAAAGCCAAAAAGAGAATATGGGCAAGCAGTGGGAAATAATTTGGTACATAAGATGGGAAATAAAAACCAGAAGTTGAATGATCAAGATGGTGGCATCTCCCTAAAATACAGTGTGTTGACACAATATTATAGGGGAAGGTTCTCTAAAGTTTTTATTTTATTTTTGGAAGTCCTAATGCGCATTTGTGTCAGGTTCTTTCCCTCAAAAATACAAAAAAAAAAATGTAATGCCAAGCCCCAACTCATTCTCAGATGTGTTTGTCAAACAGAACAGAATAGAACTATGTATACACTGAAGCCAGCAAATGAGCAACACACTCTCCAATGATGAGCTGCTAAGACCCCAGTTCAGGATTTTTGTTTCCCAGCAACAATGGGTGACGTGAAGGCACCTGAGCAGAGCCCGGTCCAGTAGCTCCTGGAGAGCCGGGCAGGCTTGGAGCTGCAGCCAGGGAAGGATGGAGCCAGTTGAATAAGAGATGAAATTGCCCCAAACACTTTCTTTCAAAGAAAGCAAGCAAGAGTTTAAATCCATATGGCCTCCCTCTGATCTGTGTGCAAGAACCTTATAGCTGTGAACTAACAAGAGGAAAAATGAAACCCAATTTGGATAACGATTTCTGAGGTTGCAGCCACAGATTTGCCTGGAGCACCCCGCCCCTCCAAATCCAGAAGGTTACCATGGTGACAAATTTCAGCTGTAGGTAAGAATAAAATGTTTCTGTATGAAAGCCATTTTGTAGAAACATAAAAACCAAAGATTAAGCCCCATCGCGCCGTTTATAATCTTTGTTGCCATATATTCACATCTAGACGAGCTTCTCATCTCAGGAACGGTTAATCACAATGCAAATAAGCTGCTTTTGTTTTAATTCGTGTGTTCTGCTAATGGAGTTCATCTCCATAAAGTAAAATAACACTGAAAATTTACCAAAAAACATGGGTATTCGTTTGCTTCCAAACTGTGTCTAAGGGAGTTATTAATACTTCTGATTCTCAGAAGATAGATCTATTCCATTGCCTGACTGTGAATTAGAAGAAAATTACCTTAAATCATGTTTGGATCTGATTCATAGCACCTTAAGCATGGATAGGCCTCAGCACAGCCCTGATCACGAAGGCACAGTGGGAAGGAAGCTGGATGTGTCTTGTATTATAGACTTGCACTCAGTAACTCCGGGAAAGGTTATAGCCAAATGCTCATACATTCACCACGCCTAAGTCATAGACCAGCTACTGAAAGCTACCACAGGACACTCCCTCAGCTCCCATTCTGGGATTCCCAGGTAGTTGGTATGAATTGAGCTGCCATTCCCTTGATTGTCCAAGTCTGAACAACTTTGCTCCCAATGTCTTAATTTCTCTCAGTCTTAGCCCAGCAGCAGATGTAGGTAGTCACAGAGCATTGGTCTGTGCTATATCACCACCTGGGTACTCACGACAGAGTGCCAGCTGCTAGAAGCTCCCATAACATTACTGACCTTAACACCACTGAGGATCTGGCTTTGTGGCATTTAGCAGTACCTTTCTCTGCAAAATCTTCCTTGCCTGCTGAGTCTCACACAGACAACAACACCCCTGTGCCTGTAGAACCATTCCTCAGAGTCACGAGCACGGCAAAGTCACACTCTGGCTTTGGTAGGGTCAATCGAGCAGCAAGACTGTACTCATGCTGTGGAATAAAACCATGCTTTAAGCACCATCTGTCTTCTACAGGAATTGAAAGAAAAAGGTATAGGGTTGCCACACCTGACTATTGACTACAGGTACATGACGTAGTTGGTGATGCATTCCCACCTCCTTTCCTCCAGCACTGGAATGATGGCCTAAACTTTCTTTCTCCCCATGAGCCCATGCAGCCATGTGCAGCCTGACCAGCCCCTGCCAGCACACACAGCCTCCTCATAAGCATTACACAGCACTGCATGTAGCGCACACTCCTTTTACCTCAAATCCTTTCAAAAGACCAGTGCTGCAATCTCTAATCTCAACATCCTGCTTTATTTAGTCTTCAAATTGCCTTTCAGTAGTCACTGAAATGTAGTGATTACAATCCATTTATAGTGTAAGGATTTACAGTGAACTATGCCACAGTTAATTGTGCTAGGTTAATTGTGCACTGAGCTCCACAAAAACACAACCGAAGTTCAACCTTTGTCCAGCTAACAGAAGTGCTCTCTGGATACTTTATGTCCTCCAGCCATCAGAGCAGAAGAGAGGGCAACCACTTGGCATAAAGTCAGCAGCAGTTTTGAGTCTTCATCACATACTAGCAAATGTGTCCCTGTGGTTTGTGATGGAGTGAAGATCCTTGCTGCCCATCTTTCTTCCTAAGATTGTCACAGGACTGCAAGTAACGTTTGTAAGGGAGAGTCCAAGTTAAGCAAGGGTCAGGTCTTGTCGGAGTTTGGATTAGAGTGGGATGGTATAAGCAGTCATTTCACCCACTTTGGTAGAACCAGGTGTTAAAACCTGCCGCCAGACATGCCTGCATCCTCAGCCAGGAGCAGCACCAGCTGTGCTCAGCTCAGCCAGCAGCCCTCCCCCTCTCAGATCAGGCTCAAGCCCCAAAGTCTCTGCCCCACTTCCAGAACTGATGGATATTATCCTGGCAGCACAAGATAGCAGTTCTCCATGGGAAAAACATGTGGGAGTAGGAGGGACATTCTCTTGGGAATCCAGCCTTTCCTGGTGCTAGCAGTTGTCTTCTTCCTGGATGAAATAAAAAGCCAAGGTCCTTCCTGTTAATAGTCATTAAAGAACTTTTTTTTTTTTTTTCCCTTGTACCATTTCAGTATTTTGATCAAGTTCCAGCTTGGTTTAATTACATACTTTCTATCTGAATTCCTGCCCAAGCTTCATTTAGAGAAATTATTCATTTCCCATCTTCAACATTATTATTATTGTGCTTATTTGCACGATGTGCTTAGCATTCATTGTATGCATCTTCAGTGCTCTGATGGGCTCATCAGAGTGGTGCCGGTGGGACGGAACAGAAGAGCACTCCTCATCTGCCATCCTGAAAAATCAGCCTTCCTCCCCATTACATACAAGCAATTTTGCACTGCTGCAGATTAAGGAACATTCACCGGTCACACTTGAGGCATCACAAAAATATTACCAATTCCTCACGACATGCCTGAATGCTGAGCAGCAACGTTATTTAGAAACAATATCTTTATCTAACTGCATATAACAAGTCAAAAGGAAAAGTGTTCATTTTAGACAACTACATTTTTCATGACACACTTTTGCCCTGGGAACCCTTTTCATATTTCCTTGCAAGGGTAAAAAGGTTTAAAGACTCTTCATCTCACATGACAATCTTGTGTGAGCCTTGTGCAGTGTGTGGTTTTCTGTCACATGGCAATGGATGCATAGAGAGACTTCCAGTTTATGAAATGTAGCTGTCTTGAAAGCGACATTTTCCTCACCCCAGTGATTTTTTTCTACCCAGCTGTTTTTGCCAGCTTTTGGGCTGCACTTCTCCATATATCTCCATAGCCCTCTGGGTTCTACCATACAGGATCAGAAATGAGCATTTTTTCCTTCTTCCCACCTCAGCCAGGAACTTCATTTGAAAAACCCTGGAGAGTGGCAGAGAGACCACCATGGCAGCCATTTGCTGTCTCACTGACAGAAGGGCAGGAGCAGGACAGCCAGGATGGAGCAGTGCATTTCCTCACACATGCACACACACCGCTGTGATCATTCCCAGCACGTGAGGTCAGGCAAGCATTATGTAAAATTACAATGAATATAAAAAGGCTAATCTAATACCAACTGCATTAAATACTTATGTTGGGTAATAATATCCCCAGGACAAGAAAGAGCCTTGCATAAATGTCAGAAATGGAGTAAACACCCAGACAGCTTATATTAATACATCATCTGCACTCCTGCTCTTGGGGTTTGTTTGCTTTTTGATGTGGATCAGGATCTGACTCCAAATACAGGGCATTAAAATCAAAGCAGCAGCAGCAGCAGTAGCCAGCCTGAGAGCCCTGTGTGAGACAGCTCCATCTGGATCTAATCACAGATAGACACGAGCAGTGATGGAGCAGAAGACACATTGCTACTTGGTTGGAATGCAGCTTCCTACCTAATGCAGAGGTAAAACTCCAAATGGTTTCTGTGGCTCAGCCTCAGTCTGAAGAGCAAATACATTCCGGTGAGGTGACACCTGATCCTCTGCTTTTCATGCACACTCCTTCCTGCACTACCCGTTACTGCAATCTCTTTTGAGAAAGCAGAAAGCCCCTTAGAGGCAGGAACTTTCAGTGTCTGTAATATCAAGCCACGTTACCAGCACCTTTACAGCCTTGCCTTGGGTTAGACACATGCTTATTCTACAGAGAACTGGAGATGACTTAAGATATTACTGTTCTCCAGATGCACGTCACCCTCCATCTCTTCACTCTTGTGAGGTAGGATCCTCACTCCCACCACCAAGAGGACAGAAAATGCAAGTGTTCCTCATGCACCTTTGTTCAGAGTCCATTGCCTGAGCTTAAACTGCAGGGAAAGGTGATGACATTGTGCTATAGCATCCTTCCCATCCCACCAGCTCAGCTGGGGAGGCAGAAGTTTCCAGAGCTGGAGGAAATAGAGCAGCTGGGGCTAGGGCATCTTAAACTGCCTTAATGAGACCCAAAGAGCAAGCTGGTCCACATCCTTAAACATCTTACCTATCCTCTAAACTTAAGATTTGCCTTCTACTGTACACACGTAAATATGTTTATGCCCCAACCCAGCATTCAAATCCACTTTCCTCATGGCTCACAAGTGAGGATCTCCCCGGTTATACAACCCAGAGTAGTCAAACGCAGCACAACTCCTGTGCTACCCAATAGCTTTGCGAGTATTGTGGAGGCTATAGTCAGGTAATTACCCAGGAGTCTGAGATTTAATTTTTTAAGCATATTCCTAGCTTTCAACACAATGCAGTGAGCTTATAAGCAGACAATGAATGTTCCAAGAGCAGACAGCAGATAAAAAGAAGAAAAAGTGCATTGCTTTAGGTTGTTGTTGGTGGTGGTTTAATCTTGTAATTTTAAAAATTTTAAAGGCAGTATTGTCTGCTTTTTTTTTGGGGGGGGGTGGGGGGCTTGGCACTCAATTTCTGTATGTTTGGGTTGGCAGCATTATTTCCAATAAGCAAACATTCTGCCATACTAAATATGCCTGTGTTCAGGGACAAGCTTGCTACAGGTAACTCTACACAACATACTTATGGTAGTCACAAGCTCATGCTGGCACACAATATACCTCATAGACATACCCGTGATTCCCTGAGGTAAAAAGTCCTTGTTTCACTCGCTTTGCTTGCTACAGCTGACACTACCCCATTTCTCAGTACAGTTTGAGAACTGACTTGTCTGAGGTTTGCTCTGATACGCTTGGCATTACAGTGCCACTCTCCCCCAAGCCAGGTGCTACTAGGACCATCACTTTCCCATCCCTCGTGACTTAAGGATTGTAGGAAGCTGAGTCAAATACATTTTAAAATAAAAATTACACTTTGTCTTTACAGTAGAATCTTTCCTCTATCAAAAGGCTGTTAAGACTGAAAAACCTACCTTTTTTTTCTTTCCTGTCAATTCTCACTACAGTTACCTTTAGTTTGCCAGAGCTATGACTCTGCCCATACCCTGCTTAACTTTCTAGTGGGCACCCTATGTACAAGCAGTGAATGCTCCCCTAACTGGTGGCAGTTCCCTCCTCCTTGTGTAGCTACACCTTTGCCAGCATGGAGGTATTCCACGTGGAAATGAGGGAAATTTTGCATAACAGCATGACAGGGCTATGTCAGCAGGACTTTGCAGCCCAGACATAACGTCACTCAGTGCTCTTGTGTTGAAATTCCAGCTTGGCCTGGGGATGTTTAGACTATGTACCTTTCTTTTTTTAATGTAACGTATTTGTTTTGTTCAGTTCAAGGTAGCACTCCAGTAAAACTGGATTTATCAAGCATTCTTGTGTCTCTCTCTCGCTCTTTTTTTTTTTTTTTTTTAACTTGAAACCTACATTTCTATCCCATGCAAAGGGCAGTCATGCTTTGCTAAGGCTGTGGTAACATATTAGTCAAAACTAAGGGGACTCCCAGTGGTAATGGGGTACAGGGATGTGGATAAAATGCTGCTGCAGAGAGGTTCTGTTCACATAGCTTGTTGCTAACACTGCATGCACTTGCTCAGTATAAAAGCAGAGAGATAGAAAGTCAATAATGCAGCCAGGTGGGAAAGGAAAAACAAGTTTGATTTGGAAATTCTGCAGAGATACAAGCAAAGATCAGCTGAGGACCTGAATTGGAGCTTCAGTGAGGAGCCATCCTAAAATAAAAGGAAGTAAGAGAGAGCACCTGGGAGCTGCCATTTGAAAGAAGAAGCAATCAGAAAAGGGATAAAAAACTACCAGGGTTGTCTCTAGAGCTTCCTAGAAAGCTCATCCATTTTATTAAATAAGAGGATCCCATGAAACAAAAACAGTGTTGGCTCTACAAGCTGCTTCACCTCATTTTTTTTTTCTTCTCCATGCTCTCTTCCAAACAAGCCAAACAAGAAAAAATGTTTCGTTTCTGAAGAGCCCTTAATCAAAACAACTATTGCCCTGTTCCCAAAGCTTGGTGATACAGAAGCTCCAGGGCCACTGAGATCTGGTCAGTAAGAAGTGCTCACACACGCAGGGGAAGCAGTATACAGCCAGATACCAGCACAGGATCACAGAAAGGCACAGGACTCAGCAGCAGGTTGCAGGACAACAGGACAGTCAGGGCTGCAGCGGTGCTTTTGAAGAATCAGGGTGGGAGACATCTGTTGAGCACTGCTTTAGTTTGTACAATGCAAATGTTAACCATAGCCTTTGAAGTATTACCCTAACGCCCATCGCAATCTTTGAAAACACCATCTTTTGTCCAAATGCATGACTTTGCAAGTGGCCCATTTATTTCCCCAGCAGGCTTCAGCTTCTCTAAAGTTTTGTTTTTCAGGTGCCTTTATAAACACACACCTTCTTTTCACCACTGCTCTCTTCCCATTCCATAATAAATTTGTGTGGCAGCAGGATTTCATCTGTGAAGAACAGAAAAGGAATTTCAAATAAAACACATCTTTAAAACACTTCTTAGATCCAATTGCCAAGCCTCTGGCAACCAGCATAGTTGTCTAGGGCTCTGATATTATTCCATAAATTACCTAGCCAACAGCACCACAAGTAGAAAAAGTCCAAGAAAAAAATAGTAATAAAAAAGAATGTGAAAACAAAAAGTTGTCTTTCTCCATTCCTAAAATGCCAGAGTAGCAATGTTACAGAAGGAAATTACAGTGGATTTTTTTTATTTTTTTTAAGGGGGCAGATGTGAAATTGTGTTACAGATCCAAATATTTCTGGGTGATCAAGTCTGTTCCCAACCAGATCATTATTCTATAACATAACTTGTGAGCTGTATTGGACATCACAAACCAGTTCTCATAAAAAGGTCATCCTCCATGAAAAAAATGTACCTCATTTAAAATGTATTGTAAGAATGAGAAGGAAAACAGCAGAAATCCAGATGAAAACTTGTATTTTCTTATTATTAATTTTGATATTTTGAATGGATTTTAAAAAGCATTTCTGGAAATAGCTGGACTGGCATAATTGTCTTACATACCAAATGCAGTTGCCAAGACAGGGACTTTAATCACACCAGCTTGTTTCAATCTGTCCAGGAGTTAGTATTTAGAAACAAGGACAAAGTTCAGTTTCCTCTGGCTGAGAAGATTAGAGCTGTTGAGAAATGTTATATTCCATTCAAGTCAACATCTAACCATATTCATTTTCAAAATACATCAAAACACAGACAAAACTAGGTTGTAATTAAAACAAACACAAAAATCAGTAGGGTTCAATTTAAATAAAGTATGTCTGTAATTTCAAAATGTTACCTTCAGATTTCAGTTTTACATGTTCACTGACTAAAAAACAATTATAATTGTAAGCCAAAATCTGAAATAACCATTTTGTAAAGCTTCTGGAAAACCAAAGCCTTTTCAAAATCACTTTTTTCTATTAATTCATTCAGATATGAGAAGTTGATATCATCCAGTGACAAACTTTCTGATTTAAAAAAATAAATAAATAAATAAAACTCAAAAATCTCCACACATTGTTTTAATTTGGAATCAACATTTTGAATCACCGACTGAAATTTAAGCTAAGACCCTATCTGACAGAAATCTCAAATCAACCATTGCGTGGGAAGAGAAAAGGGGTTCTTGACTTCCACAAACTCAGAATGAAGGAGTTTGTTGTCTTTACTCCCATCACCACTTCCAGCCATAGAAGACACTTTTTAAGAGTTCAAGAAGCATCTAGTACTACTGGACAAATTTGTTGTTGTCATTCCTTTGACTTCTGTTTCTCAGTGTTAATTTTTAATTTGAATTACAGCAGTTCAATACAACCTGTTTCTGTGACCTAGTTGATGAAGTTATTAAAAACATAAAAGACTGCACGTAGTCACGGTCGAGGAAAATGCAGTGATGTGTTGAAGGAGCTTATTTACACAAAAATTGAGAGACTTTAGGGGAAAAAAAATAAAAACTTCAGGTGTTTGTAGAGGGAGTATTTTACTTTATAGAACCTGACCATATCTCCCAGGAATTATTTTTTTTAAAGTAGCAATATCAAAACAAAACAAAAGATGGCAGCATTGGTAAAGCATCTCACCACTCAGCCCTGTTCCGTTTTCTGTGCAGCACTAGATCTGTTCAATACATTGCTTCCATGTTGCTAAAAGTCCAACCTCAAAAATGTTCTGATTAAACATTCCCTGAATTGCTGTCATTTTGTGGATTTTGCTTATATGTGGACTGGAAAAAAAAAAAAAAAAGAGGTATTGGAAAAGAAGGAATAACTACTGTTCTTACTGGAACATCAGCCAGTCCTCAAATAATGGAATTGTCAGGCACATTGCTGCTATGCGTATAATTATGATTAGTAATTATTTGTCTTACGGCAGACCCCGAGCGTTCCAGTCAGAACTACATCTAATTGTAGTGTTGCTGCAAAAGCATATATTAAAAGGCAATCCCTGCCACAGAAATTTACAATGTAGATTAGGACGCAGAATGAAAACTCACTAAATCACTGAAAGGAATGGCAAGAGTACAAAGACAATAGAGAAAAATCATGCTGCATATGATAGTCCACCCTCACACATGCATCTTGTAGCAGTATGAAGATGGACGGTAAAAAATAATAATAATAAAGAAAAATTAAAAAAAAAAAAAGAACAATCACATTTTATCTAAAGATATCTCTAATAATATTTAGAGTCTGTCACCTCAGTATGTCCAATTTTTTTTTAAAATCTAGCCATCTGAGTCTTATTCAGATATAGGAAAATGGTTGCACAGTACAAGCTAGAGTGTTTGATTTCAGTAGTACTTCAGCCCACCACAAATGTAAACATTTGGTTGGGCTGTGCTCTAGATGGTCTGAAGTTCAACCTGAAAGGTGAACAATGACTGCAAAGCACTTAAGACACATAAGAGTCTGGAAGAAAATCAAGCACATTTTCACAACTTTCACCCACTACAGGAATGCGTGTACTTTTGAGGTGACTGTCCACCACGGGGTCCAGTGTCAAATATTATTGTCAAGACCATTTTGTGGTATGCAATGTATTCATGACAGGTGTTAGAAGTTTTGTTAAAGCAATAGCTTTGAGGGCATTACAGTCATCCAACTAACTCTATGGACACACAAGCTAGGTATATTGTCTTTGACTCCATCACTTAAGTGTAACATAACCACCCAGTCATAGGGCTGGGAAGTCTATTGGGACAAGTGAGTTGTACCCATACATCCACAAGCACCAGGAAGGGGAACCAGTGATCCTACTGCAGTGGATGTCCAGGCATGTATCCCCACAGGGCTGGAGGGAGACATCAGAGGACCAGGAGCCCAGTCTAGGGGCAAAGTAATGCTCTCCCTCTGCACCTCTCAGGCTGAGACTTCATCAGACACCTCAGCCAGTGTAAGAGCTGCCTCCAAAAGGGGAGCTCCACTCCTTCCCACTCTTCCATACCTATCTGTATGGTCTAACCCCTACAGCATCCAACTAGCCCTTTGGTCAATCAGTGTATCTTGCTCAGGTGCAGAAAACAAACCTGACAGAACAGCAACAATGGTTTTCTGCTGTTTTTGTGAGTGTTCAGATCACTAAAAGTCATGCAAGAATACAGGGATAGAGGCACATATAGAAGCAGAGGAAGGGAAAGCAGGACTGCCCCTCTCAATAGCCACAAGCTGTTAGATCAACTCAACTATCTTATGAATCATCACCCACAATTAATATCTGAAGACTAGCAACAAGATATTTTCAAGTAACATCATCGTATGTGACTCTGTATGCTAGTGATAATGATGTAAACCTTAGCAGAACTACCAATCGACTTAGATTCATAGTCTCACAGTAGACTTAAAACATTGTGGTTCTAAAGTGCATTCCAAATGTTTCTATCCTTCTTTGCACTTCAGAAATGCCACAGACTGCTTTTCTTTTGTATGAAATGCATTGTCATCTACTCATGCTACTGTGTTTTAATGGAAAGATTAGTTTGATTTTATCAATACCATCTAACCACATCAAATCATCTTATAACAAATCGCCTAACTACATGAAACTACATCAAAGTATTCACCAAGGGGAAGTCGTGCTCGACCAACCTCGTTGCCTTCTATGATGGCATCACCAGCTGGGTAGATGGGGGGAGAGCAGTGGATGTCATCTACCTTGACTTTAGCAAGGCTTTCGATACTGTCTTCCACGACATCCTGATAGCAAAGCTGAGAAAGTGTGGGATAGAGGAGTGGACAGTAAGGTGGGTTGAGAACTGGCTGACTGGCCGAGCTCAGAGGGTGGTGATCGGCGGCGCAGAGTCCAGCTGGAGACCTGTGACTAGCGGTGTTCCCCAGGGGTCGGTGCTGGGTCCGGTCTTGTTCAACATCTTCATCGACAACCTTGATGAGGGAATAGTGTCTGCCCTCAGCAAGTACGCCGTTGACACAAAGCTGGGAGGAGTGGCTGACACGCCAGAAGGCTGTGCTGCCATTCAGCGAGATCTGGACCGGCTGGAGAGATGGGCAGGAAGAAACCAAATGAGGTTTAATAAGAGCAAGTGTAGAGTCCTGCACCTGGGAAGGAACAACCGGACGTATCAGTACAGGCTGGGGGACGACCTGCTGGAGAGGAGCTCTGAGGAGAAGGACCTGGGGGTCCTGGTGGATGACAGGTTGACCATGAGCCAGCAGTGTGCCCTCATGGCCAAGAGTGCCAATGGGATCCTGGCATGCATTAAAAGGAGCGTGGCCAGCAGGTCAAGGGAGGTGATCCTCCCCCTCTACTCTGCCCTGGTCAGGCCTCACCTGGAGTACTGTGTCCAGTTCTGGGCTCCCCAGTACAAAAAAGACAGGGATCTCCTGGAAAGAGTCCAGTGGAGGGCCACAAAGATGATACGGGGCCTGGAGCATCTTCCCTATGAAGAAAGGCTGAGAGACCTGGGTCTGTTCAGCCTGGAGAAAAGAAAACTGAGAGGGGATCTCATCAATGTGTATAAATATCTGAGGTGTGGGAGACAGAGGGATTTGGCCAACCTCTTTTCAGTTGTTTGTGGGGACAGGACAGGGGGTAATGACCACAAGATAGAGTACAGGAAGATCCGCACCAACATGAGAAAGAACTTCTTCACAGTGAGGGTGACGGAGCACTGGAACAGGCTGCTCAGGGAGGTTGTGGAGTCTCCTTCTCTGGAGATATTCAAGGCCCGTCTGGACGCCTACCTGGGCAGCCTGCTCTAAGGAGCCTGCTTTGGCAGGGGGGTTGGACCCGATGATCTTTTGAGGTCCCTTCCAACCCCTACAATTCTGTGATTCCGTGAAAGTAATCTCACTTACAAAGTAAGATTGTGTTCTGTATTCCACATAGTCGTGTATACCTTCCTTTCAGAAGCAAGGTTCATACATTCACCCTCAGAAAGAAATCTCAGAGATTCGTCAAGAGGAAGAAAGGAAGCCACCTTTGAGAGGTTCCTCAGTGCAGACCTTAAATGAAGCAAACAGAACAAATGTAGTCAGCGTCAACTTTTCGACACTGTATTTTCCACAACTTCAGCAAAAAGAAAGCTAACAGCTGAAAGTTCACATTTGATATCACATTCCACAGAAGGAAAATATTCAAGCCAGCAGCAGACAAATTTAACAACAAACTTTACATCTATGCTGTTCTGAGTATGCCTTTGTGTTTCATTTAGTGTACGGTTTCCTCATCTTCGATTAAAAAATTAGGTTTGGTGGTTTTGAAATGACTTGCTTGACAAATCCTAAGGGTGATTGTCTAAATGGTGGGGCTAAGAAATGTCTTTCCAAATTCTATTTGGATTTCAGTTTTCTATCATCTGTAAAATACTAACCCCGCACTTATCTGATTGCAATAGTTAAAATTGCAAGCTACTTAGATGGAACATGCCGCAATCTCTGGAAGAAAGATTGCTAGGCTTATGCAAAGTCTCTTGAAATTCTGAAACCCATTTGTCTTGTGTGTCTAGATCTTTTAGATTACCTGTTTTCTCCATCTGAGATGCAAACTTTGTTAATAACAAAACAACCAGTGCTGGGTTCATTTCAGACTACGACATTGTCCTAATTCCAAGGCACTCTGCATATTTTACAGCGGTACTCTTGGCACCTGAGAACTTTCTTGATGCAATTATGAATAAAGATCACAAGAATGTATGCTACATTGGCCTGACTTTTATTCATCAATGGCGTTAAAGATGTTTCAGCCCACAAAACTGATAACCCAGAACCCATCCAATGTTGGACTGATTCCAGAATAATGAAGGAACTGTTGACTATATTTTCTCCCATATTTCTGTTCTCCTGGAAGTACACACAACTTTTAAATAATAAAAAGGCTTTTGACAGTGTGGAGTGGCCACATAGTCAAAATTCTGAAGGAAAGTTTCTTGAAGAGCTTATTTTAACTGTCTGAGCTAATTTGCAGAGAAGTTCTAATGTTTGTGAACTTCAGACAGATGATAAGAATCTCTTTATTAAAAAAAAAAAAAGAGTACAGATTTCTCTCTCTCTCTCTCTCTCTCTCTCTATATATATATATATATGACGAGTATCAGTACTTGCTCTAAAAATACCTGCTTTTATTCACATAGTAACAAAGAGAAAACATTAGCCTTTATGTAAACATTCTCTCGCATGTGGGCAGTGGAGAGGCACTCTGCCCTAATGCTGATGAAAACACAGATTTTCTCCTGTTAAAACAAAAATATAACTTGTGAGGAGTGTTACTGTTGAATCAAAACAAAAAAAAAAAAGGTTTTATTCTTGCTTCTTTCAGAATATTCTTTATTGGTTTTAAGAGGCTTCAAATTGAAATGAATACTGGCATTCCTCAAAAATGGTGAAAGATAACTAACCTTTCAGCTATTTGAGAGCTTAATTTTCTAAAAATTCATGCTGAATGCTGTTTATTTCTTAGAGTTGTATTTTTGGTATGAATAACAATTTATGTCATTCTGAAATATTACTTTCCTTCTACTACTGGGGAAAACTAATAAAATATCTTTCTTAAACTGTAAAAGTAAATATAGTGTTGCCTAATGTGAGTGCCTCGTTAATATTTAATGATACTTTAAAATAATTAGGTAATTACATTTGAACCCATTAACTATTTAAAAGTTAGAAAATGCCAGACTTTTGCTCATATGCACATATAACACTGTCCTTCATAGACTAGTATTATTATAGCTATTCAAACTTCAAATGTTTGTTAGTCACGTGTTAAATAAATTATAATATGCTCTTTATGATGTTAAAAATTAAACACTAAGTAATAGCTAACAAAATATTTTCTTAAAAAGAAATAAATTATAGTAACTTTATCTTTTTATGTTTTATTTTTACAAAGATCATTTATTTGTCCATATGAATAAGTTTTGCAGCTATGGAAAGATAAGAATCTGCTTCACAGTAATTGAGACATACTTACACAATGGTGTTTTGTTTGTTTTTTTTTTTCCCTAGTGAAACGCCCTTTGAACTCAGAAAAACGGTCAAAGATATGCTGAAAGTTGTAAATCAAACAAAGATTAAATTAACTTGAAGTAGTACAAAATATTATCTATCAGAAAAATCAGTCATAGAAACAATGTCTCTAAAGACATCCATTGGAATTTTTAATCCAAGAGTGAGTATTTTGAAACTTTAAACAGAAACTACTGAATTTGGTTAAAAAAAAAAAAAAAAAGAGGGCAGTTCCACAGTCTACTGAAGCAGGAGGACAGAGGTATGTCATTTTCACATCTAGCCTTAAAGTGTATTACATTAAGCATAATTATCAAAATTATGTATTTTATTTTCTTGATTTAATAATTTCACAAGTACTTATGTAGAAAAGAGTGTGTTTTTTCCTTTCACTTGTTGCCCCACTGCTATATTTTAGCAGTACAGTCTTAGGAATAGAGGGATATATAACATCATTTGGCAGTCTTCTTCAAAAGCTTACTCCTGCCTCAGAACATCCAAGTCCCACTACACAGACAGGAGAAAATATATCCAAAATTGCCAAAAGCCTGTACAGCTTCTTCATTTGTAATTCAGGAACAGAAATTAATTGTGAAGCTAACATAAAAATTCTCAGAAGCACATAGGCCATTTCCTTTTCACACAGGCAGATGATGCTTCAGCTTCAAAGTCCTCTGGCAATTATTTCTGTAATTATTCAAATAAGTAATGCTTAACCTTAAGAAGTATTTTCAGAAGGGCACGGTTCAGCTCAGGTGACTTGGGCTAACCAAAACTGCATTAGCTGGAGAGGATAGAGCCTGAAAAACACACTTGCTGTGATGCTTCCAAAAAGGATAATGAGGGCATAGGAGATGCTTGCAGGCTCAGCAATTTGTGCTATAAATAACACCCAGCTCTTCCCTGCCCTCAGCAAATTAACCTCCTTTGGCTTGTTAGGCTAGTTAGATTACAGCTGCTGGCCGTAAGAGACCTCTGCATTGTTAAATAAAGTTCCTTCATGTTACAGGGATGTAATCTCTACCCACTATGTTCTGCTGTATCTAACTAGGTTTTATTTGGTTGTGGTTTTTTTTTTTTTCCTATCCCCACTTGTCTCCTACCACTTAGTTGTTAGTCCAGTGAATGGCTGTTGGTCCAATCCTGACTACAGATCTCTCAGCAACAACTTACTTCTTTCTCCATCTAAATCTCTTCATTTTGATTAAAATCAAAACCAGAATACAAAATTATTGTATCACATCCCTTCCCCCCAAAAAAATACAAGACTGTCTTCAAAATTATATAACACTTCTAAACTTGCACCCTTTTCAGTAAACTTTCTCATTCTGAGTTTTTGGGAGGGAACCTACCCCCACATCAAATCTTAAATTTGCACACAAAAATGCTGACTTCCTCCTGGCTGTTTTAGGAAGAATGTTGTCTGTTCTCCTTTTTAAGAGAATTAGAGAACTTCTGTTCTACTCTTCTTCCTAAAGTCCCTTCCTGCTTCTCTTCCCTTCTCCTTGCCATCCTACTGTTCTCTTCCACTCATTTTTTTTTTCTTTAATTTACCGCCTAATTTCCTGTCACATGTTCCCCCAGTTCTGCTGCTATACTTCTCTCATCTGTACTTTCATTCATTACCCTCATCAACAGCCTGGGCCCTGCATGCTTGTTTTCATGCCACATCTTGCAGACCAGACTTTTCCTATGCCTGGAGTCTCCATCCCCATTATCTGCTCAACCTGTGGCACAGGTGACTCCCACAGACAACCCGCAGACAAACCTCTAACTCAAGTTCAGCCAGTGAACAGTCTGGGCTCTGGGTATAAGACCTGGGGGCAGATGTCACAACAGCTCTGTTTCCCTTGGTCAGACACACAGAGACTGGTGCCCTAGGAGGCTTCAGTGAAAACCTAGGCCAAGAAAAACAGAAGCAAAAGGATGGTAACAGCTGTATTGCTTCAGGGAGTGCTTTAACACTGAGATCAACCAGAAGGTAGCTTGCTCCACCATCCACCCTTTGAAAGGAACCCAGGAGGACTGGAAATAACCAAATGTAACCCCTCCTTCCTCTCACAACCAAAGCTTTGACTGCAGAGCTCAGCTGCTGCAGGCTGCAATTGAAAGCAGCATCCAATGCCACCAAGGTGCTGACCCTTCCCCTGCCTGCTGTCTGGGTAAGAGTTTCCCTGGTCTGCAGGACTCCAGTGAGGCAGGTCAAGAGAGAGCTTGCAGCATAGCTCTACAGAACCAAGAAAGAGCCTGCAGGTGAGAGAGGACAATGGCCACTCTTAACGTGTATCCATGGATGTGAATCACAAGGAGGAAATGTGGGGAAGAAGGAAATGCTACCATGTTCCTTAATATGGGCCTTACACAGCTAGGGTGCGCAGCTGAACCCAAGAGCTGGGAAGCATTCCTAAGATTTCAGAGTTAGAAAGAGCTAAAAATATCATGTTTTCAGGGCAACAAGATCATAGTTATTCAAAATACCTCACAGCAATCTCTGAGCCCAGCTTATTTCTGCTCTCTACTTTTCTGAAACAGGATGATAAGAATAAAACTCATGAAGTTCCTAAAGCCTGCATGATTTCCAAATATTCCTACTTCCCCATTTTCAGACAATTCCCATGTTGTACAGATGATGGTGATTGTTTTCTTCATTAGTGTTTCTTCTTGAATGTGTACCCAGTCTCTCTTTTCTGTCATGACATACAGACTTCTAGGGAGAAAGAACTCCACTTCCATTTTTATCTTCTTTCTTCAATATTTTTTAGAGAGAAATCTGAAGTAAATATTACTCTGACACGGTTTGGATTCAAAACCAACAAGTTTTCAGGGAATTAAGAGCTCTGTTAAGAAGACCTCACTAATTCTAGATATCAGCTATCCTAATGTCACATATCTAATTCAGTTATCCTAGCAGCCTTGGGGATCTGGAGATGTTGTACAACAGACATCCATGTGTTTTTAGTGTTCGCTGGCCTTTTCTTGTCACATTTGTATTTTTCCCAGTTCTTTTGAGTCTTCTCATGACTCCCCCTACTTCACAACTTGCTTTTCCTGCCTCTTTTCTAATTCCTTATGATGACATTTTTCTCAGCTTCTTTATCTCCTTCCAATCTACTTAAGAGCTTTGAAATTACACAACAGCAGTTATTCTTCTTTCTGGTTTATTTTGCTGGTCCAGTTCTGGGTTACTTAAGCCAACTATGGCATGTGCCAACTACAGGCTGCAGTGGCTACATTAGAATAATGTGTAATGATTTTCAGCCTTGATCAATTTACTATTAGACTCCCTGTCACTGCTGTCTCACTAGCTGCTATTGCAAAACACCAGTCTCTCATCTGTGACCATATCTGAAATCAATGTAACAGAAACACCATGGAGCATGAAAAGTCAACACATAGCATGCATTTGTCTAACTCATGCAAAACCATTAATCTATTTCCCTGAAAAACATGTGAAACACAAACACTGATTTCACAGGAGCTTAACTGTGAGTGTAAAACAACACGAAAGCAAAAATGTTACTGTATTTTCATCAAGCTCAAGAAAAGGGAGTGATATCCAGGAGTTAATTTTAGGACAGGAAACCTGAATGACTTCCCAGTAGTTTATTTTATTTTTAAGAGAAAATTCCCATTCTTTCCAGACTGAGAAATTGCATTCATTTTCTGAAAGCAGAATCAAGCTATACTGTAGAAAAATATAGGACTAACATTACTATTCCTATGTAAGCATGGTACAGGAGCATGCCAGGAAGCATTCTTGTACTGCCAGCAACTAGCAAGTATGTTCAGCTCTCAGCAAGCACCCTTTGTCAGAGATCTGCAGGCTTCATCACTTGTTGAGAGAACATTTCAAAGTATATTTTTCCAGTCCCTTATGTCCTTCTCATTCACCTTTTCATCTCACCTGCATCTCAGCTCCCCATCCCCGCTTGACTCATAGCTCCCCTAAGATTACTTTGCACCACCTGATCAATCTGTTCAACTTCCAGGTCACCCACACTTCCCTGACCTCAAGCCTACTGAATATACCGGAACACTCTCTTGAGAAAGCTTACCAGAAGAAATTCAGTAAATTAAACCATCTGTGATTTTTTTCAATACTCATTTCAGCTTTTTTTATCCATAATTTTGTGACAAATTAGATTTGTGAATAAAAATTTATGTTCCTTTCACTTGAAATATAGTGCTGCAAAAGAAGTATATATCTGTTTTGGCATGTGGTTTAAAGTTGAAATTATACTGACCACCTTCAGAATGTAAAAGTATCTCAAGATGTTTGAAGATGACTGCATCACTCTGAGGAATCTAAAGAGAGGTGATACATAAAGATCCCGTGCCAACTTATGGTTATCCTCTTCACCTAGGTTTCAAGGAGTATTATCAGGATTTCTTGCAGGGATTCAAACACCTGTTTTATTTCAAATCCTGTGCTAGGGAACAGAATTCCTTCTGTAATCATGGAACATACTAGTAAATTCTCAGACCTAGGTGAACTAAATCAGAGGGATAAAGAAAAAAGGAAGATTCGCAGATCTATATGACAATACAATTTGACACAAAATTACACGTGTCAATTCTGAACTAACAATCTTTCTTATTTAAGCAGTGATTTAGATTCTATTTATTTTAATGTACTAATATATTTCCTAGTTTCTTATTCACTTAACTATACTTTTGTTATACATGAAATAATGAAACCTTTGGCAAAGTGGCAGAAATGCAGTTGGCAGCAAGAATCTCCTGTAGATTCCACTGAAACAAGTTTGATCTATAGTCATGGCCAGCTCTTAGTCACCAGCCAAACCTTTAGATCTTACAGGTCCCAAATATATCAAGACACATTTGAAGATTCATCTTTTGAAGGCTGCAGGCACAGTCTACCTAGACCTCTATTAGATTCTTATAGGCTTGCCAAGATTATATTACCAGCAGCTGTAAAAATTACTCAGTTTATCCAAACTGAAATAGTGCATTTCTCAGGCAATTGGTCTTTTGCTATAAAATGAATGGGTTCAAAAAGCAGACAAATTAATTCTGTTGAAAATCATTTCTCTACCAAGTTATCAATATTTTGTACAAAACAGTAGCAGTATAACTAACTTTAGCACATAATGACTTCAGTAATCTCTGTTTAGATTAAACTGACTATTAAATTAATATTGAAGGATAATCATGTTCACCTCCCTGCCTGGCTCCAGACACATTTTCCTGCTGCTCCCCTTGCACTGATTGCATTACTTGCAGTGTGGAAAACTAGGCTAGCAACAACAACAAAAAATTTAGCTTTCAGCCAGAGTGGTTCCCTGATGCAACTCATCCCAAAGCCACAGGCATAAGAATGGCAGAAGGGAAGTGGTGGGATGAAGTGGCAGGAGAGAGTGTAAGAAGGAAAACTGTCCAACTCCTTTCAACAGCAGACTGTACTTCTGCCAGATTAAAATAGCAGTATAATGACAGTCTAAACCACTGTGAACAAAAGAGGGAGGCTATTTTAATGGACATTTTTTTTCCTTAAAATTTCCATAGTAGAACATTTGTTTGCTAAAGAGAAAACATTCAATTATAACAAACTATGGAAAAAACAACACGTTTAAAAACTCCTAGTTATGTCAGAGTAGGAGATCTGAGTGTGTTTAATGAGCTGAAATGTTTGAAGAGTTATCGCGAGACAATTCAGGAAAACTTAAAAAAAAAAAAAAAAAGATAAGAATTGACAAACTTTCCTAGAGGACTCTAACTAATTAACAAACGTTGCACTTGAACTTCCTGAGAATATATTTTCTGCACTCAGAGCAAATGCTGATGTAGTCCTCATAAAAATACAGTTGCTAAATGCTTGTTTAACTTGCTAAACTGAAACATGGAAACAGAATTATTTGAACTCTTAGTACGTCTTCTATGTTCCATATTCTCTGATATGATTTTTCAAAAGTTTTTTATTTTGACTCTGTTTCTTTCTTTGCTTCCTATATAATGAAACAATCCAGAAAGCTTCTTTCTTAGAACTCAGTCTCCAGAGTTCCTGACTCCTCTCTACAGTTCTGTCCTTTTCTCTGCTGAGTATATCAACACTAATTGATAAAATCCCAAACACAAAATCAGGGCAGATTTGCAGTTGAAGAACAGATTTCTCCTTAAGACTAAAAGACTATTCTAAGTTCATAAGAAACAAGTTTGTATATAGCTTCCATTTTTAAAAACATGGGAAAAAGGAAATGGTGGAACGGTGGCAGGAAGTCAACGTAGGTACTGTGTAAGTGAATAAAGCTTAGTGGCTGTATTGGGTTTACATGGAAAGGGTTTGGTAGCAGGGGGCTGCAGGAGTGTCCTCTGTGAGCAGAGCCCAGCAGCTGCCCCATGTCAGATCAGAGCCAGCTCCAGCTGGCTCCAAAAGGGACCTGCCACTGGCCAGAGCCATGCTAGTGAGTGACGTTGGTTGGGCCTCTGGGAGAGCAGATTTAAGAAAGAGGAAGAGGAAAAAAAAAAAAAAAAAAGCGCTCTGTGACAGCAGCTGCTAGACAGGAGTGACAACCAGCCCTGCTGACCCCAAGGTCAGTGAAGAGCAGAAGTTCCCTAGCGTCCTGTGGAGAGGCCCCTGGTGGAGCAGGCTGTCCCCCTGCAGCCCATGGGTCCCACACGGAGCAGATCTCCACGCTGCAGCCCGTGGAGGAGCCCCCGGTGGAGCAGGTGGATGTGGCCTGGAGGAGGCTGCGGCCCATGGAGAGCCCCCGCAGGAGCAGGCCCCGGGCCGGAGCTGCAGCCCGTGGAGAGGAGCCCACGCAGGAGCAGGGGTCTGGGGGGAGCTGCCGCCCACCCGTGGGGGACCCGTGCTGGAGCAGTTTGCTCCTGGGGGATGGACCCCGTGGTACGGAGCCATGTGGGAGCAGTTCTTGCAGAGCTGCTGCCTGTGGGCAGCCCCCGCAGGCTCAGTTCTGGAAGGACGGCATCCCGTGGGAGGGACCCCATGTGGAGCAGGGACAGAGAGGGACCGTGAAGGAGCAGCAGAGACAAAACATTAGGGACTGACTGCAGCCCCCATTCCCAGTTCCCCTGCGCTGCTCAGGGAAAGGAGATAAAAAAGGGTAGAAAGGGAGAAGGTGTCTTTAGTTTGCTTTTAGTTTCTCACTGTTCTTCTAGTGTGCTAGTGATAGACAATAAATTACATTAATCTCCCTATGCTGAGTCTGTTTTGTCCTTGATGATAATTGGTGAGTGATCTCCCTGTCCTTATCTCAACCCCTGGGCCTTTTGCATCGTATTTTCTCCCCCTTTCCTTTGAAGAGGGGGAGTGAGAGGGCGGCTGTAGTGAAGTTTAGCTGCCCAGCAGGGTAAAACCACCACAGTGGCACACTGGGATATTTAACTACTTGGAAACTTTCTGGCTGCAGGATACTCACATTCTTCAGTAGCTCACAAATTAAATTAAACTGGAAAGCCTGTTTGTCGTAACGTAAATAACAGATCTAGTCTACATAAACTACCTAACTAGACCAGTTAGCTGTTCTGTCAATGAAAAATCCCTGACTAGAATCTCAAGGTGCTGAGGATGAAGACTCCAGGGTCCAGAGAGAGGTCTGTGGAAGTTTGTGCTTAAATGAGTTTCTGTGGGTAATGGCTGAGGTGGATTTCAAAGCTGGAAAGGGAAGGTAATGGAACAGTGGCTGAAGTATCTGATAGGAAGCTGTAAGTTGCAGAAGAATAAGGCCTAGCATTGTGCATGTGAGAAACACTCCGTAGCCAATAACTTAGGCTCAGGCAAGGATCTCAGTGAAATAGTGTGGGAATAAAATGATGTTTTTGCAGAGTTACGTTGTTTAAAGGTAAGGAATGGGGTATTGAGATATGCTTGCAGTGATAAGAAAACTTAGCAGGCGACCTTGTAAAATGCAGACAACCAGACTCCTTAGAACAATTAGGTGAAAATCACGGTGTTAAGTCAAGTCAGATAAGTGAAGAAATATTACCACTTCAAACAGTAAAAAAGTGAAAAGAAATTTGAAACTTAACAGGCCAGCAACTGAAGGCCATGCATTGTCTGTGAAGCATCAGATAGATTGTGAACCTGGATTACCCACTCAGTGGGGAAACAGGGGAGGGTCCTGTCATCAAAAAGTATATAAACTGTGTTTTGGAACCAGTAGGTGCGCTCCTGCTTGTGGGACGCCCGCCATTGCAATCGCGAATAAATTACTACTTCACTGAGATCCTCGCCTCAGCCTAAGTTACTGGCTACAGAGTGTTTCTCACAATTTGGGGGCTCGTCCGGGATCCAGTCACCTACCGGGGAGCCCCACCGCCTCAGCAGCAGGAAGGCATGCCCCGCTGATTTCAGCGGTCCTGTGCATCGACGGTGGCGGCTCTGCGGAGAGCTGACAGAGGGCCCGAGACTGATGAAAGAGGCAGGATCCGTGAAGGAGTGGGGAAGGGAAGAAGGTAGGCACTCCAGGTTTAAGAATTGATCTGGTAACTCTGTGCACAGACCAGGGTAAGAAATATTAAGTATTGCCTTGGGGGTCAGGTGAGACTCTGTGTGCCGTGTGATTGAGACGTACTTTTGTACGGAGCGAGTGTGGAGTCCTGATCTGCGGTTCCGTAGCTCCGCGAGGGGCGCGGCCGGAGACGGACGAAGCATGAGATAAGGGAGAGAAAGGAAGAGTCTCGGGAAATTTGGTGTACGGTAATCCCTTGCACAGGGAAGTGCTTGGGAGTACACCAGGGAAATCTGGTGTACAGTAATCCTTGCACGGGGAAGTGCTTGGGAGTACACCCCCATTTTCCAGAATCGGAACGTTAGTGTGTGGTACCCTGCAGGAGGGAAATTTCTGTAGCAGCACACTGACAAGGGCTAGGAAAAATGGGAAATATGAGTTCCAGGGGACAGGGAAATATCCCTGGGGGAGTGCCTACCAAAAGTTCTTCCTGAAGAATGATATGAAATTGGAAAAATAATCTCAAAATTAGAGATGATAAAAGAAAAAAAAAAAAAGTTAAATATTGTGTATTAGTCAATTAATTAAATTAAAAAAATTAGACAAAAGAACTGATTAAGGAAACAGCAGTATTTTGGCCAAAATACGGGTCTGATGAAAATTCAGGCTTTAAATTTATGTGTAAACAATAATATTCCTTTTTTTTTCGGAGAAGGAGCCAAGTTATGCTCCCTATAATCCTAATATTGCACCGGTGGCAGCAGCAGTCGCTCCAGGAAGGGAGACAGGGACTGCAATTAACACTGTCCCTAGAGAAGAGCGTACTCTAGGCTCTGGTAAGAATTAGAACAAGGTAGAAGAGATACTGAGAATTTTGCCTTCCCTGATACTAACAGTACTAACATTAACTGTGTATCCTCTTAGGTGAACTCCCCCCTCTCCTTAGCAGCAGAGAGGTTAGGAGTTTTAAGAAGGAGACAAAGTCTTTAATTGAGGACCCCAACAGGCTAGCTGAATTATTAGACCAGTTCCTAGGACCTAACTTATACTCTTGGGGAGGAATTATGCCTATAAGTATGTTGTTTACAGGGAAAGAAATGGGAATGATCAGGAGGAGAGCTGCTATACAAAAATGGGAGAGAGCTCATCCTCCAGGACCAGGGGTAATACCGGCAGGGCAGAAATACCCACTTGCCGATCCTGGCTGGAATAATAATAATGCTCAACACAGAAATCATATGAGAGACTTGGGGTCAGAATGAGAAAGTACTCGTGGATGAATCCCAAGGACCCGGTATCCCAAGGGCTCTTGAAAGTTCATTTTGTGATTAAAGCCTGGTAAGATATGCAAAAAAAGCTCCAGAAGGTGGGGGGATGTAGTGAACAGTCACTGTGGGGGGCCCTCCTGCGGGAGGCCCTGAAGGTGTGCGTCAGCAGGGGAGATGAGAAGGAAAAGCAGAGAGTGAAACTAATGGTATTGACAGTGTAGCAGGTAGTCAGGCAGAGGGTTGGAGAAAGAGGAAGAAAATTTTCAGAAGGAGTCAGGGCCAGGATGGAAAGGAGAGGAAGAGAGATGAAGGAATGGCAGACAAGGAAAGCTCAGGGACAGCCTTTGAAGTGTAGCCAGGCTGGCCACTTCAAATAGGAATAGGAGGAGAGAAGGAAAATGGGAAAGTACAGGCTGGAGAAAGATGAAAAGAAGTGTTAAAAAGGGTTATTGAAGGTGTTAAAGCTGTGGTACGTAATGTTTGACAGAGCTGTTTTTTGAATGAGTTGGGAAAGTTGAATGAGCAGGGAAAGAGGATGTAGGCATTATCTAAGTAACAGTCTAGAAGTTTTGGTATATTTGCTGTGGTGTTTGGTCAGTTTCCCAAGTATCGAGAAGGGGGGTGGGGGCAGGGGGGGGGGGGGGGGGGCAGCCTGCTCCACCAGGGGCCTCTCCACAGGCCGCAGGGGGCTTCGGCTCTGGCGCCTGGAGCACCTCCACCCCCTCCTTCTGTGCTGACTTGGTGTCTGCGGGGAGGTTTCTCGCTCCTCGCTCTCCCAGCTGCTGTTGAGCAGCAGGTTTTTGTTTGTTTGTTTTTGCGGATGTGCTCTCACAGAGGCACGGACTGTGTTGCTCATGGCTTGGATCTGGGCAGCGGTGGGCCCCTTTGGGGCCGGATGAAATTTTCCCTTATCTGCCACGGGGTGGTTTCTGGATTCTCCTCGTGGGGGCTGCCACTGCAGCCCCCCCTGAATCTTGCCATCGAACCCAATACACTGGGGCAGCTAGGTCATTCTGGCCTGTAAAGTATCAGGGATTAAATTAACTAATGAAACCCTAAAAAGTGATGGGGGTAGAAGGGACTGGGATAACAGTGCCACCTTTGGGGGGTTACCAAGCTGAAACTAGGGGATAAAATGATCACTGGGCAATTACTGTATGTACCCAAGGCAGGGACTAACTTGTTGGGAAGGGATTTGATGATGAAATTGGGCATTCAAATAGTAAATTGTTAGACTGGAATAACAGTGTTATTAATGGAGTGCTCTCAGGCCCTGAGAGCAAAGATATATTCACCTCTGACTGGAAAGACCCTGAAATGGGGGCGGGGTGGAAGCAACAATACAGATGGACATTTTACCTCAGGGGTTTACAGGGCCACCGATTTATTTGGGCAAAGTTCTAGAACAGATTTTGGAGCTATTCCAACCTCCCAAGGAGGTATTACTGTTACAAATATGTGGATGATTGTTTATTGTCAGGACAGGAGAAAACAGTTGTGAAGAAAGCTACTAACAAGCTATTCAACTTTCTGGGAAAGCAGGGCTTGGGAGTACTGAAAAATAAATTACAGTATGTAGAAAGAGAAGTCAGGTATTTAAGCCATCTAATGTCTGAGGGAAAACGGAGAATATATCCAAAGAGGATTCAGGGCATTGTTGAAAACTAAGAAAGAACTAAAAAGTTTTAAGAGAAAGATTTTTTTAAGGAATCAGGAGCCATGAAGTCTGAGGGAAAATGGATACTCCCTGATGGGAGAGAAATGCTGAATAAAGGACCAATGAGGCAAATATTAATCGTTTTACATCAAGAGAGTCATTGGGAGGTGCAAGCAATGTGTGATGTTGTGCTAAGACAGTATGTCTGTGTAGGAATATACACTTTAGTGAAGCAAATATGCAGAGGATGTACCATATGTCAAAGCGTAAATAAAAAGGTCATCTGTAACCCACCTAGAGGGGGACGGGAGCCAGCGATTCGACCTTTCCGAAGTATACAGGTAGACTTTACTGAGTTACCTAAAGCAGGGAGACTTAAGTACTTGTTTGTCCTAATTGACCACGTGACTGGATGGGTGTAAGCTTTCCCCTCTGTATCTGCCACTGCAAACACGGTGGCTAAGGTATCACCGGAGCAAATAGTCCCTAGATATGGGATAGCTGAAAACATTGATTCAGATCAAGGAAGTCATTTCACTTCACAAGTACTGCAAGGGTTAATGCAGGCCTTAGAGATTGAGTGGGAATTTCATACCCTCTGGCACCCCTCCTCTTCTGGGAAGGTAAAGCGAATGAACCAGACATTAAAGAAGCAATTAACTAAATTAGTGTTAGAAACCCAACTTCCTTGGGTAAAATGCTTACCTTTAGCACTCCTACAGGTTCAAACAGCACCAAGAAAGGATATAGGAATTTCACCATATGAGATGCTGTTCAGAGTACCCTATCTGGGCAGAAGGGATGAGATACCACAATTCGAAACAAGAGAGTTTTCTTAAGAACTGTATTCTGGGGTTGTCCTCTTCTTTGTCATCTCTCAGGACCCATGGGAAATTGGGTCCTGATTCGGACCTGGAAAGGATCAACTCCAGCCTGAATGGGAAGGACACTTCCAAGTACTACTAACCACTGAAACAGCCATAGGAACTGCGGAAAAAGGTTGGACTCACTATACTCGAGTGAAGGCATCCGTCGACCCTAGTACCTGGGAAGCTGTTCCTACAGAAGACTTGTTGGAAGCTGAAATCGAAGAGAAAAATCTCACAGTGAACTCTGAGCAGGATAAAAGCTTACAATTGTAAACTAACCTTTTATTTTCACAGGTAACTAATGAGTATGACTTGTGATTGAGAGAAAGGACAGACCTGTAGCGAATTGAAGTGCTGCCAAGCGGGTTTTGTTATAGTAGTAGTGTACATCTTATTCTTTGTATTGATAATTATTTGGAAACCTAAGGTTTAAAAATAATGACAGGGAAAAATCAATTATTAATTTTGTTTTTAGTGACTGTAAGCCTCAGAGAAAGCCTTGGTCAATTGGCAACTTGGAAAAGGCATGACCAGATAATAGTAAGACGAGATACCTTGTAAAAATATGGGTGAATGTGACAGAGGGTTATGTACCACAATCAGTCATGTTTGATGCTTGTGAGGTGTTAGCTTGTGGAGATTTAAATGCCCAACAACAATTGAGCAGAGAGAACAAATAACTGGGAGAGACCCAACAGCCAGATTGAGAATAGCTGTATGGAAACGATCCTTTATTTCCATCAGAGAAAGGGAGAAACTCAAGTAGAAAACAGGAGAGAAAACAGGAGGCCCTCTTTCAAATGCAGCAGTTCAAACATTTGAGATTGAAACAGGGTATGGGGACGTGAATGCCTGGATAGAATGGGTCAAATATACTGTCCAGAGTCTCAACCATAGCAATTGCTATGCTTGTGCCTCGGGATGACTGATTGCCCAGATAATGCCCTGCCCATTGGGGTGGACAAAGGATTCCCAGGGGATGCGATGTATGATTGCATTGTACCAAGAAAAGACTGCCTGGGGAAATGAGGCCTGGGAGCCTCTCTCTTTGCTGTTCCCTTCCTTGCATGATAGCAATATCAGGGTTCCCCCTGCATTCTCTACAGCCATAGGTAACCGTACAGCTTGCCTCTCACGGCAGGGTGTGAATGCTACCCGGCATCTGGGAGAATTTGCCTTGTGCACGAGGACCTTGAATGCTACCAAGGACTTGATGGGAAACTGCTCAAGACTTGAGATCCCCTGGGCAGATCTCTCGTGGTACTGTGGAGGGAAGATATTACAGTCCACCCTACCATCTAATTGGGGAGGCACTTGTGCACTTGTTCAATTAGCTATACCCTTCACCCTGGCATTTGAAAGAGAAACATCACAAATACCCAGAAGAAGTAAAAGAAGCTTAGGAGTATCATTTGATGATAGAGCGTACATAGATTCTATTGGGGTGCCTAGAGGAGTTCCCGATGAACAGGAAGCCAGGAATCAAATTGCTGTAGGGTTTGAGTCACTGTTCTGGTGGGTAACAATCAATAAGAATGTGGATTGGATTAATTATTTTATTATAATCAGCAGAGATTCATAAATTATAGAAGGGATGCGATAAGAGGAATCACTGAACAACTAGATGCCACCAGCAAAATGGCTTGGGAAAACAGAATAGCATTAGATATGATGCTTGCGGAGAAAGGAGGTGTATGTGTGTGATACTGAGCAACCATTGTTGCACTTTTATACCCAACAATACTGCACCGGATGGCATAGTAACTAGAGCATTGCAAGGGTTTACCACCCTTGCCAGTGAATTGGCAGAAAAATTAGGCATATTTACATTCTTGATCGTAGTAGCAGGAGTTTTGACAGCCGTTGGTTGTTGCATTATCCCCTGTGTAAAAGGACTAGTACAGTGGTTAACTGAAACTGCACGATTGAAACAGATGACCACGAAGCCACCACCTTACTCAGATAAGGTGATGATATTAGAGAAGATGGAAAGCAAAGAAGGTGAAGAAGAAGAAGATATCTACAAAATTACACCTTAGAGAAAAATTTGGCAAAAATCAACAATTTATAAAAAAAAGAAAAGGGGGGAATTGTGGGAATAAAAATGTTTTTGCAGAGTTACGTTGTTTAAAGGTAAGGAATGGGGTATTGAGATATGCCTGCAGTGATAAGAAAACTTAGCAGGCGACCTTGTAAAATGCAGACAATCAGACTCCTTAGAACAATTAGGTGAAAATCACGGTGTTAAGTCAAGTCAGGTAAGTGAGGAAACACTACCACTTCAAACAGTAAAAAAAGTCAAAAGAAATTTGAAATTTAACAGGCCGGCAACTGAAGGCCATGCATTGTCTGTGAAGCATCAGATAGATTGTGAACCTGGATTACCCACTGAGTGGTTAATTCCTTACCTTTAAACAATGTAACTCTGCAAAAACAACATTTTTATTCCCACATGCAGTAGGTGAACTGCCAAAAACTGCAGTTGCTGGGTAGCCCTTGAGAAGATACTGCATTTGGGTAATAAAGAGTACTGTCAAAACTACAGCAGGAAGATTATGTATTACCTGAGTACCCTTCAGTCGATTCCCAGGCTCTTCATTATACAGAACAATAAGTTAATTCTGTCTCTCTCTTTTTTTTTTTTAATTTTATTTATACAACTCATTAAAGCAAAAGGTAAAAATTGGCAGCCTGCAGTGTATTATGTCAATATTAAGCCTTTAAAAGCCAGAAGAATTCAATTTACTGTTCCAAAACTGTCAAAATCTCTTAAAGTGACTGACTCCAGCTCTTCTCCCTGTCACCACCTCTTCAGAAATGTAGTCACCTCTCGGCTCCACTACTCCTGGCATCATTCCAGGGTGTCAAACTTGACTGAATGTGAGTACTGCAGTTAGCAGGTTCCCCTGGCTCATTTTCTGAGATACTGCAAGATTTTATGTTTTCTTGTCAAGAGTTGTAGAGGTAAATTTTTTAATAGATAAATATAGATTATGTAGATTTAACCCTTCAGTACACGAGAACAAGTATGTACACATAAAATCTATTCCAATCAGACACAGATCCTTTGAACTCTTTGTGTACAGACAAAAGCCAAAGACTTCCCTACCCAAAATCTAGAAGAAAAAAAAAAAAATAACTGCCACTGACCAGGAGAGGGAGACAAATGAGAACAGCCAAAATCAGAACAGTTGGTCTCATCCTGAGGCATAACGTACCATAAAGACTTTTATTCTTTAAGTCCTATTTCGAAGAAGGTGGCTGGGACAAGCCAGTTTCCAAATAATCAGTGTTCAATTGCAAGATAAAACAATTTTCTGATTCCCCAAATTTCTGAAGGTTTCTTCTTTCTTTTTCTTTCTGATCCCTACAGTTACAGACAAAAATCCAAACCTTTTCCCTAGAGTATTTCAGAGGCAGTCTGACCTGCCTTCTCCAAGTAAATCAGGGAGAGAACAAGGCAGCAGGGCAGGCAGGTAGAGTAGAGACTTTCCTTTTCTTGGAGTGGCCTCCCAGAATCAGAGCCAGGTCTGCCAACACTCAAAAGCTATAAATAAATTGAAAATGAGGGGATACTTTCAACTCTACTGGAAAAAAAATAAAAATAAAAGTCAGAATGCAAGCTTTTTCCCATAGTGTAATGAATTCTACTAAATCCACTTTCCTCAGACTTTACTTGATGATGTGTGTGTATGTGTGCATGCACATGCTTGTACTTAAGCACACATGCATAAATTTTCCCCCAAGGTCATTGCTGCAGTTATTTTAGAGAAAAGCAGCAGCTAGATGTGTTTCCTTTAGCAGGCAGTGAGCACGGTGTGCGAACAGCCTTCTGTAAAACACTCCACAGCTGGTTAAGGGAGTGCCTGCGCTGTGGACTGGAGAGGGAGAGATCAACAGGCTCTACAGTTGGGCTGTCACTCAGCAGCAGTCCCAGCAAGCTGAAAAAAATGGGCCAGCAGAAACCACATCAAGTTCAATAAAACCAAGTGTAAAGTCCTGTGCACTTTCAATCAGAAAGCAGCTTAGTAAATAAATAAATAAATAAATAAAATCTGTGACTCCTGGTAGACAAGAAGTTGAACAGAACTCAGTAGTGCACTTTTGCAGAAATCAAGGCCAACTACATACTGAGTTGGAAGTCCATTACCAGGAGGCGCAGACAGCAGAATCCAGGGAATTGTTATTCATCACTTGCAAAACTGCACCACCCTACAGTACTGTGTCCAGATGTAAGCTCTCCAGTACTAGAAAAGTATTTGCAAGCTAGAGCAAGGTCAGTGGAGGGCCAGCAACATGGTTGGGGTCCTGAATCACAAATGGTAGGAGGAAAGATTGAAAATGCAGGAGATAATGTTGCCATATTGTAGCAAAGAGACATAATACAGGAGGAAAAGGTGATTTCATTTTACTGAAAAACTGTTTTAATTTACTTAAGCTTATGAGAAATGATGCCTGCTGAAAAGTGCTCCTCAGCTTTCCTGGGTTCTTAGTTTTGTGTTAGGGTGGATGTGGTTTAGTTTCAGGATATGGTTGTTTTATTTATTTATTTATTTCCCTTTGGTAAAGTATAGAAGTTGACACTAATTAATCTCTCCATTCTTCTATCTCTGAGTCATTAGGACAGTCATTTGTGTCTCAGGAAGGTGCCCCTAGATGTGTTGGGATCTTAATGACCTGCTAATCTAGGTGCCATCAACACAGGTCGTTTTATAGCCATTTTTTCTCTCACTCCTGATGCCACCATGCACATTCATTCCCTATTAATACCAAACTTAATGTTACTGTTACTGCCCTCTGGGTTTGTTCAGACTGGAAAGGCAGCCACAAGGGAATCAAATTGATGTGTCAAACTTGGTAGTTACAGAGTAAAGAGAACTGTTTCATCCTTGGGGGTGCACAGCAAAAGGACAGGAGACAATGCTCACAAGCTACGGCAAAGGAAATTTTAAGGAAAAAGTTTTCACAGTGATGATGCTCAAATACTGGGGCAAGTTGTCTGGAGAGGATGTGGAATCACTTTCTTTTGGAGGCATTAAAAATTCTTCTGGGTAAGGCTGGGAACAGACTAATCTAAGTATAAATCTGGCCCTTTTGGTGTGAGGGAGGCAGAGGAGGCTGGACCCAGACAACCTCCAAAGATCTCTTCCAACTTAAATTATTCTGTGGTTCCACAGCTCTTGAGTACTCTACTGGTTGTAGGTGTCAAGGTGTTGGTAGTGGGAGGGCTGCAGGAGTGCCCTCTGTGAGAAGAGACCAGGGTCTGCCCTCTGCTAGACGTAGGCAGGTCCAGCTGGTTCCAACAGGCCCATTGCAAGGCATAGCTGAAACCAGAGGACAAGATGGTGGCACCACTGGAAAAAAAAATGTTGAAAGGAGCAGAAAATGCCACAGTCAGAAGAAGAGGGAACAGCAAAAATTAATGAGAAACAACAGAGGGGGCACCGAGGTCAAAAGAGACAGAGGTGCTTCATAACAAAGCAGATAATACCTGCACCCCTCCCATCCCCATGCCAGACCAGATGTAAAGTGTGAGATGAAAGAAGCAGAAAAGAGAGACTGTTATGTACTGAACATAACATCCCCCAGCACCTTTGAAACCATTCTTTTCCTTGGTGAAAGAAGTGTGACCTGTGGTGATAAGAAGGGGAGAGGAGAGGAGTGAAACTGAGCCTAGGAAACGGGGAAGGAAAGAAGTTTTCCCATGTTTGGTTGTTGTTTCTCAATACCCAAACCAGTAATTTTATGTATAGGTATAAATTAACAATAAATTAATTTCCCCAAGGTCAGCCTGTTTTGCCTGCTATGGTAATTCGTAAGCGGTCCCCAGGTCTTCACCTTTGACCCAGGAGCTTCCTCATTCTTGTTCTTCCTGTCCTCTCCCCCATCCTGATGTGGACAGAGGGTGAGCGAGCAGCTGTGTTGTCTGATAAAAAGTTTAGATTTGTTACCTGGTATGCAATAAGCCAATCCATACACTAGGTTGAGATATTGTTTATTTCAGAATTGTGCAAGTCTGGGTACCAGGCGGTTTCCAACAAAGCTAGCACCCTAAGGATTTTCTATGCCACTCTTTATACAATCCTTTATCAATATTTGCATGTTTGTACAATCCCCTACCCTCCATACATAATTAGCATACTGCTGACATGACAGAATCATTCTGCGCATCCTCAGAGGAAGGTCCCTTGTTAGGCCCAGGCCTCCCAGACTATGCGCTTGATTTTTACTATTATAATGAGGATAGTTCATGGATAAATCACATTAGAATCCTCCTGATCTTTGTCTTTCAGCCAACTAGTCACGTGATTGGTGACATATTCAAGGGCATGAGACAGGATGTTTTCCTCAAGAATGTCAATATAATGGTCTTCCTGATTAGCAGTTCCTCAATTAATCATCCTTTAGACATCTCCAAGGCCTGGGTCATCTTGCCCTTTCCTCAATTTGCATATTTTAACACTTTCACACAAAACAGAGTTAACTATACACTGGTGTCAGCTGGGTGAGAGTTTGGCTTCTAACTTGGGCCAGCCCATCACAACTCCTTTTACATGTGGATGGCAAACGGTTTGCACATGTATGAACTTTTCTTCCTACTTTGCTTGGGAGCCTCTACATTTTGCATACATTTCACAGTATCACAGTATCACAGATTTCTAGGTTGGAAGAGACCTCAAGATCATCGAGTCCAACCTCCGACCTAACACTAAGTACTCCACTAAACCATATCGCTAAGCTCTACATCTAAACGTCTTTTAAAGACCTCCAGGGATGGTGACTCCACCACCTCCCTGGGCAGCCCATTCCAATGCTTAATAACCCTTTCGGTAAAGAAGTACTTCCTAACATCCAACCTAAAACTCCCCTGGCGCAACTTTCGCCCATTCCCCCTCGTCCTGTCACCAGGCACGTAGGAGAACAGACCAACCCCCACCTCTCTACAGCCTCCTTTAAGGTAACTGTAGAGAGCGATAAGGTCGCCCCTGAGCCTCCTCTCCTCCAGGCTGAACAAGCCCAGCTCCCTCAGCCGCTCCTCGTAAGACTTGTTCTCCAGACCCCTCACCAGCTTGGTCGCCCTTCTCTGGACTCGCTCGAGCACCTCCATGTCCTTCCTGTAGCGAGGGGCCCAAAACTGAACACAGTACTCGAGGTGCGGCCTCACCAGAGCCGAGTACAGGTGCACAATCACTTCCCTAGACCTGCTGGCCACACCGCTTCTTATACAAGCCAGGATGCTGTTGGCCTTCCTGGCCACCTGGGCACACTGCTGGCTCATATTCAGCCGACTATCCACCAATACTCCCAGGTCCTTCTCGGCCAGGCAGCTTTCCAGCCACTCATCTCCCAGCCTGTAGCTCTGCTTGGGGTTGTTGCGCCCCAGGTGCAGGACCCGGCACTTGGCCTTGTTGAACTTCATACAGTTGACCTCAGCCCATCGCTCCAGCCTATCCAGATCCTCCTGCAGAGCCTTCCTGCCCTCGAGCAGATCGACACACGCACTTAGCTTGGTGTCATCTGCAAACTTACTGAGGGTGCACTGGACGCCCTCATCCAGATCATCGATAAAGATATTAAAGAGGACCGGCCCCAGTACCGAGCCCTGGGGGACACCACTAGTGACCGGCCTCCAACCAGATTTGACTCCATTCACCACAACTCTCTGGGCCCGGCCATCCAGCCAGTTTCTAACCCAGCGAAGCGTACGCCAGTCCAAGCCCCGAGCAGCCAGTTTCTTGAGGAGAATGTTGTGGGGAACTGCGTCAAAAAGCCAATTTGTCACAGCATACCAAACAGACGACTTGTGCCTGCTGTCTGTGCCATCCTCAAAATCAGTAGTTGTAGTACACATATTTTTATCTCCAGATGTGGATGTGAATGGCATGCCCACAAGGCAGAAGTCTTTACAAAACCTAGCACTTACACCCTTCAGGACAATGGAAGCAGCACAGAGCCGTTTTACCACCTGAAGCCTGTGGAGATGAGGCCTACAGGTGAATGACTGACTTACAGAGATTCAGGTGGATGTACACATCACCACATGTGTTTGCCTCTCCTCATTAAGGTCAGGGGGAGTGGCTCGGGTATCTGCCTTGTTCAGAAACAGTTTAACAGTATCAGTGAGACAAATAAACATCTTGCTGCCACAAAAAGGGAGTTGCATCACTCCTTTGCCCACACCTCCCTTGTGGCTACATGTAACAGACCTAGTTTAGAGAGTCCAGCCTTTGCTTGACTCTTTGTTGTGCCAGCTCAACTCATGGATCTGGTAGCACTTTTCCTTTGACCAGTGCCAGAGCTAATGCAGGTGTAGGGGAGGGATTCCTTCAGCAGCAAGCCAACTGACAGATCTACTCAGGTTAATTATCAAACTAATGCCAGGGAAAGAGAGTGGCAACCATATACATGTCCCTCACTGTTGAGGAAGTAGGAAATGTCCCCCTGCAGTTTGTAGGGTCACACTACCTCAGTTCTTCTCCAAAACGTGGCCAGATCAGGTTTCCTTTGATCTGTAAGAATAGGGTGGGTGGATCAGCAAAGGAAAAAAAAAAAAAGTGTTCTTTGGTTACGGAATGACAAAATTTGGGGTGTGTTTATCCTCCTAGTGACTGTGAAAGGTGGGGCAGAAGGGACAGGGTACCACCCAGGTTTCCTTGCCTCCTGTACTGCCATGAGGTGATCACAGCCTGTGGCTGTGAGGAGAGGAGCACAGAGGGGCCTTTGTCTGCCATGACCTTGGCAGGTAACCGAGCTCTGTTCCTCCTTTTGGGGCTGTGACAGGAGGGGGGACAGTGTACAGGACAGGCAGGAGAGGACAGGAGTGTCTCTGAGGGATGGGGCACCAAGGAGCCCATGTGCAGCACACCTTCTGTGGATGGGGGGGGGGGGGGGTGGCTTTGGCCAAAAAGGGCATGGTTTGTGACACGTTCATTTCTTCCAGAAGTGGAAAAAACACGTAAAGCACACAGTATTTTCCACATTGTGGCAGAGAGGAAAATGTGGGTCAAGCGCCAGGGCAGCCAGGCGAGATGTCAATTGTGAGGGCAGCGCGGGGCTCGGCCAGGGCCCACCCAGGCGGTGGAGGGACAAAGGGCCACGGTGCTGTGGGAGGGAGGCCCGGGAAGGAGGAGGCGGAGGCAGGGGAGAGGAAGGCGGGGGCGCTGCCCGCAGCCAGCACAGCCGGCCCGGGCCGGTTCGAGCCGGTCTGAGCCGGTTGTGGCTCTGCAAGGAGACTGCAGCTGCGGAGGCTGCCGCTTGCATCAGGGCGAGCGGCACTCTTCGGACTGGATTCCTCCGAGCCTTCGGAGCGGAGCTCCACGCGAAGGTGGCCCCGCGCGGCTGCTGCCGGCAGACACAATACGGCCCGGCCCGGCCCGGCTCTGCCGCAGCGCGGAGCCGGAGCCGCCTGCATGTGGGGATCCGCTCCTGGCTTTGCGTGTCGCCCCGCGCGGCCGCAGGCTGCCGGAGGGGCAGGGAGGCCCCGGTGTCGGGTTTCAGCGGAGTCCTGTGGCTGCTGGGGGCGGGGAGGGGAAGGGAGGGGAGCGGCGGCGAGGGGGCGCCTCAGGGCCGGGCCGGGCAAAGCCAGGCCAGGCAAAGCCAGGCTGGGCTAGGCTGGCCTGAGGGCCGCTGGGAGGGCAGCGTGCGGCTCTCACCGGCCATGGAGCTCCAGCTGCCCCTCACACGGCCACCCCAAGTCCCGGGGTGCCCCTGTCGGGCATCGGTTGGCAGGACGGGTGCTGCTGAGGTGGCGCGGGGCAGGAAGCCTCTTGTGGTGTGTGGAGAAGGGAGCTGGATTTTCCCAGTGGTCCTTTAAACTCAAGCTTTTTTGGACTTACCTAGAATCTTTGAAATGACTTTCACACCACGTCTGTTTGGTGGTTTGTTTGTGTGTGTGTTTCTTTTGCACCTTATTTGTGCATATGCAAATACTGCATTTGATCTACTGTGGTCGCATTCAAAGTACAAAAAATCATCCAAACCCTTTTGTACGGGAAGTGACAATCTCCCTTGGAACACGTTTGCCTTTTTTTTTTTTCCTCCCCAGCTGATAAAATCTCATTATTAAAGTGCCCGTCACTGCAGCACAGAGGAACAGGCATCCAGACTCCTGACTTTCTTTGCGAAATGCTTTCACACTTTAATGCTTTACTTAATAGAAGACCGTTCTTTTCACTTCCCCAGCCTAAAGTACCATTTTATTACATCGTGTTTTCTAGAACAGGTATTAGTGGCTGTCTGTAGCATAGTAAGTCAACCTACTTTTAACAAATGTTATACTTTTCATCTGTACATTACCTGCACGGAGATCTGCAGTATCTCTGAACATACACAATTTCTGGTCTTAATATCATTTTATCCTTTCTGTCACATCCAGTTGTTAACAGGAACATAAACTGGCCTATGGTGTTTCAGCCTAAGGGCTAACTCAGTCATAATACTGAATTAGTAAAAGAACAGCCTTGTCCCCTCCCTTTCTATTAGATTAGATCTCTCCATGTGTCTTTAATCTCCTCATATGTGTTTGATTTACTTCTAGTTTCAGTCTTTCATCTCGCTGTCTTAGATTATGTTACATCATTCTCTGGATAACCCTGATAAATGGGGGCCACTCCCTGTCTGTCATCAAGAGTTTTTCTTTCTTTTTTGCCCCTCAGGGCATACCAACATGTCACTTTTTCACCATTGGTACAAATTTGTGAGAGGTGGGAATGGCGGTGCAGGAAAGGTGTTCCCTTGTTTAGCTATCTGACCCATTTAAAGTACAGTCTTAAAGTCTCACAATAAAAATCCTCGTGGCTGCCCAGATTTTGCCTGCAGCAGTATTCTTGCATGTCTTATCAGAAGTAGAGCTGCTCTGATAACTCTAAAGCAGTCACAGGAGATAATCTAGTTCAGAAAGAACCTAAACGTGTAGGAAGAGATAGGAGCTGTATTTTGCTCTTTGGAAGCCCAAAGGAGTCAGCATATGTCAATATGGACAAATTATATTTTTAGAAGCACTAAATATGGACAGAGTTCACTGGACCAGATGTGTTTGTGTCACAGCTCAATATCTTTAGTACTTGGAGTACAAGATGTGTCAGTTGCTCAGATCCTTATTCCCTTCCAAGGAGATCTACAAATAAATGCAGCTGTTAGCAGGTATTCTTTCTCCTTGACGTGAAAGATAATGAAGCAAGAGAGCTCCTTTACATTGGTTGCTACAGTGCAGTTACCTCTGGTTGGTTGGGTGAGCCACTTCTGCTGCACTCCTCTTGTATCATCTGTATCATCAAAGGGTGGGGATGGGTCCCATGCTGTACTGTAGAATTAAAACTATATTGAAATGCATGGGATGATTTATCCTCCTAGTACTCTCCAGTTCTTCTGGAGCTGCCTCTTCTGTTGTCGTTTGTTTTCTTATTACAAAAGAATAGAACTCTTGCCATGGGGTGTTATTTTGTGTATCATCAGAGGGGGGGGAAAAAAAAAAGACAAAAAAATGTTTCTGTTCCTTTAGTTCATGGTTGTTGTGTCTTGACATACTTTTGGAACAGAGAAAATCAGACCTGATTATCTATGACACAGATGCAGGAGCTGTAAATTTGTTGCAGCCAGATTTTTTAACCCATGTTTACTTGAGAATTGTGACTTGACGAACAAGGTGGTTTATAGAAAGCATGCGTCTCCTAAACAGTGGTGAATATGAGGTGTTTCATTCAGAGTTGCTTTGTTAATTTTGTCATACTTTAAACTTATTTTGTTTTTACAAGTAAAAAAAAAAAATCCTGAATTATAAAACAGCATCTTTCTCTCATCTTCTATACCAAATGTCTCCCCCAGTGCGTTCATTCAATATAACATTTTGGAGTTCCAGTGAGATATTCATATCTGGAAGATTGCACATGAGATATTATAACTGAGGCAATCATTAAGTAGATTATTTTAGTCATTCACATATTTTAGATGTCTTGTTTAACACATTGCAAAGGAAGCATATGTTCTTGCACTTTGAAGAAAGAACATAGTATCACCTCTGTCACAGATCCTTTTATAGGGTAGGCATGAGAAAGTTTGTTCATGTTAGCATGAGAATAGCACTAAGTGACTTGCTGATGGTCATGGTAAGTCAGGTCATACTGAGTCATACACAGAAAGTCAGTCATCTGATGGTTAACCACTAGACTGTACTGCTCAAATTACTGGGGTTTACATTTTTTAATGAAATAGAGTTGCAATTCTTTATTCACCTATCTGCAAAAGGCATTTAAAACAATGTAGGATGCTCTGTGAAATATTCCTCTTTCATGGCTTTTATGTACCGTTTCCTAGGCAACAACAATGAATATGGGTCCTGACAGAGAAAGGAAAGAGAAACACTGTCTTTTTAGCATAAATACTACCTGTACAAACATATTGCAAGCAGTTGCTTGGTATATTTGAACACTATAAATGGAATTTGTTGGTTTAGTCTTCATTTTATCTGATATTTTGAATGGCCTATAGAACTGGAGGCCTAACAAGTTTGTGACCCCAGATCTTGAGCTATCTTCTTTCTTGTTGCTGGAATGGGTTTTTAAATCTAATGTCTTGACCATTCTCCAATTTGTGTAATTAGGTTTCATAGAATCATAGAATATCCCGAGTTAGAAGGGACCCACAAGGATCATCAAGTCCAACTCCTGGCACCACACAGGTCTACCCAGAAAATCAGACCATACGACTAAGAGCATAGACCAAACACTTAAATTCCGACAGGCTTGGTACCGTGACTACGTCCCTGGGTAGCCTGTTCCAGTGCACAACAGCCCTCTCAGTGAAGAACCTCTTCCTGATATCCAGCCTGACCCTCCCTTGTCACAGCTTAACACCATTCCCTCAGGTCCTATCACTGGTCATTAAAGAGAATAGATAGGCACCTGCCCCTCCACTCCCCCTTGTGAGTGAGGAAGCTGTAGACCGCAATGAGGTCCCCCCTCAGCCTCCTCTTTCCAGGCTGAACAGGCCAAGTAACCTCAGCCGCTCCTCGTATGTCTTCCCCTCTAGGTCCTTCACCAAAGGTTTGGTCAGCTCAAGATTCCTCTTGCCTGCCTTAAGCCACTGTGTTGTGTTCTACACCATGTATGTGCAGTATTACAAAGATAAAATATTCCTTCAAACCTGGCTGAATTTTAACCATGCAGACAGAGCTCTTTGGGGTAACCTGAGGTGACTATCCCCACACTCATTCGTTCCTTTTTATAGCAGGAAAAAATAAAAATTAAAAAAAAAAATGCGTAGACTGCCCTCTCTGGAGGTTTGCCTCCCTCAGTTATCTTCAATTTTCCTTCTTTGGTGACTGTCAAAACAGATTATCTGGAAACTCGAAATACTTGGCCTCACAAAAGTAGCATATATGTTGACAGCAGAATGTTAAAATGTGTGACTCTCTTTCAAATTATCAGTCAAACCTGCCTAAGGCTAGTCTGCCTAACATGAGTTGCCTTTCCTCAAACATACATTTTATAGTTGCTGTATTTCTCTTGTACTTCTAAGCAGAAGGATCTTTGGGGTGTAAAGCCTTCTCATTGAGCAGCCCTTTCAGTTATGCCTCAACAGATGCCCTATTGGTAGAAAATAAGCTCAAAATATGTAACAGCAAAGCAGAAACAAAAGTGTATAGTTAAGTTTTTACTAACAGTAATGGAACTAAGATTCTGAAGAAGCCATAAATAAAATGGAATTAAGGAAGGGAAGTTTGGTACACACACATTATACCTGAATATTTCTGGTTACAAATACAAAAAGGAAGAAATCAAATAAAACCATCAAATACTATAGAAGTATATAGCTTACCATGGTTCCAGCTAATATATTAATTTTTACTTTTAAAGGCAATTCATGGTCATTATTGTCCACACAGCTGTGTATATGCATTCAGCTTCTCCCAACAAATCTGCATCTTCTTCTGCCAACAAATCTATACCTATAATATGGAAAACAATGAATAACAAAATCTTTTTTTTTTTTTCTAGAAAATAAAAGTTTTATTTGTATGGGTGATTCTATCTTATAACTAGGACTTAAGATCACAACCTGTTATTATAGTTGACCACACTTCCTATGGTAAAACCCACTGCCAGTTGCAAAAACCTCCACTAAGTATTAACTATTAAGGCTAAAACCTTTTGGCTATGTGTCTGGCAATGTGTGTGTGCGTGTATTTCATTTGATTACATTTTGATTTATTTGGAAAATAGCAGTAATAAAAAAAAATCTATTTCCAAGAATGAGGTCAAGCAAAAAGAAAAGACGGTTTTTCTCCATTTAGAAATTTTAGGAAACTTTAGGAACCTCCAAAGTAACTTGACATTTTGGAGAGAAATGATGTCTGTGCTGAGCTTGTGCTTTTTAGTATTCCTGTGAAACTCCACAAAGATGTGGCAAGCTAAGGCCCTTTCAAATAATATAGGATGTTCATGCTTTCAGCAGGCATCCTAATTTTTATTATCATCATGATAATCATAATGCCATCTAGCTGTCACTCTTAACCAAGATTCTCACCATGTACATTGTAAAGACACAGAACTCCAAAGCAGTCCTTGCCTCAGAAATGTTCCGAAGAGGTTACACGATGCTGGACCGCAGATGGATGTGGACAGGCTGGTAAAGGAGTTAAGGCATAAGGAGTTAATGAACTGACACTGGTCAGTGGGATAATCAGTGGTCTCAGCACACCCATTTATTAGCCACTGTCACATTTCTGGCATCCACATTAGGCATGCTACAGCCAAGGATGGAGCACGGTCTTTTGTTGTAGCTCTGAGCTGTTTGTGGGTTGGACTGTGGCCAGGTAAAAGGACTAAAACCACAACGCCTGTTTCAGTTACTCTACCCCATCGATGCCCAAGCAGCAAAAAGTGAGGACATAATTTAAATAGAAAAAGGGCAAAAACTAGATATGGGAGGTGGAAGGTAATGTGAGGCACGGGAAGAGGCAGAAATATGACTGGGACAGCAGATATAGAAAATAGAACCAGAGACTGTGATTAAATATGGAAGTCAGACTGGCTGATTGAGAAAATTGGGTAGAGAATTGAGGAAGAAGTGGAGTCTGTGAAGTGATGAGCTGTTGGGTCTAGAACAAGTGATACAGGCTATTAAATCATTTGTCAGGGATCTTGGAAGAGAGTGGAGCTGTCCTGGGAGGAAAATGGTAGAAATTTGGATAAGCTAGGCAAGAAAGTATGGGGTAGAAATTGAGGTAAGAGAGACCATGGGTTTGGGAGTCAAGTTGGAAAAACTGAAGCAGAAAGGGTCAATTTCAAAAGAAACAGGCAGAGGAGCTTAAGACTGATCTACCAGATTTCTATTTCAGGTCTGAAATAAACTTGTGAATTTTGAATCACCCCTGTCCTCTGACGGAAGCAAATAGTAGCATGGCACTCTGCATAGTGGATGAAAACATGCTACATCACTTACTTCTCTGTGAGTACAAGTTGCAAAAGTCTGTAATTCAGTCTTGTCTGAGACCAGTGTCAAACTGACATCATGTGATTGAATTGCTAAGGAAGAATAAGAAAATAGGTCTATTTTTGTTCTTTTTTTTCTGTTAAAATTACTCATAAAAATCTTAGTTAAAACCATCAGGCTGTGAAGTCAAATATTCAAAAATACCAGAATGAAGGTTCCCTGCACAACTCCAGTTAATCCCTTACTTTGAGTAAGTATTATGGTCATTCACAAGATCTTTGTCCCTTTCAGTGTACAGTGCTGTAGGAATGAATCAAGATAATACAATAACAGAAACATCCACAGAACCCTTATGTCTATTGCTGGAACTAGAAGTTGTACAGTAACTCACCATTGTAGTCTGAATATTGCTCACTTTTTTAACAGTTTACACCTCTGAGAAGTCTCTAGACTTGTTATTAAGTTACACCTTGGCTAATAGCTTTTGTTGTTATTAATTGTAAACAAACCTGATTCATGCTTGTGGTGTTTGGTCAGCTTCTAATTTATTGGTAATACAAAGGAATATGAACTCTTTTTTTTTTTTTTCCATTTCTTTATGACATCTGAAGAGTGCATTGTTTTTCTTTCTTTGAGGGCATATTGATCCTGGCTGGTCACTGCTTGTTTGACATTTTCTTTGATTCCTCTTACGAATTCAACAAGGTTTCCTCATTTAGGAGATGCTTTGTGTCCTGTTAGTGTTGAGGTTAAAATACAGACAACAGGGATTTCTGGGATGAGCAATTGCTTATTTGTTTGTTATTATGTTTTCTTCATTTTCTATTGCAATTTATAGATAAAAACCTATGTTAAAACTTTACATGGAATTCATTGATTTTAGTGTGGCTTTCTTTAATAGCTAGGGTAGAAACACTTTCACTTATTCTCTTGCTTTACAGACTTCTAATTACCACTCTTTGGAAAAGGGAGGGCAATGTCTTATGGGATAAGGGGGACCAGAATTGGTCTGGCTTCAGGGCAAGTTTACCATTTCTTCAAAGTTCTCCACATTTTTGAGAGCAAGACAGATTGTTCTCCATTTTGGGTTCTTGGGTTCTTCCACAGCAATGAGAACCTTGGAAAATAATTTATTTAGAGAGTTAAATAGCTTTCTTTCCTCCTGGTAAGGAAGAGAAAGAGAAAGAGAAGGAGAAAGAGAAGGAGAAGGAGAAGGAGAAAGAGAAAGAGAAGGAGAAGGAGAAAGAGAAGGAGGAGAAAGAGAAAGAGAAAGAGAAAGAGAAAGAAAGAAAGAGAAAGAGAAAGAAAGAGAAAGAGAGAAAGAGAAAGAGAAGGAGAAGAGAAAGAGAGAGAGGAGAGGAGAGGAGAGGAGAGGAGAGGAGAGGAGAGGAGAGGAGAGGAGAGGAGAGGAGAGGAGAGGAGAGGAGAGGAGAAGAAAAGATTAATTAATTTTGCTTACAGTATTTCAAAATGCTTTCCATCTGGGATTAAACATGGAAATTTCTTAAGGCTTAATGTGGAAAACTTAAACACACAAATGCTTCACAAACTCCCATGAATAAAAAGTTGTTGTAAGTCAAACTATTCTGAATCTTCAGTTATAATACGCTCTCAATGCCTGCTATGATACAAGTAATCATAACTAATGAATAATGGAGACTCACAAGAAATAAGTTTTAAAGGCAACGCTTTATGTTTTTTTTTCTCCAGAGCTCCCATGCTATAAAACTCCCATTAATGTTATCTAAGTTGTAGTTATTGACACCAGGATAGAGTTTTTGGAGAGGCTTAGGGAATCAGTAACCTCCTGTTCAACCACATAACTTGCAGTTGGCATAGCCTGGTGGTTCCTCTTATACACCCGAGAGGTGGAAGACTGAGTTGCTGCACGAGTTGCTGCACCTAATTCATTAATATCATGGCCACGCCCAGCCCTGAGCTGAAAAGAAAATCAAAAATGTCTTGAGAAAGGTTGGAGAAGGTTAGCTATCAAGAACTCCCTCTCTGCAGATTTTGTAATAAAGATTTTACATTAGGAAACATGTTTACACATCTCAATAGTTTTAAATGGCTGCATAGTCGTGAATACAAGTATTTTAGTGTCTTAAGTATTTTGGTGAATCAGAACTTAACAGAAACAGGGTAAGAGGAGCAGAACAGGAAAATGAAACTACTATCAGTTTCATTTCTTGCAGAGTGTAATCGTCACATTAGATGAGTCAAGGACAGGTACTGTGAGATAGCACCAGAAGAGAAGTAAGTATGGTGAAGATAATGGGAAGAAAGTAAGGGATGGAAAAATTATACAAGACATGAAAGGGGAAAGCATTGTAGACTAAAGAAATACAAAAAGCGATGAAGGAAAGTCTGACTGCAGAGGAAAGGAATAAAATGGGAAGGAGAATAAATGAAGGGCAACACCAAAAGAAAACCTAGGAATTAATGACAAAGTAGATTTGCATTCTCTTTCCTTCCAGAAGTCCTTCAGAGGTCAAAATATCTCCGTGGACCTCAGTATCAGGTCTATTTTTTTTTCTCCCAGCTTTATCTTCTAAGTGATATAAAGTCTTGTTTGGTATACTGTAGCTTACAGGTATATATACTTAGAGGTATACTCTAAGTTCACATGCAGCACAAAAATGATGTACCTTGGTACAGCAGTGCAGACCATGGCTTATAAGCATCCAAGTTTACAGTTCCTTGAGCTATGGAATGGCCAAGTAATTGTGATGCATTTGGTCATTAAAATGTAAGGGTTTTGTCACAGCGCAAGGATAAGATTATTAATGTGATATTCCGGAAAAAAAAAAAAAAAGTCTAAAGGATATTCTATTGACTGGACAACAGCGTTAGTTATATTTTTTATAAATGCAGTTTTCTGATTTCTGTAGTTTACACGTGTGTATGTGTCATGAATGTGCTCTGTAACACTTCTTTTCCTGAACTGGACTAAGGAACGTTCAGCATTAATTTTCCATTACGACAATCTCCCCTCAATTAAGCACCAACTACACCATTTCAGCTAGGATGAGAAGTTTGTGGTCCTTCATAAGTATCTCTATATTATTACTACTTCGGCTGTACTACAGCACTGGATAATATAGAATGATCTCCACCATACATATACATATCTTTGAAAAAAAAAAAACCAGGCAAATATGAGACCAGTATGAGCGGAAGACGTTTTGCTGGCAGCTTTTTTTTTTGCTTTTTTTTTCCAGGATGGTTTATCCTGAGGGGAAAAAAAAAAAAAAAGAGAGAGAGAGAGAGAGAGAGAAGTGAGGTAAAAAGGATTTTTGTTCTAGCTCTCAGAAAAGACCAAAATCTCTAGGATAAAGCGGTGCCTGAAAGGAGCTTGGAAATGTAAGCAAAAAAAAAGTGTCTCCTTTTATTAGGTTCCTGCTGATTTCAGACAATATCATTGTGTGCAATCTTTCTGAAGAACTGGAATTGTTCAAAGAGCCTCATGCCTCCACTGTCTTTTTGAACCTACTAAAAGTAATTCAGAGTTTCCCTATTAAAGCAGTAACTTGGGTTAGCATATAAGATATGCTACAAGTTCTGGATCATACATCGCACCACATTCATATTGTATTTGCCTTTGCCAGAAACAGGGTATATATATCCTTAAATGACATGCTTATTTTTTAGCAGTGCCTCTTGTCAGAGCAATTTGTTTGTTAGTACTAGCTATTTCTAGTTTTTCTCTCATTGTTTGTGGGTACTTTTTCTTTAACTCTGAGGATTCACAAATCGTTCATTGTTTGACAGCACAGAGATTAAACTCACGGAATGTCAGCAAAGGTGTGTAAAAAACCTTTTCCTAGGGTGAGAGAAAAAATGCTGAAAGTTCATGAGACACTGCTGCAGAATTTAAAATAACGCTAATTTATGTCTAACTGATGAGCATATATTGTAGATCCAATATTGTCTTAATGTATTTTGAGCAGGACATATATTTTCAAGCAAACTGTACATCCATATGTAAAATGAAAAGGCAGAAACACTTTGAAGTGTCACTGTGAAATGCTCAGTGCAATCAGGACTAGGAAACCAGTGCAATATAGCAAAAAGTGTTTATTTTCCTTTGCGTTTACATTATGATTACTAAAAAAAAAAAAAAAAAAGATGGGGGGAAGGGTGAGCAGAGAGAATTTTTCACATTGATCATGTGAACAACTCTAATTTGAACAATAGTGCCCTAACCAAAAGCCTCCGTCTGGAATGGAAAGCCTCTCCCACACCCTTCCAGGCTGACCTTCCCTCCCCCTTCTACCACAGCTCATATTTCAGAGCTGAGCTGGTAGCCAGCAGACCGTAGGAGCATAATTTGCTGAAAAGAAAAGCAGAGGCATAACTGTTAACTGCCCCCTATTCCCCACCCCTACCTGCGTCTACATAAGACGTGAACTAACTATTCCCCACAGGTACCTGTACAGGGGCTTTACTGTACTCAGGAGGCCGCGCTGCTCCTCCCAGAAAGCTAAGTAGGCCATGGCGGCTGACCTATTGCTGTGTTCTCATGTGATCAAGTCCTAGAGCCAAATCCAGATTGTTGTTCTCATGTGATTTAGGCAATCTGCTCACATCTGGTAGACAAACAAGATTTGGATCAATAAAAGCAAAGTTTATAAAAGGACGTCAAGATGATGCTATTGCCTGTGAGCACTGAACATTTAATAGGTCTTGCCTCTACTGAGAAGTGTTTAAGATAGTACATATTTGTATTACCTGCAAACTTTGCAAGTAAACATGCTTCTGTAGTTGAGTTCCTTTTGCCCATCCTTTGAACAAAAACAGATACATTGGCAGCAGTGCCCCTTGAGCTGTAATTGTGTTCACGTTTAGACTTTTTGACTCTAAGTTCTGTTGGTCATGGAGATCAGGAGGGCTGACTTATCTCTAACTTTGTCAGTCAAACTTTAAGAAATTAGGAAGAACAGTGTGAAAATCTCAAATGAAGAATGCTCCAATTTTACTGAAGTTTTATAAAAGCCAAGAATATTTTTGCTTTTCTTCTCCCCCATCTTTTTTTTTCCCAATAAATATTTCACATACTACTAGTCATCAGCCATAATTACAGCATCTCTGTCAATGTGTGCATACTGGAATATATTTTGATTCCCAAATGGGTTTTACTTTAACTGCAAGAGAATCTTTCCATGGAATTAGGTGTGACGAAGCAACGGAAATTAAATAGAAAAATGGCTGGACCTAGTGAGATGATGGTAGTATAATGAACTAAACATTAAACATCCATAAACAGAAGACATTGGCAAATATAAGACATTGGCATTAGCTTCTGTACAGGAATTTTGATTTAAATAACCACTCAAATACCTTTTATTTTTTTTCCCTGAACCACTAATATCTGTCCAATAAACATTCTTAATATCATGTCATCCTGGAAAGTGTGGAATGAAGATGGTTTTCCCTACTAAAACAAGGCATTTTAGGGTGACACAGGGGGGAAAAAAAAAAAAAAAAAAAAGTCAAGGACTGTCTGTATAAATAAAATATTGTAAAACAAGCTGGGGTGTGAACTTAACAGCACAACAGCTATTCTCACCCTCTCTTAAGTTATGAGACTACTTGAGTACTCATTCCGTCTTCAGTTTTCTGTTACATTGGCAGATAGACAAGCTCTCCAAAATATGTTTCTTTTTAGAGCAGGGTGGGAGTGAATTTAGTGCTCTGAAATAATTGCTCATGGATATTCCTTATTCAGAACAAAAGTATCCCCACATGGACTTAATCAGGAAAAGCTTCATGAGTAAACAATTCATAATACAGTATTTAGAGTCTGAGTGACAGAATTGGACAGTTGAAGAGAGGATGTTTTTCCATTCTATTTAGAAGCTATAAAACTGAATCTAAGCAAGGCTTCTGGATAGAAACTGGACTAGAGCATTAGGTGAACAAGACGGCAAAATATCTGTGAGCCATCTCTTTCTTCCCTTGCCACTAAACCCAGCTTAAAGCCAGACTCATCCGTTTTGTGACTGAAAGAGTTCTGAGGGTGTAGTTAAGCAGGGAGGAGTGACCTCCTTGGGAACAAATAGCAGAGATGCTGGAGCACAGCTCATGCATGTCAAAGAGGCACAGGTACAGAAGTACTGAGCGAGTCACAAATGTTTTTGGTTTGCCAGAGTTGAGAATATAGTGAGTCGGTGCTGCCTTCCTTTGATCCTCAACAGATCAAACCAGTTTTAGAGAGGACGCAAGTCTGGGCTTGTATGTATGGGTTTCCCACTTCCTTTAGCTGTGTTTCTTTATTGTTAGAAGGAGGGACTCCCCCCAGCACCAGGAGAAGTGTACAGATCGTTGTATGGGAAACGATACAGAGGAGCCTTCTAACTCTTGCGCTCCTTGTCCTTCTTCTGGGTGAGGAAGGAGAAAACGTTGCCAGTTCACAGCTTCCAGGAGGTGATTGCTAATGAGGCCAGAAATGCTGACAACTCCAGGGGTTGTGTCTGGACGAGCTAAACCTGTTAAACAAGTGTAGCAGCTCACACAAATCACCATGCTCCAGAGCTGCTCTGCAGGCCTCCAGAGCCTTGCTCTGCAGGGATGCCTCTGTATTACTGCTGCTCACAGCCTGTCCCTCCAAAAGTGTACAGCAGAAGTCGATAAAATTTCTGATTTTTAACTCAGTGCTTGGTGTCAATGCCAAGGAATGGGGGTTGGGTTTCCTTACTAGTAGAAATGCCTCCAACCACTCCTTGTACCTTCAGCTGTTACCATCTCATATGTTAAATTAAAGCCATTGCCATTACAGCTGCCAATAAAATAATGTGTCGAATGCAAGAAGCTACATTCCCTGGTGCCAGCAGCCGGCTCAGCTGAACATGGATCTTGGGCTTGCAAGCTCTTTAAAGAAGCTCCAGCCTGCTGAAACCAGCCCTACCTACATCTGCTGAGACGGGCTGCTGCCCTCCCCCACCACACGTGGCTGACGCTGGACTGTAAATGTTTGACTCGAACACCACCTTTTTCAGCCAGGATGACTAATGTCTTGCGCGTGACAGTGCCATGGGAACAGTCGTTAGGAAAACAATAAGAGTTGCTGGTGCGGGCCTGGTGTGGTGGACCAGCAGCAGAGCTCTTCAGGATCTCAAAACCTCGGCTGGCACAGCTTCTCTCGATGCTCCCACAAACAGCCAGTCCTTCAGCAGGACTCAAGGTGGTCCTTCCAAATATTGACTTCTCAGCAACAGATCTTCACACTCAAGGTGTTTATTCGTCCTGCTGCCTCTCCCTGCAGTAGTGCTGTTTATCCCTCCTCGGCTGAGTCAGTACATGTGTTTGTGGAGCTGCACTGTTGATTGTATCACTGGAGAGGTGAAACAAACAAACAAACACCACCCAACATCCTCCTCCCAGAGCTGCATTTAAAACACATAATTTTCTGTGAGCTGCTGTGAAAGATGTCTCTGTAAAGAGAGTAATCAGCACAATAAAGAGGGTGCCAGACAGCTGGGGGTAGAAGCAAGTAGTTGACAAGGGTGTCTTTGAGGTCCTGGTAAACTGATTTCAGCCTCAAACCTAACCTGTGTTGTGATGTCAGCTAGAGTACAGCTGGTGGTACCAGCCTCCCCCTCAGGCTAAGTGTTAGTAATATTGAAATAAGATATTTTTACCCACAGGAGTTTCTGAAGGAGAACCTTCTGTCTTGGACAGATCTCTGATACTGTGTTTATCCTCAGAAGAGGTGAGGTGTGGGTAGGAGCACATGAACTTTTACATCCTGCTCCTTCCTTCCCCTTGTGGTTCCTCGCTGAGCCCACGAGACCGCTACTAAGGCAAAACAGTTTACCTTCCGTTTTCTTGCTGTACAAGGCCTTCTTACAGAGATTGCCAAACCAAGGACTGATTAGTGCCCTGCAAAGTAGAGGGATATGGACACTACTTCCTCAGAAAATAAACACCAGCTCATTTTTTACAGACTGCCAAGAGCCACCAAGCAAATTGATTAAGTTCAGCCACTCCTAGACTAAGAACAGTTGGAAAAATCTGGGTGACAGATCCTGTTATATCGATCCTTTTAGTTTAGTTTCTTAACACATGTGAAATGCTTATCTTTATTCCACAGCAAGAGCATGAAAAGGTCCCTGCCCTGCTCCCTCTTGCTGTTCATCCTCCATGCTCGATTTGTTTTTCTTAGCCGAGTCCTGTTTCCTCCCTGTGCTGTTCTTCACGTTCTCTTTCCTTCCTTGATGCACATCATAACTGCCATATATTTCTTGTTGTGTTTTTTTTTTCCTGTTTCTGTCAAAAATGGTAGTAAAAACCTAACCAAATTTTGACAACATTGGGGGGAAAAAAAAAAAAGTAATTTTATTTGCAAAGCTCCTAGTCCCCAGGGAGGAAAAAGACCTTGTATATTAGAGAGGAAAACACTTTGATAGAAACAAGAGATCTTTCTGTGGATGCTCTAAAGCAACAAAAGCCTTACATTCACAGATTAGAGTGGTTAATCTAGTATGCTGTCTCCCATCTTAATCACTGTTAGTTGCTTCAGGGGAAGGTACAAAATGCAGAATAATTCACACAGAAAAAGTCTCTTCTAGCACTTCTCCCCAACAGAGCCTCACTTGACTTTACCTTAAGTTAACTGACAGCCCTTTGACTTGAGGCACCTGATATTTGTAAAGGTTAATGTGTGCACTCCTCACAGAACTCATCTAGTTTCTAAATATTCTTTACCCTAAGAGTGTATCTTTATTGACAAAAAAAAGGTGTTCATGTCTACATTCATAAAATTTATCACTGTGAAACTCTAGTGTAGACAAATACATGGACAGTGTCTACTTCACTAGACAAGATCAACACCATGCTCTAATATAGGCTTTCTACCCAGCCTAGCTGTAACATAATAAAAACTAAAAAGCTCTGACTTTCCTGGGATTTCCTAGCAAGATGTTTATTTAAAAGGAAAAAAATAACTAATTCTGCTGTAAAAAACATGGGCTGCTGCTACTTGCTCTTCCCTGGAATCTTTTCTTTTTTTCTTTTTTCTTTTTTCCTACTTTTTTTTCCCTATTTTTTTCTTTTTTCTTTTCTTTTTTTTCATCTATTTAAATACCATTCTTGAATGATGAGTCATGGCAGGAAACAGAGCTGCCTTGTGTCCTTGCACAAGAGCCAGAAGGCATATGTAGGCCAGCAGCACATGTACAGACTGTCCCGCAAGCTTGAATGCAATGCATTCCGCATTGTGAGTGCTTACACTCACAAGCATTCATCAATACTAAAAGTGCTGGTGAAACACTGTGTCCTGAAATCAAAAGGGAAACCCAGTGGCAAAGAACGGCATTTGCAAGAAAAGATCTGGAGACATCATTTGTGAGAAATAAAGTAGTTTCTTATTACTGTTTGCTAAGTTGTCTGGAGGTGGAGGAACTAGAGAACAGCATGAATATAGGTGATGTGCAAATTCTACTTAAAAATAAACACGTTAAAACTGGATGGTGTCCCAAATAACTTTTTACACTGTCCAGCTCTTTCTGTTGCCTTGACACCTCTGTATCACAGATGATTATCTCTGATTCACAGAGAGTTACAGCCTCTTCAACATCATCAGCTATTCACATAGAAAAGATCTATGATTCACATAGAAAAAAACATACACCCTATCTGTAAGGATATAAAAAAAAAAAAGTTATAAAGCCCCAACAGTATAATTTGGTTTGCCATTTCACTTCCAAAAGGCACAACACTGACTTCCTGCTGGAAGCCACGCATGGGCAAGTTAGCTGTCTGATGACTTCACAGATAGCTGCCCTTGCGTTGATGTAAAGCTGGTTACTGCTTTAAAAGAACACAGAACTCTAGAACTCTAGAAGCCACTCTAGAAGTCATTTTTTCCAAGTACTACTCCTACATATGATTCTACTGTGTCAATTATTGCAGCTTTTTACAGTCATATTTTCCTGTTTCACAGATTGTCTTCATCAGTACAATAGTAGGAAAACACAAATTAGGGAAACTGTGAGTCTGACTGTGCCTAAAATGGTAAGTTCATAAGTTCAAAACGTAGAAATTTCTCTGCCCATAATCTCTCTCAGTTGAACAAGTAATATAACACTACTTAATTACAGTGATCTTATGCTTTACTCTTCCAGCTATTTAAGCTCTCTTGGGGCCATTTAGGAAAAATTCTACTCTTTCTACTACATATTCAGCCCTGCAGTGCCAGCAAATTTAGCTACCCTGGACCTGTGAACACTAGTCGTCAAAAATAATTTCTAATTGGAGGAAAAAGTGTTTTTAAACAGTCATTATACTTAAGGAACCAAAATCCAACTCACCAACAAAATTCCCCTTGCCAACAAAACTACAAAATATTGTTGGGTAAATTTGGGACCTTGAATTTTGCCACAGTGAGACAAGATTTAAAGCCAACCTGTAACTATGGAAGACTTATATTGCCAGAAGGGTAGAATGTGTGTGGATATGCTTGCATGTGCACTGAATAGAGAATAGAGAAATGGAGCCTGTTTTCCCCACACCAGTTTGTATCTGTTGTGCCTCAGTCTACATGAGTAAGTGGAGTAAAGTTTGAAGCACTGGGAAGGGATGAAGTCTGACTTCATTTTGATCACAAAGGTGGAACTGAAAGGGGAAGGTCCAAATCAAGATAATGATGCACGTTCTTGTTCGACATAGTATATTTCCCTTGCAGCAGCACTGAAAATATGCTTTTGTTAGAAAATGCTAGTTTTCAAATGCACGCTATGTCCCTGGGAAACATAAGTCACATCCAAATGTCAGCTTTTTGTGGATCTTAGAGGAAGTAAGGAAGTTGCGTGGCTACAAACTGATCATCTTCCGAGTATCAGTTCAGTGCATTTACAAACCTGTTGAGCAGGTGGGGTTCCTTAAGATCAGTGGGTAATTTCTGAGCCATACCTGCTCTGGGTGGCAGTCTGTTAGTGGGTTTTGCTCACTAACAGTGGCAGAAATTCTTGTCTGTGGCTAGGAGATAAAGGTGGAGGGACTTTGTGGATCTATGGAGTAGCCCATGAGGATGCACGCACACAATTTCTGCCTGTTCAGTTAGATGGTTACTGTGTTTTCAGAGTTGAAGTTTGAGCAATGGGAAAAGAAGGTATTTATGCCAACGATACTGAAGAAAAGTTTTTTAAATACTATATAATTTGAAGTTAATGGAGAGAAACCGTATGTCAGTGAACTCCCAATAAAATTCCTAAGCAAAATTTTACATAAAAATAATAAAAACCCCCCACCTATTTCTTCAATGTAGTACTAATCATTTAAAGTGAATGGGGGACAATGACAGAATTTCCTCCCACTTTGCAACAAGTAAAAAGCTTGCTAAAAACTTATCTCTAAATGTGAGAAATATCCCAATAATTTTCTAAGACAGGGTCTCTTGTGAAGCTAATTTATTTGCAATTGCCATGGTGGGCATCCTGCAAGTAGGAGTGCACAGCGGAAGTGTATCACAGCCCTATATCCTCTATTACCCAACACTTGATTCCTCCCGTTTCCTCATTGGCTGAGTACTACAGGTTCACAACCTACCCGACATTTGTTTCTATGTTCTGTATGTGTATTTGACCAACCTTTAATTTCTCTTTTTTTTTTTCTTGAGGGCCTGTGATTTCATAACATCTTGTTCTTGCTGATTCCACAACTGCTTGTCTTGTTTTTCTTAGCCATCGTCCTTATTTTGGGACAGTGGAACCTTCCACTGTCCCCTTATCTGCTTATCTTAACATACCCCCCACCGGTATGCCTGCGCAATCACTTTTGAGTATGCAAGGTTAGTGGAATTTTCCACTGCAAAAACACAACTGTAATTCTTACATAAAGTAGCATGTCCAGTTATGGGCACAACACTCCAAGCAAATACACTTCAGCTGGAGAAAATCCAAAGATGAGTAACAGCAAAATGGTAAGGAATCTAGAAAGACTAACCCAGGACTGGTATAACTGGACATGTTTAGTCTAGTGAAGAATGAGGGGAAATGTTGAAATATTGAAAATACATCTGCAGAAAGGAGCAGAATGATTATTTTATTTCATATCCATTGGAACAGGATGAAAAGTAACGAAGTGGAAAGCAAAGAAGGTAGTTTGATGATAAGAATGTGTTAACAGTTTTACGAAAACTTTTCTAAATTTTAGGATACATATGTTGGATGGATATCCAACTGAATGAATTGCAGTTGGCAGGCTGTGAAATACCTGTCTGCTTGTCAGCTTTCTGGCCATTTTGCTGAGATGCAAACATGAACTCAGCAAGTCTGTCCTTGGTGTTTTATCAGGAACTCAGCAGATGACTGCCTCTGTCTATCAGGAGAGCAGTATAACTACAAGTGGAAATGAACAAGAAAAAACACAAATCTTTATTGTCCAAATACTAGTCTGAATGGTAGCAAGGATGAAATTAGCTTTTCTTTATCGCTTTTTGATTATTCCTTTCACCAGTTTGAAGTGTACTTGGAGAGGAGTTTTTTGTTCGTTTGTTTTGTGTTTTTTTTCACTTGGAGCTCATTTCTCTTAGACCTTCAGGCCCATGCAGAGTTGGTATTTTCTTAGAGAGGACACGATAAATGTCTCTCTCTAGAGAATAGGGTTATAACTGAGGGTCCTCAATCAGGTCACACAGAAGTGCAAATGTGGCCACTCTGAGGAGTTCTGTACCCTTTTCTGCATTTACGTCCAAACAGGTTGTAACTGAAAACATATGGTGCACTTGCATTTGGAACAGGGAGGTGACATCAGGACGAGATGATCTGAGGTCAGGAGAAAACTGTACACAAGTAAAATGGAGAAGCTGATCCAGGTGCAGAGGAATGCTGGATGGAAAGGAATAAGCAGCAGAATAACTTATCTGACACATATAATTCACTGTGACCCTACTTCCTCCAGGACTTCCATATGTGCAATACTAAAACAGGTGAGATGACTTAGTACCAGCTGCTTGGATGTATTTGTCAGTGCCACTGTGGGAAGAAAGAAACCAGCAGGAAGATTACACGGGTCTTTTCTGTATTGGTCTTCAGGTGTGATGAGGTCATTCCTTCTCCTTTTCATGTAATCTGGTATATGGCCATTTCCTGAAATCATGTGAATCATGTTGACTCATGAGTTCTCCTTTGGCTTTCTTTATATAAAGTGGCTTCTAAAGTGAAGAACAAACACTCTTGAGTCTGTTGTACTGTGATTTTGACTCGCTGGTCTGTTTCTAATTGTATTCCAAATCTTTTCTTTGCCTTTTCTTTGCGAGCCATTTTAATTTAAGAGGAGTTCAAGGAGTCCATTGATGTTAGATCCTGGCCATCAATACCACCAATGCATTCCAAAATTGGCTTTTTTTTTTTTCATTTTTGTGGCATGCATATTTAATGATTTCAATGTCTTCTGTTTGTTTACTTGGGTTTTGTTTTTGTTTTTTTTTTTTTCCCATGGGGAAAAAATCAAATAATTCCTTCAAGAACCTCTTTGGAAGGAAACAGACAACCAACATTTGTAATATTAAGAGGAAGCTGCCAGCTTGCCCCTGAAAATATTTCTTAAAAAAGTAATTTGGATGCAACTGCACATACTGTTACCACATTTCCAGGTTCTTAAGCAGATCTTACCTCCTAAGGAATTACATCTTTTGTCGTATAAAGTAGAGCAGTCTTAACCTTAAAAATGTCTTGTCATCTGTTTGTCTGTTTAGATCAGAAGACAAATGTAACATCCAGTGATCAACTGGTAGGATACTCCAGCATTAACATGGTGCAATTTGCTTTTCCATTCCTGTTTCCCTCTTCTCTGCCTCTTGATGCTGGATATTTATAAAAGTAAGCTGTTTATAGGATCTTATCTTGGGTTCCAAGTTCATCAGTTCTCACAAGCTATCATGCCTATACAGGAAACCTCCAAAGAAAACCCATTTGCTTCAGTAAAAAGACTAGATTTTTTTTCCCCCTGTGGTTTTCATTTTGATAAGTTTCATTAAAAAATGACCTTAGAATACTTTAAAAAGGGGAATGATTATGTGATTGGCTTGCACCATTCCAGCTCAGACATGGTTCGGTTTCAGAATGAGTTTTCCTGCACTAGAAGTTATGCAGTGTAATCATCAGTGTTGTTACTTCAGTAAAAAGACTAGATTTTTTTTCCCCCTGTGGTTTTCATTTTGATAAGTTTCATTAAAAAATGACCTTAGAATACTTTAAAAAGGGGAATGATTATGTGATTGGCTTGCACCATTCCAGCTCAGACATGGTTCGGTTTCAGAATGAGTTTTCCTGCACTAGAAGTTATGCAGTGTAATCATCAGTGTTGTTACACATTTGTTGTAATGCTCCTCGGTTGTCTACACTCTTCATACCAATAGTATGACATATTTATATATGCCATCATAAAACAGACCCACCCGTACAATAATTATTACCATATGTATGTGACACACTTACTGAAGGTCCACTTAGGAATATACAAGTCTGTACATGGATGAATATATATAAGATGTTATAATGGTCATAAATATTACTAAACCTTGCCCAATTTAGGTACTTCAGAGATACACGTTTTTATAGGTATATTAATCTGACTGTGTTGAATGCAGCTAAGGTGAGAAGATTTAGACGTTAATTGACTGACTAAGCTTGGTAGCTTACAAAGTGAGTCTTCCTGAGGCACTAAATTGTGACTAATGAGAGCTTCATTCCAGGTATTTAATACTGCCTTGCCATGCTGTTGTGCAGGCATTCAGCTACAGGAGGTATTTGAGTATATAATCTTCCACTTACAGATGAATAATATAATGCAGCAGAGTATGTGTGTACAAGGTTGCATTAGCTTTCTTGCCTCTACAGGCAGGAAGTTAGAGGAACATGCTGTTAGAACTGGACTAGCATGAGCAGTGCAATTTCACAACAGAGATAATGTTGCAAAGACATCCTGAATGGTAAATGCATATTTTGACCTAGCTGCATATTTCTACATTAGTCACAAAATATGAAGAAGTAGAATTGCAGGTACATTGGCAAATAAGCCCTTTCATCAGCATGCTATTTGCAGCTGTAGTTTAGCCTTGTTGTAGGCCAAAAATCATTTCAGACCTTATCATTCAGTGACCCCGTTTCCATGTAGTCATCTTCCCCCACACCATCACTCTGTGTTTACATGAGCTAAGGGGAAGAATAAACATTTTCCTTTTCCTGTAAGGATTCCACCAAAGGTTGGTGTTGGCAGACACAGACACAAACTCAGAAGTAATTTCAGTGGTCTCACTGATGATGTCATTGAACTGTATTCTTGTCTCTTCTGACCCTATCTGATTTACTGTTTCCTATACTGCACTCTCTCACTGCCTTCTTTTATCAGCTTTGCACTTCCTGCTTCCAGTGGTCCTGCGCAACCTTCCTTCCCTTGTTCTCTTAGTGTTTCCTGTAACTAATCCCTTCCGTTTTTCTGCAATATCCTTGCCTTATAAAGCAGAAAGACACAGCCCAGAACTGAAAAACTGAGACCGAAATCATGAAACCAAAAAGATTACTGCTATTTTGCACTGCCTTTGTCTTTTTTCTTCTTCATGTCAGTTTATAAACATTCCTTACTCTCTATAGTGAAAGTGTTAGTGCAATATAGAAATTTAAGTAATACGCATTTAAAAAAAATAATAATCTTGTGACAGCTAGTGTGAAATGTGCAAGTAAGAAGCTAGAACCTCTCATACCTTAGCTTTTCTAATAGGTTCAAACTGCAGTGAATTTTCAGTGTTTCTTACACAAAACCAGGAATATTGCAAATCTAAAATTCTATATCTTGCCTCTTTGAGAATTACAATAGTATCAAAACCAAGTTTGGAATAATTTCATCAGACTCAAATAATTCAATGATTATTATTTTTTTAATGTAGCATTTCAACATATGACCATTTATAAACTATTGCAAATAATAGATTAAAATGAAGTAGCTATTTCAATTTTTAATGTGATGGGCAATAGGGGGTTAAAACTTTTTGTGTTTTAAGCATATAGAATATTGACATTATCACACAGTGGTTAATTACAGTGTAGTTGCAGTTGAGTTGATACCAGTTTACAGTAAAGTCATGCTTTTTCAAGATTAATTAATGCCAATACAAATACAAAGTAACTATACAGGTAATCCAGATGTTCCCATTCTGCACTACACATGTGTCTATTCTACATCAGAATTCCATGTACACATATAGACAGACACACGATCATATCTATATAAATGTACGTGTATGTATCTCAAATGTACTAACACCATTGTGTTCACTCTATAATTATTTCCAGCCATGCTCTTTGTGGTTACATGAATTAGTGGTAATTGTAGGATAAAAAATTACTTGTGTAACTATGCTATAATTTCAGTGTAATTACAGTCATTGTATTATGAAGCTCAACCAAATATCGAGCTTGTACTCTTTCAAAACAGAACATTTAACTGCAACCATTGCATAGAAAAGCTTAAAAATTTAGTTAATTTCACTTTGTAAAAGTTTCCTCTTTCTCTCCCACACTAACACCTTTTTTTTTTTAATAATTAAAAATAATAGAACTGAAAAATTCATATATCTGTACTATGCTTGGGAGAAAACAAATTATGGAAAATTAACCTTTTCCTTCAATTGCAGAGTTGAGAATGCTAACTCTGTATTTTCTTTTCTGAAGAGATCTACAGTAAATCCAACACTTGGTTTATATCTTTATAAGATGCAATAGTAGGACATTTTTCCCTTTGGATCTCACTTTTAAACAGTGCAAATGTAATACTTATCGTTCTTACTATTTTCATGTCTGGCTTCACTGAAGATGCATGGAAGTTACATTCCATCTTCAAACTGAATCTGAAAAGAAAAAGAAGGAATAATATGGTTTATCTACAGTGAAGCTCGGCCACCAAACTGGACCCAACAACTTTGCACTTGCAAAAAAAAAAAAAAAAAAGACAAAAACAACATCCCAACATCATCAACAACAACAACAACAAAAGGAATTATCAGAAGTATAAACAGGGAGTTCTGTTGCTTTTCATAAGAAAGGTGGTTACTTTAGTCATACATTCCTAAGAGAAATCCCATTGATTTTGCAGCCCTGCAGCAAAAATAGCTTTTAATCCCTGAAGTAAAGCAAAATAGCCTAGAATGCTCAGGAACTTGAGCATCATTGGTAATTGTCCTAGTGCACAGTCTAGCACCTACGGTTGAAATCTCCATTTTCCTCAAGCATAGGCTTCTCAGCTTTCTAAAGACCAGAATCAATAGACCCTGTGGTTCAAAGACTGTGGCACATTTTGTCCATGCCGAGCTTCCCTTGATAGTAACATCACACGCTGTAGCCAAGGAACATGCTTTTGCAGAGGAACTACTGCAGCATTCTGGGAGATGTGCTGTATACACAGACTGTCCGTACAGGCTTTCTCCGACTCCTCATTCACTACGTGCCATGTGGAGCTGATGAGCATGAACTGGGGTCCTAGAGAAGAGGAAGCAGCACTGCGCTGCCAGCACATGAGCTATGGGTGATGTAAAATGAGACAAAAAGCTGTTGATATGTCTAAAGCTCACATCATGAAATGTCTTTCTGAATCAGGGATCCATGTTTATTCCTAGTATGTTTCATTGTCACTGCCAGTCAGATGAACGTGTGAAGTTCTACAGGCCTGCAATCTCAATACTCTGAAGCTTATGACATCCTTTACAAAATCAGAATTGTAAATTAACAGATCAGCATACCAATACAAATGGTCAATTGTGGGTCTGAGGAAATGTACATTTTATATGTAACTGCTTAGCACTGTTAAATAGCCAGTGGGGGCACATGAAAAAGCTGGATATATGTAATAAAATGTTACTTTCAATAGTACAGATGACTATAGAAATGTTACTGTTCTGTGCTTGGTAATAATAAACGTGCTTTCAGTTAAAACTCCAAGCAGCAGTAAAACATCATCTCAACAGACAGAAAGATTCTCTTCCATATATCTTGAATAGTGTACATTATTTTCTAATGCAGCACACCACAATTTGAACAACTGGTGCTGGTGGAAGTGGTAAAAAAGGGAGACAGAAAGCCAGGGAAGTTTATCACATCAACTAGAAACCAGTTATAAAATTTTACACTTCAGAAATGCTATAAAGTGTGCTCATGAATCATAAAAAGAAGTTATGGCCACAATGATTTGTACTTTACAGTAAAATTCTAATGTCTGAAGAATTAGGGAAAGTTTTTTTGTTTTGTTTTGTTTTTTTTAGTGAAGGAATTGAGGGGTGAGGGAGCACTAAATCTGGGACTTCACAAATTTGCTTTCACTGCCATGGCAGTGAGTCTGCCTAGATACTTGCTTCTGGCATGGCTCCTCAGCAGCTCCTTGAAAATGCCCACTTCACAGGTAGCAGCAAGGTTTATACTAAAATAGTAATTCTAAAATGCTAAACTAAAGACTGGTAGAATAGGTCTAGTATCAGGAATTCAGATTGCTGTGTGGAGATTTTGTCAAAAGAATTATTTTTTTTCCTCATTGCACAATTTGACAGTAATAGAAAAAGCTCAGAACTGTTTTATCTTGTGAGAGAAACAGAGACTCAAATTTAATGCCTGAAGTAGAATTAAACCCAACAAGATCAAAAATGAATACATTTAAATTTGAGATATCTTATGAACCTGTAGAACCAATTTCTGTTATGTGGTGTAGAAATTACATACGTGTAATCTCATCTGAGTGAGCTGCAGTGGTCACAGAAAGGTGGTGTACTGGAGCAACTTCTTTCACATCAGATGGTGCATGGGCAGCACCAGGCAGTTATAATACGGAGGCTACAAACCCCATCAGGCTTCCTGACTTTTGTAACTTAGTACATCCACAGTCTGTGTCATTCAGTTTTCACAATTTGCCCTTGATGGGCTTTTTGAAAGGCCAAATGCAAAGTCAGCCTGAAATCTCTATGCCACACAGTATTTTTTCATAGCTTTCATAGTTGTTCTCACTTATTACTTGCTAAACAGAACATTCTCAACCTTTCATTTTTGTTTTCATCAATGTTTTCCGTTACGTTTGAACTCAAATTTCTGTAATGGTGTGCCTATGTTTGAGATGGTAGTATCACACCTGAAAATGGTATTTCATATGAATGCATATGATACAGAAGTACAGATAGACAAGCTAATATTCTACTATCATCAATATAATTTTTCTTCCAAATTTTGCCTTCTTCTATTTCACTCGTTTATTTTTTTTTTTAAATTTTAATTCATATTAAGTGAAGATTTACATGTTCCTCTCCATCATAACCACCACATGTCTTTCCTGAGGATCAGTCAATGTAGAAGCTACCATCAAGTCTCTGTATTCCACTTTCTTCCGATCTGTTGTCTAGCACAGAAAACCAAAGAAATGTAACTGTCATTACGCAGACATCTGCTTGTCTCCATCAGCTTCTTCTGGACCTCTCTCTCTCGAGACCTCTTTTTTTGGGATACGAATGCCTAGACCTAAGCAAAACAAATCTCCCAAACAAATTCTGTTTTAAAGAATTACATTTTACCTATTAGCATTACTGAAAGTTTAAAAGTTCTGTCCCTGTGATTTAATTTTAGAAAGCAACTGCATGAAGGAGACGTGCTCAAGGAGCTCTTTCTGACCTCAGTCTCCGCCAAGAAAACCAAAACTGGGGCAGGGACTTTGTGTAACTTCCTTTCACATCGCCGTGCACTCTTTTACTTGCTCCTGGCTGTTCTCCCCCGTAGCAAGGGGAGAACAAGGACAAATGCAGAAGATGAGCAGCGCCTGTGGAGAGCTTGCTCCAAGGACGGCCACAGCACCCTGCAGCACTAGGCCAACGCCATATCGGCGTTCCTGGCACATTCCTGGGGACGGTTTCGGGACCAGTTTTGGGTCCGTTTTTGGGCCTGGTGTCAAAGCAGCTTCCGGCTCCCTCCCCTCCCCCACTCCAGTTCCCTGCCCCTCCCCCCGTTCCAACGGCTGTTCTCCGAACTCTCTAGAGGCTCCTCGTGCCCGAAGCCCCGGTTGCTAGGCAACGCCATTTACCTCACGCGCATTGCCATGGTGACAGCTCCCGGCGGGCGGGCCGCCATGGCAGCTCCTCACACGGCGGCCGTCGGAGCCCCGCACGGCTACGCGGGGGACATGGAACCGCCTCGCCTCACCTCAGGCAGGACCCCAGGCCACCCTCCCCTCTGTCTTGTGGCCGCGGGCACCAAGGCCAGGCAGCGCTCCCAACGCTTGTCGGGCACAGTTTCAGGACCACTGACCTCTGACAAGAAGTGTTCAATAAAAAGCACAGAACGGGCATTTGGGGAAGGCAATTTGGGCAAATTGTTTACTTCCGTACATGCCGTATGTAGGTGGGAACAGTTTTCTCCAGAGTTGCCAGAGGGACAGCAAGAGCACGCATGTGGGCGCGCACCCACACGTGTGCATAGCCAGGAGAGGAGAGATTGTAAAGGAATCACGCTGAGTGGGAATAAAGCCCTAAAAATGCTTGCTCTCATATTCTAGGGAAACATTCTCTTACCGCTAGTGGTGAAATAGCAAGTAACCAAAAAAAGTAAAACCATGGTGCTATTCCTTAGCAAGAAGCAAAATGGTAGAATGGAACACCAAAACCCCTCTAGCAACTGGAAGATGACAGTTACAAAGCAGAGGGAGCAGAGTCACTAAAAAGATTGCAATCAAAATAAAATTAATCATCCAAGCAAAACAAGGCAAACCTTTTGGCCCTTTGTAACAGGTAGGTGGCTTTCTTCGACAAATAGCAGCAAGTCTTTTTGAGTATTATTGTATAATAAATCCAGTTCTTACAGTTACAATGGGAATAAGATAAAATATTTTGTTTTTCTCCAGTTGCTCTAATGCCTTTGCTGTATTTTACAGGTTTGCCAAGTGCTGGCTATTTAGTTGCTCACTGTTTTCACTGTTGGGTGATCAAAAAAGTGAATGATAGTGAATTTGTTCTTTCCACAACTGATAAGAGAAGCCCTCAACAGTTTCATGTTTCAGAGAGAAGTGAAACCCACAAGCAGGCTGGGAAGGGTAAAGCAAAAGTGATACCAGAGCCCGGAGCAGCTAGAACGCTTTGAGGTAAGATAAATTGAGGCAGAAGCAGCACATCCCCATTGCCTCATCTCAGGAGTAAATGGGCTGTTTATTAGCATGAGACTAGTACAAAAGGCGGGACTACAAAGGAGAATTGAAAGAAATCATGCCTAAAAAATCTCAGTAAGTTGAAAGGATTTGACTTTGCACCTGTTTCACGTCCTTTGTTTACAGCTTTGTCCTTGATAGTGAGACTGTTGGCCAGAGTCCAATGCAATTCCAAAATACAATTTTGTGGGTCAGGTTCCGAGGACAGGAATGGAAATGTGATGGTGGAAAGGGGGATAAGAATAAAAAAGATAGACTTTTCTACAATTTTAAAGCTTGTAATACAAAGAATTGGAAGAAGTACATTTACTGGGATATGGAATGTAAGGAAAAAAAAATAAAAGAAGGCAGGATGACATAGGACCACTGCAAAGGAACGTAATAGGGACAGTTCAGATTGGACAGACTGCAAGCCATTTAGAAAAAATGGAAGTGTGGAGTAATCCGGGAAAAAAAGGCTAAAAAGCAAATGATGTGGCAAAAAAAAAAAAAAAAAAAAAGATATTATTAAACAGGTTTTAATGGATACATTCGTTAAATCTGTATCAATTTTCATTATTTGGTATTTCAGACGGTTATTTATGTTGCTGTTGGCCAGGTCTGTTGTTAATCAAATACTACGTAGAAAGTGTGTTCAAATGTTGTGAAATATTCACACAAAAAGTTTTATTTTGCTAGCTGACAGTGATACAATTGGATACACTAAAACCCATGTATTCCTCTTGATTTCACGAAACTCAGCAGTTCACATGATGAAGGTGGAATACTTAACTCTGGTTAGTATGTACAGTTCCAGAGATTATTTTGTGTGTGTGTGTATGTGGAGACGTGAGGCCAGGATAAACTGAGGTCAATGACTGTTTATAAATCAAAAAATGTCTGAATTGTCAATCAAATATACTTTTAGCATTTTTGAAATTTCTTTAAGCAGTAGTAATATAATACAATTTAATATACAACTTGTGTCTTTCAGGTTAAATAATAAAGTATTATTGGTATCTGAAAGTTGGGCTAATGTGAAAATGCAAAGTAAAGCATCAATGTGCTCAAAGATGTTATAACCATTTAGAATATCTTGTTGAGTGACAGCAAAATGTCTTCATCATATCTAAAGATTTTCTGCATGATCTATTTCTCTTTTCCCTGCTCCCAGAGGGATACTTTTGCTGGAGAATGCACTTCTTTAGAAACCTGTCACTACCCCATCTCAATGAAGAAATGTAATACAATGAAAGAATGTTTTGCTTTGAAATTTTTGTTGTTCACTTCTTTTTGAAACAAGTGAGACACATTTGAAAATACAGTTGTTAATTTTTTAATAATATGATATACTGTGAACTACATCAAGAAAATATTAAAAGGTCAACTTATAAGAATACAGCAGAATAATACTAAATAATAAGTACTAAAAGGACCTAATGTTTCACCGTTTTCATCAGAAAGCAAGAAATAAAGGAAAATATATGATTTATTACATCACAGGAACTTTGGACTCTTTTGGATTAAGAAAGGGGAGGGGAAAGCGTTACTTTAATTTTTGTTTTTATTACTTACTACCCAAATCTATTTTAATTGGCAATAAATTAAATTAATGCCCCCTAAGTCAAGTCTGTTTTACCACTGAGAGTAACTGGTAAGCAATTTCACTGTCTTTATCATGACCCACAGACTTTTCCATCATATTTTCTCCCCTCTTCCAGCTGAGGAAGTGGAGTGAGAGCTGGGTGGACATCTGGCTGCTGGCCAAGGCTAACCCATCACAGTACAGTAATTAGTGCAGTCATGTCATGCAGTCCAAGCCTAAGATTTTTAAAGTAATTTCATAACAGCTCACTATTTAAAATGATGTTTTTATTTTAATACCATATGTTATTGGAAACAATGGAAAACAATTATATATTTTTTGTTTTATTGGTTATATTAAATAATACAGCTGCTATAGATGCTTTGTGCATAATATAGTATCATCACAGCTTCAGTTCAGGCTTCAACTATTATTTTTGCAAATAAAATCTTAAGACACTTTTGCAGAATAATAGGGTGGAAACACTATGAAGTATTTTCAGCTTTATCTCTGTCCAGTGTGATTTCTGACTAATGGGAACTTGAAATCTCAATAACACACCCACAACCATGGAAGGACTAAATCCAGTCTGCATTCCGTAGCAACCTAGTTGCACAAAGAAAGGACCAATGAGCAATTCCAATGAACTATACAGTTGTAGAACAGGCAAGTTTCATGGATCTTGCTAAGGAAAAAAAAAAAGTTTTGTTTTGTTTTGTTTTTGTTTTCCTTAACAAGATCCATGAAAAAAAGTGTTTTCTGTTTGTTGGTTTGGTTTGCTTTTGGGGTTTTGTTTGTTTGTTTGTGGTTTTGGTTTACAAATAGTTGAAATTATGAATCCTATCCCATGAACAATGAACAGTGGATCTGATTGTGATCAAAGGAAAACAACCTTTGGTAACACCTGATTCAGGGCTTACAGGACATACAGCTCATGAACATGCGGATTTTTACAGTTTTAGCACTGCTATTGAATGAAGACATGTAGAAGATTGTTGGAAAAGAAATATGAGAGAATGGAGAAGCGGAAAAAGTGTGAAGAGAGCAATCTGCAGATGTGGCAGAGAGCAAGTATATTAAGGGATGGAATAAAAGGAATGGATGGAAAAGATAAATGGCAATAAATTAAATTTATTTAATGGCAGCTCTACTTTCAATGCTAATATCTGCTGTTACCAACTGTTCCCCTTCCTTTTAATTTCTACTCCTCCCTTGTCATACGTAGGCATCCATCTGATCTTAAAAGCTGCCACAGACACCGGGAACGGCAGTCATAGAACAGATGCATCTCAAACAAAATTGGGAATAGAGAAGTGATTTCAGGTCCCCATATCACCGGGAATGTCGCTGTGAGAGGGCTCTGCTACATTGATAGAAGGATAAAATTGCCTCTGAGTGTATATGTTAGCCTGTTAGTCAAACTCTTAGAAGTTCTCTCATTAGTGTCTCCTTCATTCAAATTTTGAGGACCATGCCTGTTGTGGGGAGAGGGGCAGAAGAGGCAACCTAAGCTCCCCTCTCCCCCTCCCTCTTCTTTCCTTTCTGGCTTCATTCAAGAGCATATGTGTATATATTATGATCTGCAGGCCCATTATCTCAAAAAAATATAAGAGCTCCTTTCTCTCTTCCCCAAGTACACCAACATCTGGAGAAATCCTTTCAAATTATTCTGCTAGGTCGTGGAAACTAATTATGCCATTATGTAAGACAGTGGTAACTGGCAATGGATGGGTGCTGAGTTTTTCATTTGTTGATGATTTTGAATGAGGATGAGTGGATATCGTGTTTTGGTTAGTTACCTGCCTCAGTATTAGAAGGACTGTTCAGTATTTTCTTAGCTATGTTTATACAAGAGATGAGATATTGATCTTGTTTTACCAGATGATAAAAGAACCTATAGAAGGAAGTAATGAGAAAGTACTCAGAATACAGCAAAAATACCAGATGATGACTTCAATTAGGAAAACCTCTAAGGACAAGATAATGTCTTGAAATTCAAATTTTATTCACAATGACTTCTAGCAAAAATAAAACTTGAAAATGTTTTGTTGTTTTGTTTTTCAAATGAAGGAAGGAAGGAAGGAAGGAAGGAAGGAGGGAAAGAAGGAGGGAAGGAGGGAAAGAAGGAAGGAAGGAAGGAAGGAAGGAAGGAAGGAAGGAAGGAAGGAAGGAAGGGGAAGGAAGGAGGGAAGGAGGGAGGGAAGGGGGAGGGAAAGAAGGAGGGAAGGAGGGAAAGAAAGAAAGAAAGAAAGAAAGAAAGAAAGAAAGAAAGAAAGAAAGAAAGAAAGAAAGAAAGAAAGAAAGAAAGAAAGAAAGAAAGAAAGAAAGAAAGAAAGAAAGAAAGAAAGAAAAAAGAAAGAAAGAAAGAAAGAAAGAAAGAAAAGAAAGAGAGAAAGAAAGAAAGAAAGAAAGAAAGAAAGAAAGAAAGAAAGAAAGAAAGAAAGAAAGAAAGAAAGAAAGAAAGAAAGAAAGAAAGAAAGAAAGAAAAAGAAAGAAAGAAAAAGAGAAGGAAAGGAAAGACCTTTCAAAACACAACCGAGGACCATGAGATATTCCTAAATTCCAGTTATTGTGTAATTAACCTCTTAATGAAAAAGTTCATTGTGGATAAGTCCAAGTATTCTACCTTTGTGAGTTGTTACTAAACTACTCTGCATCTTTTTCTTCACTGGCAATTTCCTGAAGATACACATCATTTATTGAGAAATTTATATATTACCACTCAGATTCACTAAACCATAAGTCTTCTACTTGCTGGAAAGATCTAAAGCAGGTCTTACAATGGGAAAAAAAAAAAAAAGTCCAAGGTTAGACTTGAGAAACTGACATAAGATATTCACCCTGAGGATAAGCCTTCTTAGCTGGTATGGAAATTTTTCTCTTAAAAAAGTATTTCCATTTATAAACATTAGAAAAGGTCAAATATTTCTCATTCATTTAAACTCAGTCAATAATGTGACCACAAAAAAAAATGAGTCCATGCATTTCAGATCATATGTATAGCTCATTTACTGAAGACATCCTGTATGTATTACATTCCACAATGATGTTCAAATATATTTCTTCCAACAGGTCAAAACATATTCCTCAGAGCACTTACAGGAGGGAACATCAGACATATTCTTCACATTTCTTCATTTCAAAAAAATTTCATTTCATTTCATTTCATTTCATTTCATTTCATTTCATTTCATTTCATTTCATTTCATTTCAATCAAATATATTGGATAAATTAATGAGACGTATTCATAAAACTTTACCTATGTAATTTAGAGGTCAAGCACATTTCATCTAACACGTATCGTGGGAGTTAGAACTGAGCACTAATTCCTCAACCTCTGCTGTAATAACAATGCTACCACAGTATCACGTTACACTTTTAGGGGCAAGGAGGGCTCTTCCAAACCTAGCTTCTCCCAGAGCCATTATCTCTAAAGTAATGAATAGACAACTGCATTCAGGAAGGTACATCATTAATACACTTGATGAAAAGAAGACTGTCCACTGCCATTGTGTGAATACTTAGAATCACAGAATCATTAAGGTTGGCAAGGACCTCCAAGATCACCTGGTCCAACCGTCCCCCTACCACCAATGTCACCCACTAAACCATGTCCCTAAGCACCAGGTCCAACCATTCCTTAAACACTCCCAGGGATGGTGACTCCACCACCTCCCTGGGCAACATGTTCCAATGCCTCTTTCTGAGAAGAAATGTCTCCTAATTTCCAACCTGAACCTCCCCCGGCGCAACTTGAGGCCATTCCCTCTAGTCCTATCGTTAGTTATCTGCAAGAAAGAGGCCGACCCCCAGCTCCTCACACCTTTCTTTCAGATAGTTGTAGAGAGCAATAAGGTCTCCCCTGAGCCTCCTCTTCTCCAGACTAAACAACCCCAGTTCCCTCAGCCATTCCTCAGAGGACTTGTGTTCCAGATGCAAAATAAGCTGCAAGAAAAATAAATAGACCCAAAAGAGCTTTTACAATTTTAAGGTTCTCTAGTGTGTTAGGTGCTGTATTTACAACTTGGTTTCACAAATTTCTCATCTCAAAGAGTAAGTGGGACAATGGATGACTTTTTTTTTTCTTCTTCTTTCCAACAGAACCCTGATCAGTGCTTAGAACTGACTAATTTTTTGGATTTTTTCAGAAAAGGATCTTCATATGATACACACCAATTATCCATCAGGTCAATGTTGTTAAGATTAGTTCTTCTGACATCTGATAGACTCTTTAGCTAGACATTAAGAACAACAATGTGCAGTGTAGATAGTACTTGTGTGTATCTCAAAATACCAATATTTTAGTGTAGTAGAATTAGTTTTACAAGCTATAGAAATATGTTTTTGTCACTGAACTCTGCACTTGTGACTGAACTACATCAACCTATATGGTACAAAATATATTTTTTTCTTAAAAACAGAAATTAAGGTAGTTGCAGTTTGCTTTTGTGGAGGTAGAACGTAGCAAAGGTAGAAGACAATTCAAAGCTGAAAAAAAAGACTGGTGGGTGTTTAATCTAGACATATCTGCTTAGTAGATAGATGAATTAGCTAATACAGCAATATTACTCAGTTTAAGTTTATCAGAAAACAGCTGAGCAATATTTTCTTGATGATTAGTGAATTTTATTTATTTTTAATTATGATTAAATCTGAGAGGAATAGAATGGATTTAGGATTTTTCCCCAAATTCTGTATCTTGTCAACAGTAAAGGAAATAGACAATGATACTATATTCTACAAAAGCCAAGCTACTGGAAGGTACTTAACCAACAGTGAAAAGTAATGTAAGTAAAAATGCCTGTAGTAGTTTCGCTTAATTATAGGAAAAATCCTCAGGTATTTTAGTTACATTTATCACATTTATGCTCAATGTTTGTTGTCATGTTGATGTGTAAAAATGTTTAGGAAATGTCTTAAAACATTCTCGTTGATTTATTCTTGTTGGCTGTGCTTTAGGTTTCTGTATTAAAAAAAAAACAACGCACACATTAAAAAGAATTTTGAAATTCTTCTGATTTTCTTCATCAGAAAGGTATCATATGATTCCTTCTTGAGTGAAATTTTAGGCCTTCCTAGTGAAATTCTTGAAGTCCCAAAAGAGTCATTAAATTACAGATTGTTTTCTCAGATAGGGATGTATTTTTTTTCTTGCCAGAGATATTTTTGTTAGTGAAATTACTTTCTGGTATTACGGTGTTTCTTTACCCTTGCATAGGACCTGTTTGTAATCAGAGAAGTCACATTCATTCTATCCTATTAAATCACTATGCAATAAATACTTATTAATCTAATCAATTACCAAGAAAAATTAACATAAATCTTGTCTCAGAAGTCATCCGTTTAACAAGGTAGCCTCTTGCAATTACACATTTTTGAGCAATGATTTAAAAATAAAACATACAAGGAAAATTACTTTTCATTTCTCTGTATTGCTAACTACTTCTTACAGTCATATTTTGATTTCTTTAAAAGTAATTAGTTTTCTATATTCAAAAAGTTCATTTGCATACTGAGAGCTATAACTCTTCTGTGCATGGCTCTCCTTTCTTCTTTTTATCATCCCCATTTATGACTAGGCAATGTCTCAATTAGCAATTACTAATCATATGGAGAGAGCTAATATTTGGGAAACATTCAAGTTAAGTTTCATTTTTCTACATGTTCCTACATGAAAACCTATTTTTTGTGCTGTTATTAGTATCTTTTACATTTAATTCCAGTGTAGCATTTGCTTTACATGTCACTTTTGCAGAAAAAAAAAATTTTGCAAATAAAATTGCTGAAGGCATATTTTCTCAACAACTTTTTATATAAACTTTCTTCTTGTGAAGAGGCTGAGCGATGTAAACTGATACCATTGCTCTTCTGAATTTATGACCAGACTGCCTTCAGCAGGAACAGCTGACGGAAATCTAGACTTTCCCATCCTCAAACTGCTGAGCTGATAATTTCTATATGGTCATTACTTGTCAAATTTAAGGATGTTAACCCACTGCTTATACTGGTATCTAAAATATCATAGCAGGGCATAGCAAGGGTACTTCCTTACTGTAGCAGCTATATTAATACAACTTTAGTCTTAACTAATACAACTGTGAAGTATGGAGTATGTAATAATACATTGGGGGGGAGGGGAGAAGGGGCTTTTTTTTTCTTTTTCTTTTTCTTTCAAGGCTGAACAGGAATGTTGCCTGAGAGAGAAGCTGGGAAAAAAAAAAAAAACCTGATATATTTCCATAAAACCATTTTGAAAATAATAAGTCATAATTTGTGCTAACTAAAAGAATGAAAACAAATATTTCCCTTTAAAAATAAATATGACAGTGACATTCTGTTAAAATATTGTCTTTGGTGATCAACAGTAAGTAATTCTGAAAAGTAACTAATTTTGTTCGTGTTTTATAGTTTGTCTTTCTGTAACTATTTTACTATTTCTACTTTTGTCATTGTTGTAAAGCTTTGTCGAAGAAAAAGATCACATTCTTTCTTTGCAAAAAAGAATACATGCAACAAGATAATTTTTTAGGCAATTCTATGTAAAACATTGAATGCGTTTGTCTCCTACCACCTTTCAAGTCACTACTTAATTTATTAATAGATGATTTTTTAAAAACTCCTTTCTAAACAGGATTTGACATATTTATGACCAATTCCTAAGAAATAGCCATCAGTCTACCAGGTCTGGTAGACACTTTCACATGTGTTTAAGTGTGAGATTTCAATGGCAATTTTTATGTTTGTATATTTCATTACAGAACTGGCTCTCCGAACTTCCTTCAGAGATTTCTCGGTTTCTGTTCTCATGAACAAAGTATGAACTCTGGACAGCTGGATTCTTCAGAATTTGAAAGAACAGTAGCATAAGACTTCTAATCTCTCAGAAATCATCAGCAATCTAGACACTGGGGATAATCACAATCAACACCACTCCCTCTCTTCTATTAGTAATCAAACAGTCCTCTCAGTTGCTGATTAAACTGTCCCCTGTCACCACATGGAGAGAGATATTAGGCCTGACAAATAGGATATTTTGAGGCACTGGGATTTTCAGTACTATCTTTTCTTCTGAGATCCAAGAAAGATTTTTGTAATCATTCATTTCATGGTGCATTTCCAAATTTTCTATGTATCTGTGATAAAAAAATAAATAAATGAAGCTAATAGCAGGAAACCATGTTCTTTAGGGTGACAAAGCCTCCTTCCTCATTCTCCCTTTAGGCACAGGAAATGCACTGTCGTCAATAAAACACTATGTTGCTCTAAGGTTTTCCATACTAAACTAGGAATGCCACCAGCAGTTATCCAAAGAGATTATTATATTAATACCTAGTCTTCTGAAGACATGCATCTTTTAGCCACAAAGCTTTCACTCCTGATTGACTCTCAAAGGATGCATATGCATGGACCTGCTAAAGTGCTCACCAGCAGCAACATTTCAAGTTGTACAATAGGCAGGGTTAATAACTGCCCATTTCTGGATAGTTCTAGCCTTTTCTTTCTGAAGTGCTTGCCTCCGTCTGCATGTAAAAGCACAGAAGATTCAACATTTTTCAAAGACTAGCTGCGAGAGTTTAAGAAATTACTGTTTCAGGTGTCTACCACACTTTCTGTTAGAAATTGCTGTGCCTGTACCAGAGATGGCAGACTAAGATGTACATTCACACTTCAGTGGTTCAAGTTCCAGGGTTAGTATACCTGCATAAAGCACTGCTGCAGATGTGTTTACACAAATTTATGGGCACACGGATACATTCCTTTCTGCCATCTTGGCCCTGTCAGTGGAAGCACTTAGCAGGGAGGTCAGGCAAACCACCAGGAATGACAGCATCTTAAAATACTATCACTTAATCTGTCAAGCGCAGCTGACGAACGTGTGTAATGGCACGCCATAGGTACTGTTTCACAATGTAGAGGAACACAGAACTGTGTTGTTCAGCCTGTTTTGTATATGACTGACAAAAACGTACTCCACATTTAGCATTCTCTCAAAACAGATAACTTAAGATGCCATTTTCCACTGTTTTGTGCCTTCAGTAGGAAGCATGGGAGCTTTACTGGCATGAACAGAGAGGGAATGGGACTCTCCATTACAGGGTTGGTAGATGACTGGTACTTGAGCCTCCACACTACCACCCAGGCAGTACGTAAACGCTTATTCTGAAAATACTACAAGTTTTTCTACACTCTTGTACTTATCTAAGGATATAATCACCGTTCTCTCCACTAGAACTGACCGGTGCCTTGGGGTACAGACTAGCTCTTGACAAGTCACTTCTGCCTTTGGCTGAGTACAAAGCGTGCTAAGTCATGGCTAAAACTAAAGCATGTGCTGAGCTTTGCCGCCCTCTCCTTAGGTAGAAATGGAGGGCAGGTGGGAAATGGCCACTTATGGCTTTGGCCTGCAGGTCACCTGGGATAAACCACGTGCCTTAGATGGACAGCAGCGCTGCTTGGTTGCTTGACACTCTCGATACTCAATGCTAGCTATTAAAAACCAACCAACCAACCAACCCACCCTTTGTGTTTTGGCCAGTCACTCCCCGTCATAGACAAAACTTGAAGTTACCCCACAACAGCACACAGGACCACAGCCCCCGTTAAGGATGCTCCGATACTGATGCTGCCACCAGCGCCGCACGAAGTGGCTAACGCCAGTTACTCTCAGGGTAGCCCAACGGACCTCGGGCTGGCTTCCAGAAATGTCGGCGAGCCTCCAGGGCCACGCAGCCCACGGCAGCTGTAGGGGGAAGCCGAGGGAGAGGGGGCCAAGCGTGGGGTGCGCGGGTGTGCTGCGGGTGGGCTGCCCCTGGTGCCCGCCGCCAGGCCCCGCGACAGCGCCCCCTGGCAGCGGCGTCTGCGGGGCGCCCGCGGGCCCCTGCGCGTTACCGCCGATAACCGCCCGCCGAGGGGCGGAGCCACGCGCTCATTTAAATACCGCCGGGGCTCATTTGCATGCCGCCAAGATGGCCGGCCCGGCGATTGGCCGGCTCCGAGGCAGCCCTCGCTGCCGGCCCCCGTGCCCGCGGAGGGGGCGGGGCCTGCGGGGAGAGGGGAGGGGACACGGGCCTCATTTGCATAACGGCCCGGCGCGTGCGACGGGGGGAGGCGGTGTCGGTGCCCGGAGCGGGTTCCGATTTTGAATCTACGGCGGCAGCGGCGGAGCAGGCGGCAGCGGCGTTGGCGGCCGAACGCTGAGGCAGGGGGACTGCCGCGGAACGCAGCGGCACAGGTACTGCGCGGCCCCGGCGGGCGGCGGGGCGCGTTCTCGCGGCGGCCGGGCAGCGGCAGCACTTTGCGCGGAACGCTGCCCCGCGCTGTGGTGGCGGCGGCCGCGGCAGTGCGCATGCTCCGGGGCTGCAGGTCTGCACAGGCGCCGCGCGGCGCAGCCGCTCGCCAGCGCAGCGCAGCTCCGCGCATACTGCATGGGAGCACGTGACGCGGCTCCAGTGCAGGCGGCGGCGCGCATGCGCGTTGCTGTTTTCGCCCCGAGGTGGCAGCAGGTGGGGAGCGTGGCGCGGGGGCGCGCCTGCCGCTCTCCCCTGCGCGTCGGGGGCTCCCGCGGCGGCCGCCGCGGCTCGCAGGTAGGTCTGGCGTGGGGCAGGGCGAGCGTGGGGCGCTGCGCCCGGCCGTGAGGTGCGGAGAGCTGGGCGACACCCGGCCGGAGCCCGAGCGCTGTCTGGCGCGTGCCTTGGCGAAGCACGGCGAGGTGAGGTGAGGTGAGGTAGGGGTGCTGTGGTGCGCCCGCACCAGGCAAGCGTCGGGGTGGGATGGCAGCACGCCCTGCGCCTCGAAAGCACCTCCCGGCTCCCTGTGGGAATGGGGAGCGGCCGCCTGCACCTACCGAAAGGCCTCGAAAGACATCACTGGCGTCAACGCTGAGCGCTGCGGTGGGCGGGCAGTGGAAACAGCCAAGAGAAAAACGCATCCGGTGTTACTGCGTGCAGTGTGCGCGGGTGGGATTTCAGTTGGACGTTCCTGGAGCAAATGGGCTTGCTCGTTTTCTGGAAATACACGTGTTTCAGTGAGGAAATTTTAAAAAACAGGCCCAATTGTGCGTAAGTTATTTATGTCATATCCTCAGTGAACTTGGCCAGAGTTACTACTTAAGGCCGCCATGCAGGCCCGCATCAAACAAAATGGTGGAAGCGTAAATAGTATACTGATGTAAAGAACGCACACGTGAACTTCTAACTTTCTTTGAACTTAAGTGTTTAGAATATTGAAACTGTATTGATAGTTAGTCACTACTGTGGCATTGGGGTCTGTTTGAGGTACAGTATTCTTGATTGCTTAATCCTTGACAAATATCCAATGGAAATGCCTCCATTAGAATATTTTGTTACATAGTAGTAATGGTGAAACAACTATAACATAACGATCACGCTGACGTAACAATATCACAGATAGGCTTGTTGGATGGAAAAATTGGATGGAATTGCTGATGGGGAAAAATATTCTGTTAAAATGAAGAGGTGAGATGCACGTTGCACAGCTCAAATGTTTTAGGCAAAAATTGTTGAGCTTAAAACGGCAGCTTTCATGCAGTCATACAAAAATAACACTTGCACATTTGGATGTCTTATTTAACATGGTGTCCGAATGGCAGAAATAAGAGTATGTTAGTACATATTATACTTGGTCAATATCCCTGATTGTACAAATAAATGCAGTATTATTATTAATAAATTTATTGGGATTTGCATCTGCAAGATCACAGCCAGTGTGCTTCTACAATATTTTCTTTTAAGTTTGAATATATTTGGGGATATTAGTTGTTACACCAGTTTCTTCTAGTTAAAATTATCACAGTTACAAATATATATATATATATATATATAATACAGAGAATGTATTTAATGTCCATTTAAATCTGAAATTTAAAAGTTAAATATGAACTTGATACAGAGGTAAACTTATAAGAATGTAAGAAATATGTAAGGCTTTATGATTGGGTATTGTTTTGTGCAGTCCCAGGGGAAGGCATGAAAGAGGATATTGCCTTGAACATTAAGAATTCTTTGGAGGAGGAAAAATACACAGAGAACTGCTATTTGATATGTGATCATGGATAGGCAATTTCTCAGTTTTCAAATCAGTGAAATGGGGCTAATGGTGATTGTCAGGACCATCATAAAATGAAATCACTAATGCTTTCATGTGGACTTGTGCAATTCATGAATCATGGCAATTAAACCCACTATTTATTCCTCAAGATTGGCGGTTATGTTACTATTTTATATGCTTCAGAAGCATCAAATTAAATTCTTATGTACATGTAATCCAGAAAAGAATGGTATTGCATATTTTGGATAGCAGTAAATTTTTAGTTACACAACAAATAATTAAAATACAGAAAATTTTGTTACTGTTTATAAGTAACTGCTCACTGTGTGTTCTTTCTCAAAAAATATCAAGAGATCTTTATGTTCTCTTAATTATATTTTCAGTTTAGCAGACTTATTACCTTGCTTAGAGTAAAAGTATTTTCATCAGTTGCAACCTTGCCACCAAGTGTAGCAGTGCTTAACTGATGCTTCTGATAATGTAGCACAGTTCTGTGTTTTGCTGTATGAATTCATTTGACAGGACTATCTTGGATGTTGTATAGGCTTGAAACTGGTTGTGCTTAACACCTGTTTCATAGTAGGATACACTACTTACATAGATCAATTAAAACAGACATTTTTATGCTGTTATTGAGGGACCTCTTACATCTCATTTCCCATCCGTTATGAAGTCTGTTTTCAGTAAGACGCTAATCCCAATAGACATTCATACATGCCATATTTTGTTGAAACCTCCTGCTTTAGCTTGCGTTGTTATGCCCATTTCACATATGTAGAAGCTCAGCATCAATTACAGTATGTTATTTTTCCTGTAAAGGGTCCATTGTTATGCTTCCAGAATTTGGGATGCAAGGACAGGAAACAGTCTCCTATAGACAAATGCATACCCCCTCCCCCCACCAGGGAAGGTGATTTTTCTAGCTAAGAGCCTGAACAACCTAAGAATAAAAATAATTTAATTCTAAATACTGATTTTTGCAGAATCTCTATGAAACAAACAGTTTAAAATGTTAAATCATTTTTAAAATCCTGTTTTAGTAAGCGATTTTAATTGGTAACTAAATCATAATTTTCAGTGTGCTTGATTATGATTTTTGGAAGAAGACATTTTTTGGTAACAAATAGAAGATATTTCCAAGGTGAAAAATAATTAATTAAACCTGATGTTATATTTTCCTTCCAAAATAAGAAAACATAAATTTCCCCAAATCTAGAATTTTTATAATAGCAAAAATATTAATGGGGTTACTGTGCTTTTATTACTTTTTATTACTGTGCTTACTGTCAGGAATTTTATTTATGCCAAAAATCTCTTAGTTATGAAATGTGGACAGTAAGACCAGAAGATATTTGATTAGTATGTTGGTGTTAGTTTGTAACAATGTATCTTTTCCTAGTTGCTCTCCGCTTAGTGTTTTTCTATATTGTGTGCTAGTCATGTTTATATCGTGAGGTCATTTCCACAATGAATTCAGTGATAGAGATGTGAATCACAATTTTTCTAAGAGATAATAGCTGAGGAAAATGAGTTGCAAATTTTACAACCGTTAAGGTTTGTGAATTTTATTTTTTTTTCTTTTCCCCAATATATTTTATATGTTTCTCTTAAATGTAGTGAAATCTAAGATTGTTAATGTTTCTCAGTTACAACTGTGCTTGGACTATTTTATTACTCCTATTCAGTATGTGATGTTACTGTGAGAGACTTACCTACACATACACAGCAACTGATAACTGCCCAACACAAATGATGTGTTCAGAATGTATGTTTGTAAGTCAGGAATTTTAGTTATATTTGGTGCGCTATATCCTGTAGCATATGAAAAAATGCTCTCTTGTTTCTATCATACCTCAGGAAACAACGTTTATCAAGCTCCAGTGGCTTACCTTACTGTCCATCTGGTATTTGGATAGGGTAGTGGTGGTTTTTCTTTTTCTTTTTTAATTTTGATTTACTTATTTTTTGACAGCTCATTAAGAAGCAGAGAGATAGGTTCTTCTCTAAAGCAATCTCTGTATACAAGTGGTTCTTGTTAAATTGGACAGTTATGGAGTGTCTTAATCTCTGCATAAAGTTCAGAAGAGAATTGTGTAATACATCATATTTAAAATTCCTTCAGCTCCATCCTTGCTTTGGATGTTAAAGCCTGGTGGCTGATTGCAAAGAAAGTAACTGTACAGTATTTTAGCTTTGAGTTTTTCAGTCAGGACTATCTGGAGCGTGTATTTTTGTCACCCTTTGAGTTCTGAGTATCTTTTCAAAATACAAATTTTCTGTAATATTCTGGAATCTTAATTCTCATTCTTACAGAGAGATTTTATTTTGTGAGTATAGTGTGTTCAGGTGTCGTACCTTTCTTGTTTTTTCCTTTCTTCCCCTTTCAGCAGCAATGGGAATCAGGAAATCCTCGATTTTGTATAGGATGTTTTAGGTTTCTGGAAGCATCTTATTATTCAAGCTCATTTTTAATCTACAGATCAAATAATAAAACTGAGTGTCATGAATTTTAGAGATCCAGTTTCTGTATTGGTACTTGTATCTACAGAATGCATTAATAATTTATCTTAGAATGGGTCTAGTTTTGTTTTTACTTCTGTTGCATATTCTGGCTCTAGTTAATGTAGTTTTTATTTCTGATTGCTACTAATGGTCTGTTTTGACTATTTGTGTACATACAGTAAAACTATAAAATCCCAAAATGGACAGTAGAATTGCAGTTACACTGGAGTTTTATATGGCTTTATTTACGTTTTCATCTGAGGTTACGTTCGACACTAAAACCAGAATGCTGTTAGTGAAAAACGAATGCTTGCATGAAATTTTTTTAAGTGCATAAAGGCTATTAAACACTACTTGAGCTGTGCCACTAATAAAATATGTATTTAACAAATATGTGTTTCTTAAGCAAAAAAAATTGCAAAAAGTACATGACAAAACATGTTTTAATTGTCACAGCCCGCAGGCTTTAGCAGAAACCTGCTCACTTCTAGTATGGTAGCCCAACTTTGTGTGATCATTGTCTGTTGATTGATCTGTCCTCAAAAATTCTTGAAAGACTTGATTGTTGTCAATAAACCTGACAGTAGTAGGTTTCCAAGATAATTAATTCCAGCTAATTTGTGAAAATAAGCAGTTGGGGTGAGGAGAAATTACCACTATCCCCAGTGATGTAAAAGGCATGGAGAACCTCACAGGAACACGTTGTTTTGGGGTGATAAGTAGCTGGTCAGCCAGAACATAGGTACTGTCTGTTAAAGCAGTATGGAGGCTGTTGCATTAGCATACAACTTCAGGCTGTATGGTGCAGATGCTTGCCTGGTGCGGTAAGGCACTAATAATAACCTGGGGTTACTCTGATAAAAAGTAACAAGATAGTGTTTACAAATTTGCAGGAAACGTGGTTTTGTTTTTTTCTGTTGCGTGCTCATTATCTTGTTTAGTATTACTGACATATACTTTAAAAAACTGCCCATGTTTGTAACAGCAGGTCACTTCTCTTCCCCCCCGCCTTTTTTTAGTAAGGATTCCTTGGTGTTGTAGCTAAAGGCGTAATAGTAACTATGTGGTATTAAATAAATGCCTGATCCTCAGTTGTTTGAAAGCTTTCATCATGTCATTGTGGAGCAATTCAGAATACTGTGTATACATATGTGTTCATATAAATGCCCTTGATGTTCCTTTGTGATTTACAAGCAACTTAAACAACATTTAAAAAAATAAACACCCACTAGCTTTGCCCTTTACGATGTTTGATTTTGAGATGTGTATGTTATAAATGTCTAAAAACTGTACTGATGAGTATCAGCTCTTATTTCTTCCAGGAATAAACATCAAATCACAGGAGGTCTTAAGAATTATTCTGCAGACAGCCATCTAATTTACTTAATAACTTTATTTATTATGATACTTAGGTGTACCAGTACAGTTTACTTCTTATGTTTAACCTTATGTTTTTAATACAGAAAAAGGTTTTCTCTTCTAGAGAAAACTCACATACTTAATGCAGAGGTATATGAATGACATGAACAGAAGTATTTCATCTAGCTGTTAAAATAACCAGTATATTTGTAATGCTGTCATTTTGTGCCGTCCTTTGCGTTATCCTCAATTTCACAATACCATAAAGAAGCAATATGCTTAATAATAACAAAAAAAAGACACCTGCCGTGACAGGAAATTTCTTCCACAGTTGTCTCCAACCTATTAAGAAACAGTGTGGTCAGCAGGGCTAGGGAAGTAATTGTCCCCTTTTACGCGGCTCTGGTGAGGCCACACCTCGAGTACTGTGTTCAGTTTTGGGCCCCTCACTACAAGGAGGACATGGAGGTGCTCAAGCGAGTCCAGAGAAGGGCGACCAAGCTGGTGAGGGGTCTGGAGAACAAGTCTTACGAGGAGCGGCTGAGGGAGCTGGGCTTGTTCAGCCTGGAGAAGAGGAGGCTCAGGGGCGACCTTATCGCTCTCTACAGTTACCTTAAAGGAAACTGTAGCGAGGTGGGGGTCGGTCTGTTCTCCCAGGTGCCTGGTGACAGGATGAGGGGGAATGGGCTAAAGTTGCGCCAGGGGAGGTTTAGGTTGGATATTAGGAAGAACTTCTTTACTGAAAGGGTTGTTAGGCATTGGAATGGGCTGCCCAGGGAGGTGGTTGAGTCGCCATCCCTGGAGGTCTTTAAAAGATGTTTAGATGATATGGTTTAGTGGAGGACTTGTTAGTGTTAGGTCAGAGGTTGGACTGGGTCATCTTAGAGGTCTCTTCCAACTTGAATGATTCTGTGATTCTATTGCAGTTTCCACAAGGCACTTTTGCATAAACATTGCGCACTAATATTTTTTAAAAAACATTTCAAAGTGTTTTTAGAAAACTAGCACATTGGCATACACACTTGCTGACTATGTTAAGTGTTTCCTTCATTGGTCCTACCATCAAGTGGTTTGGACTTGCAGGAAGAACTTGGATGTTGTGCAAACTTTGACTTTTCCTGACTCTAGTGTTCCTTGTCTTATGGTCGTCATGGATTTCCACCCCCACCCCCCTCCCCCCCATACAGTAGTTAAAGTAACTTTAATCTACCAAGTTCTTGCAGTTCTCTGTGATTTTCTTCTTGTGTTAGTCTACTTGACTGTGTAAATACAGGCATAAGGGAGGGTTTTAGTAGATGGTCCACTGAAACTTTAAATCAGATGCGTACTTCATTAAGTGGAGGAATTGTTTTGTTCACTTAATAAAGATACTACTCGAAAGAGGGTAAATAATATGGATGAGGTGTATTTTGTGCCCAGAGAAGTGTGGATGATGTGTAGTAGACTGATCTTTAGATCTACAACTTCAGCAAAATAAATGGTTTTGTGCTTTGGCTTCTTTTCGCTGACATTATAATGTGAAAACTTAAAAAACCCCGTCTGAAAATCTGTAATTTTCTGCCTTATCAATTGATTCTTTAGGGTCGGAGCCATAGTGTAAAATCTGACCCTACATAATGGCATTAGGGGGGAGGGGAGTGCCTGCTTGTATTACTTCCTTGTAAGGAAGGAAACAGGGAAATGACAGGCTACAGTTCTCTGAGTTTCCTGTTTGATGTTCATGATAAGGTTGGAAAAGGGAAGCTCCATTTTAGAAATTAACTTGTGACTAGAATAATTGAACTTGCTTAAATAGTACTTCAGTGGGTTGTCTCGTCATTAAAAGACGGCAGAATTATGAATGTTGGGAGTTTTTATTGTGTGCGTAAGAGAAATGTAAACGTATGAGGTAACAAGTTAAAATTCAATTTCAGATCCTTTTAAAAATGCCTGATTTCCACATTTATTTATGAGTTTTGGAGAACCTGTATAGATGCTACCCAAAGTAGCAATAAGAAGTTGCAATCTCACACTTACATAGCATTTGTGCATTAATATGGATTCACTTCTTGGTTCCTTGACCAAAGTATTCACAAATGCATTATTCAGATCTCAATTTGATGTTTAATTAAGTATCTGATTTTATTTTAATATTCAATTTGGCTAATATTTTTAAATAATTAACATGCCAGTGGAGTTAAGTATGCTGAAATGAAGTCTGAGTACATGCATATGGTTCCTTAGCATTTGGTTAGATTTCTTGAGACTGGGTGTCTGTGTTAACATGTCAGCACCTCTGTGTTTGTGAAGCTTTCTGATGAGGTGACTGACTGCATGTAGTATGTGACATGGATTCTGTTTTCTATGGGTCAGAGGGAAGCGTTCTCTCTTTTTTTATTATTTTTATTTTTTTTTCAAACAGGCCAAAGTAGTTTTGCCTATACAAACCTATTTAAGTTACTGAGTTTCCATATAGAGAGCTCCAGGACCAAATGTTAGAGAATGCAGTATTGCACAAGTGTAGCTCTTGGGTTCCAGTGGAGACCCCCCTTAGGTTTAGGTTGAATGTCCAGGACTGGAGATCAGAACTCAAATTTTGATCTAGGAATGTTGTGGATGTGCTAATTGTAGAATTCTCTTCTATTTAAAACATCTGTTACTGTGGAAATCAAAGTGAACATATTTGTCATAAATGAAATAGTAAGTTTGAGTTTTGAAATGTTAAAAGTTATTGTAAATCGCTGTAAGGTGAAGACATTTTATGTATAAAGTTCAGAGTAAACAACTTGGGGTTATAACTGGTTATTCAAAAATATTTCTTTCGAATTTGTTGTAAAGTTCATTTTGATGTGGTAATGGATCTTGACCAAAAAAAGCTTCAGTATAGTAGGTAACTTTCAAGCGTCTGGTGTGTAATGAAATTGTGCCCCAGTCCTCAAAATTTTGCTTAAGAGACTGGTCTTTTGGGCATTTGAACTTAAAGCATATTTTAATTTAATTCTCTGAACATAATAATTAATGTAGCTTACTATAGGTATTAGATGTTCTCTCCCTTGTGTTGTGCTTTGGATCCATGTGTTCATGCTTTTTCCTTTGTCCTCGTATTAGCCAGGTAGTGCATTCAAACATACTAAGTTTGAAATACTAGTGCTGATGAGCACATCAGACAACTACTGCTGGCATGATTAATCAGTCCTGAAATAACCAGCTACAACTGGCAACAGATACATGCACAGTTACATAAGTTTAGATATTTTAATAGAAAAATGGATGGAGGGCACGCTCTATTTTCCTAACCTTTACAAAAAAAAAAAATAAATAAACATTTATTTCTTTCAAGATAGCCCCATCTGCTCTTGCATTTTTTTTTTTAAAAGAGCTGTATTTGGATTTTCTAGAGGACAAGTTACGTGATGCAGCAAGGCAGATATGGCAGCGCTCCCTCCAGATCTGATGCACTGTTGCCTGTATGACAGCAGATGATTGGCGTTAATGAACAAAACCTAAAGGGGAACCTTATTACCTTAACTTCAGCTTGCATTAAAATTGTGCATTCATCTGGCACTCCGCTTCCCCCTCCTATGACCACCCCCACCAGGTTCCCAAATCAGTTCTTTAAGGACAAACTTCTTTGCATTTAAAAAACAAAAACATTAAAAAAAATAAAAATTGCTGAAGGGATTCTAGATCTTTGGGGAGGGTGAACTGTATGACTTAAAAGAATGTCTTAAAGAATTAGATACGTGGTTTCTGTGGTGACTGAAGTTCCTGAGTGTTCTTGAGTTGTGGGGTTTTCTAGCTTCCTTATTTCTAAAGCAAACTGTCTTTTTTTGTTTTTCCCAAGTAAAACTTTTATTGGACAACTAATATTTCAAATTTCAAAATTAACAATACCATCCCCTTTGAAATGAAGGTATGGATATAGTTTGGTATTTGTTTTTGTTGTCACTTTCCTTTTGTTTAAAGGATTGAAATGAGGCTACTCTTGAAAAGTATGCCCTAATGTTTGTCAGTTCTAGGCATGAAGTGGCTCTATCTATGGCTGTTAATATGTGAAGTGGATTCCGAACTGCCTGGAGTTAGGGAAGATTTGAAGTATGTGATACAAATCCTAACTGCAGGCCTAGCAAGGCTGCCTCCCTTAATATCTAATGGGTTTTTGTTTATTTTCTGTTCTCTTTGCCAGTGGTGCTCTCAGTAGCTGCAACGTTGCAGCCATGCGTTAACCATTTTCTGCCTAAAAACCCATTTCTCTGGCCTTCCTCTTCCTGTGCCGTTTGTTGCAGTGTGGCAAAGAGGGAGGTGCTCTGCTGTATAAATGTCTTATCCACTGCTGAGTTGTCACTGAATGGCTGGTCTTGAGTGCACAGTGCAGCCATCTTAACCACGTTTTCAGTGCAGCTGAGACAGTGCAGTTTCAAAATGGCTGCCGAAGTGTTCTTCATTGCAGCATTTAGCTTGACTGTATGCAAATGAGCAGAGCCGTTGGCACCACATGCTTCAGAACTTGGAGGTAAGCACTAGCTCTGCTTTGCTGAGAAACAATTACAAATTTTGTTCAACCAAAATGTCAGAATTCTAACCTGTATAAAATACCTTAAAGAATTGTATTTTTTTTTTTGTCAGCAGGAGGGCGTGGTTTCCCCCTCTCTCCCCCCCCCCCCCCCTTCCCTGAATTAATTCCCAGACCTCTATCCTTTCTCAGTTACAGAGTAGATTGGGTGGGACAGGAGAGGTCAGAGGTCATACCTGCATGTCTTGTTAAACAAATGATTTAATTTTGGCTTGCTTCCTTACCAGGCCAGAAGAGCTCTTACTTCATGCTGCCCTTTCTCAAAAACATGGTTTAACTAACACCTAAAATAAATTCTTTATGAACTTAATTGCGCTTTTGTAATTGAGTGGCTAGATTTACATTTGATACCATATTTTCAACATGTTAATTTTTTCCCAAATGTTAAATGAGAACTACAAAACCTAAGTAAATACATTTGGATAGTGATGATCATGTAAATGTTAACCGTTTTGCAGGTACCAGTTATTTGCTATTCAACAATCATAGTAGCATAAATCCTGTAGAAGTACTGCAAAAAATACAGTGAAAGTTTCAAGTTAAATTGTTCTTTCATTTCTTAGGTGAAATCTGAGTTTCAAAATACTGGTGGCTTCATGTGACCTAGGCATTTCCTGTGCATGTTACTGGTTAAAGGAGGCCTAGCTATTTGTCATGCTTGACGCTCATTAAAAGGTTGTTGGTAGGTGTTGGCATCCAGGGGCATGAAGCTGGGAGAAAAGCAGTGCTCAGATTTTTTTTTTTCCATTGGGGAGGGGGAGAACAATGCAGGAGGAAGAGGTTAAGACGTTTTTCCTCATGACTCACTTATCTTCTTTTTTGGAGTTTGTCTTAAATACCTAACTAAGATCTTCATGGGGTCTTAAGCTAGACACGTGTTAATTTTACAGTAATTATATAGGGAGTTATTTGAAGTTCTCCACAAACATATTAGGAGCAGCAGAAGAGCTGGATAACTCATCAGTATATAGTTAATAATATTTTCCTGTCTGAAGTTGAACTTAGTGCAAAGGTTGTGAAAGTCTATATTAATGCCTGAAACTTTACTTCTTCCTCAGTATTTTTGCACATTGACCTGGTGCTTTTAGCATATTCTGTAACAAAGCACTTGGTGGTTAAATTAGTCTTTAAATACGTTCTTGCATAAATCTTGTAGTGGTAATGGCAGTACAGTCTTCTGAAGAAACAAAGTATTTTGAACAGATAGTGCACTATCAGGTTTTCAGAAGATGTTGTTGCATGTCTACCTGTGTATTTGGTGTAAGAAATAAAATAGTAAAGAAGTCAGTGAGTCAGGAATTTAAGGCTAAGTTGATTGTTGACTTCAGCTAACTGTAAATCTGTAAGTGGTCATAGGCCCTCCCTGCGTTAGGGTAACAAGTCAGTGATAGAAATAATGCAAATGTACAGTCACAGGTGATGCTGAAATGCAATTAGGTAGGTAGTCTTATTACTTATTGCTAGTGGAATTTTGTTCAGTGGTCTTGACTTACGGCAGTTTTTACTTCATAGTCATTTTTAGTGGTTAAGAAGGTAGGTAAGATACTGAAATCAGTTGGGCACTTCCAAATGTCTGAAAAGTTGGACAACAAATTCTACTTATTTTGCTAAAGAGTGCCTCATTTAATAAGTGCATATTCATAACGTAATGAGATTTCCTGCTTCCCATCCCCCAAACAATCTTTTTGATTTCTTACAAGATACTGAGTCAAGTCATCCTGACCCCTGTCTTAAAAATGATTACTGAGGTTTGTTTATATGGTTTTAGTCAGTTATTGTTGCTGATTAATTCCAGATGTTAATAAGTCATTGCTTGAAGCAAGGAAAAACAATTCATTCTTTATGATAAGACAACTGAAGTCCTACGTGGTAGTCACTGAAGGGCACAAAATTTTGTCTAAAACGTATGTTTCCATACATATACGTGAAAGCTGTCAAGCACTATTGATTCTGATGTTTTTTTTTGTTAACCCCTCTTTCATGGGAACATGAAAAGGGAAAGTGGCTGATTTTTTGACATTCACTGTTAAGGAGTAGTTCTTCACATGTATTAGATTTGAGTACAGTAACGTACATGTACACTGTGTCTTTCATGCAATTCTTTTAGTGCCTTTTTTGGCACCCAAAAAAACCCAGAACTTTCTATGACCTAAGTAAGGTTATTCCCATTTTACAGAAAGCACGATGCCCGGAGAGATTGCCAGGGTTCAGAGGAAAGCTCTCCTCAGCTCTGCAGTGTTTGCCTTTTCCTTTGTTCTTTGGTTTACTTTCTAACAGGCCATTTTGAAAAACATCATTCTTGGAAGTGCTGTAGGAAATGACTGGCCCAGCAGGGAGGCATAGTGTGTTTCTGTTGTAGTGAGATGTGTGGGTGTGTGATGTGGTTGGGGTTTTTTGTTTGGATGATTCTCTTTTTTTTCCGTCCCTAAAGTGGGCGTTGGAATGCATAAAGTATGGTGAGTTTTGAAACCTGTGTTAACATGGAACACATTCCTGTTTTCAGAAGTTCAAGTATACAGTAATGGTTGATGTGCAGAACACACTGGTAACTGTCAATATGACTCTCTTCTTCTCTGTCCAATGTTGTTAATAGTTGCCTTTTTGACTACTGAAGAACGAACAAAAAACATTTGATTTACTTGCATGTGAACACTGCACTCTAAAGAATACAAAGATACACATTTATTAAATATATAAATTATGTGTATGACTTAAATTAGAAACAGTTGTGCGTAATGAATTATCAGCTTTAACTGAATTGATTGCTGTGCATTTTAAATGTGAGATGTGTTGTCAGATTCTCCGCTTCAGAGACCTGCTGCATTCTAGAACAATTAGTTTTGTACTGTTGATACCTGAACTTGAAGGGTAGGCTTCCAGAAATAAACAAAATCTGAATAGGGTAGCAATGTCAAATACATGTGAATTTCCAAGAGAAATGTGCAACACTGAAGGAGTTTATATTTTTTTTCTCCAAGTGGTGTATTCAAGAAAACTATTCTACTTTTCCATTTGTGCTTCATGTAGCAAATGAACATACAAATGCTTCCTAAATTGTAGCTGCTTGGAACTATTCTAACATGGCTTGGTTATTTTTTATATTCTTAAAACTCAGAATTGTCTGAAGTTGCACAGCTGCGTCTTCTATTTAAGAAGATATTCTGGGAGAAAACAATCTCGGGCAGGATTCAAACCAAGCTGGAATGGATTGCTGAATTAATGCAATACTCCTTAATCTATGCAAATCACTTTCAAACAGCTGACTAGATTGGTTCTTTAAGTAGTAGAACTAAATGGTTGTGGAGTACTAAAAACTGTTTTTAATCTTAAATACTTAATCACATCATAATTATCCTGGAATAGTTAAAATCCAAGTTCATTTTTAGCTGTAAAATTTACTGTGGTTTTCTCCAGAATTTAGTGTCTTTAAAGGATTTATGAGTTAAAATATGTATTTTTTTTCCTGCATCATCTTGACTTGCATGTTTAGGCCTTCCCGTTTTTCAGTATTCAGTAAATAAATTTTTAAAAGATCATGTAAATTTGAGTAAACTATGACTTTTTTTCTTCTCTGTGGTTGCTAAGGAGTCAACCAGTATTTTACTTTTCTGAAACAAAGGGAACACAACATTTTACTGTGGTGCAGCCTGAACGTTTCTTGTTTTAAGTGCTTTCTAACCCCTTTTATATAGTAGAAAAGCAGATACAACTAGTGTTAGTCCTGCCTTTCCTGCTCCTTCTATTGCTACAGGCTTCTGCTGTAAAATATCTTGAAGTAAACCATACTGGCTAAGATAAGCATGTGATTTGACAGACGGTTCCATATTACAGCAATGAGCACAATTTTCTGTGCTGTCCAAAGACTAACCCAAGGAAGGTTAGGGAGCTACCAAAATTCTGGCTGTTACATGAGTGTTCAGTTTCATGCTTTGGAAAAAAAGGCAAAGTCAGAGGGAAAAGGGATGTCTTGTGCCGCATATGTGCTGCCTAAAGAGTTTTCCCTTGTTCTGTGATTTTTTTCCCCTTATTTTTCTTTTGAGCTACTAAAGACAGGTTTCATCATGATGTTTTTACTCTTTTTAAGACAAATTTTGCCTACAAAATGCTTACACAAATCATTTTGTAGCAGATTTTTTTCTGTGCCTTTCTGAGATGTATCAACTATGACATTTAAAATGAGAATATTGTCTACCATATGTACCAACTGAAACCATACAGCTAATAATAATTACTTTCAAGACAACTGGCCTTATTACTTTTGACTGTAACATCTGCTGTTTGAGGTCCTTTCTGATCACAGGCTAGAAAACTGTGTGTGCATGTATGAGGAAAAGACCGGGAGACCGGCTTTGAGTACGCGAAGTAGTAGAAGCTTTTTAACATACTGTATTGAATGTAGGAAAAACAATCATTTTATTTATTTATTTTGTAATGGCAATCCATGGAGAATGGAAGGGACTATGATTATGTTTTTTTCTCCAGTGTCACTCTGACACTTAAAGACAAAACCAGCAACCACCACCAAAGCCGCCCTCTGCCTTTGGAAGACCCTAAAATGGCGGCCGTGCAGGTTCTGCGGCCGACTCGGCCCGCCCGGGCTGCGAGGCGCGGCAGGGCCCTGCGAGCCCTCTGCCCTGTCAGCGGGCCCGTGCCGACCAGGCGGCCCGCCCTGCTCCTGGCGGCCCGCCCTGCTCCTGGCGGCCCGCCTGCGCGTTTCTGGACGGTGACCCCGCCGCGTGGAAACGCGCCGCGTCTGAAAATCGCCCCTGCCCTAGCCGGCCGCGCAGCAAGGCGCAGGGAAGGCGGCAGAGCAGCGGGAGTGGGCGTGACGTCACTCGGAACGTTCTGGAAGCGGGGTGGTGCCGCCCCCAGGCAGCAGCTGGAGAACCCGGCCGCGGGGCTGCCTGCAAGCTCCGGACCGGATTTCCCTGAGAGGACTGGAGTGGAGACGAGAAACGCACCGAGTCAAGGATCTGACTTCATACTGTCTCTTTCAGTGTTGAGGATGGTAGTGTTGTGCTGGAATTTGTGCGTAAGGCAGTAGAGCTGGTTTGTGTAACTTCATGTAGGTAACGCAAGGCTCAGGTTTTGCCTCCGTATGTGTGTTTTTTTTAAGGCAGCATTGGTGCCCTTTATTTCCAAGTACTGAGCCTGTTCAGCTGATGACTCATTCGGCAAATGACAAAAGCATCACTGAAAGATGTATTCTGCACAGTGCTTAAATGTGTTAACTTACACAAATCTGTCTGAAAGTAATATAAATCAAAAGATGCACGTGAAATAATAGACAGGTAACACCAGATCACTTACATGGTTAATGGTTGTTACTCTAATGTGACAGTCATTGTGGGAGAATATCAGTTGTTGCTTTGCACATCACTTCAGGTTTTTGGACACGACATCTGAGCCTGAATTGTAACAACCAAAAAAGAATAATTTGCATTACTAAATACTTTGACATGAAGTTGGAGTCTTTGTGATGTTATGATAAGCAAACTGCATTATGCTGAAATAACCTAGAACCAGCCATACAGCAAATTGTAATTCCACGGTGGAAAAGGGACATTCAGAGTAATTGGATTATATATATCCCCGACACTGTTAGCATCCTGAAGAGAAGCAATGGGGGCAACAAAAGAGGCCAGGAGCACAAAGCAGGCTTTCCTGGTCCTGAGGTGGCTCTGCCTTTGTCCTACTCAAATTGCAGGCATTTGTCTCCATCATTTTCCTCTTCCCTGTATATACCACTGAATGGTGCAATGCTGCAAGTACAGCAGCGTTGCTAGATGCATAGCCCAACACTACTGTGGTTTAACTTATTTTTTTTAGGGTTTGCAAATTCATATTTGTAAGCAGTATAATAAATGGTATATTTATTTGCCTTGAGTTGTGTCATATGCTAGGAGTTTCTCATAAGGCTACAAATGTGGAGGGGAAGGTATTGGATAATGATTCATCTTTTACATAAACACATTTAATAGTAAACAAAGCCTGGTTTATTTTTTTTTCCCCAGAAAGTAAGGTGAGTTTTAGAGTAGACATTTGTAAAATATAACTTATTTGTTAATATAATGGGACTTACGACTGGAAGTGAAAAAGGCAAGAATTAAGAAATTAACTATTTGAAGTTGGAGCAAGGCTGAAATCTGAGCTTCTCTCTACCTTTCAGTATACCCTTTTAGGTAGTTGGAGAGAAAGCCCATAGCTCCACCTGCCCGGTGAAGGGGGGTGGGCTGGGGGTGAGTGAAGTGTTAACAGTAAATTAAACGAAATGGCCAAACACGTTACCTGTTGTCAGTAGGTTAAAACCGGATTGCTCTACTTCGGAGGCTACAGTTCCTTGTTATTGGTAGGCTGTGAATTATTGGAAATACCAGTTACAGAGAAGCTGATTGCATGTGCATAGCCATTTATTCAGCGTTATGCAAATCACTATAAAATGCTTACCAAAACCTTCCTGACCAGTGCAGTGTTCTGCAGTTCTGCTAGGAACCTGTTTCAAGGGGGCATTTCTTTGTCAGAGACCACTGACAGTTTTTATAAACACTGCGATTACCACTTGACTTTTGGCATGGCTCTGGACTGTCAGTAAGCAGATAGGGTAGCCTCCGTATTCTAGAACTCGTGGCCGTCTCTGGGGGCCGGGGGGGAGCCTTGCCTGGCAGCATCCTGCTGCAGCTCCCTCTTGAACTGGGGCCCCCTTTATGTAAATTTTCACTGGCGCCAGCTAGCTGTAACTGCAGTCTGGCTCTGCCTCGGCAGCAAGGAACTTGTGTCCTGGAGTTTCCCTTGCAGGGATTGCAGGAGCAGTCTGGTTTCTGGGCAGAGCAAGCCACACCGATGAATTTGGAAAGGCATACAAGGGAACCTCGGTGTGGTTAGATCGCTAGTGTGTGAAAACACGGCGGAGATTTTCAGCTCGCTTCTTGGTTTTAGTGTGCTGTCTTATGCTGGGCTGTAATAAATTTATGCTCGTTGGTACTACCGTGTGGTATGTGGGAGGTACCTCGCTGCACATAGTTGCTGCAGTGCTAAATAGTTGGCAGCACAGAAGGCAGCACAAAGAGTTCTGACTGTGGACACTTGCAGTTGCAACGTTCCCTTGGAGGCTGTGGCATGCTTAGTGAGCTGCAGTGACACTCCTGACACCTTCATTCACTTGTGTGGGGGAGTGGGAGTTCCTGTGTGCTGCAACAAGCTGCTGTAGGCTACTGGCTGGGAGGTACAACAGCATAGCTGGATGGAAAATAGCACTTATGCTGCTGTGTAAACAAAGCAAGATCTGAGTATCAAGATGGCCGACCTGGAAGCCTACTTGTAGCTCATGCTACTTATGCAAATGAGCTGCGTGTCAGTGGCTTTCCCACAGGAGGAAGTTCATTTGGCACGTGTCAAGTTCTCATCAGGTAAGAGAAGCAACTCGTTTTCTGCATTAATGTTTCCGAGGCCTTTAAAGTAATTTTTTCCACTTAGGTGCCCAGCCCCCACCTTGGCAATATGCCAGTTGTATTAGATTAAAATTGAAGAGGCATTTTTTGGGAAGCCTGGAAGTCACTTCTTGATGTAATTATTTGGGGTCACTGTCATTGGAAGGAATGTTAACTAACAATTATTGTAAAATGTTTGCATAGGTTAAACTGAAGACTCTAAAAATACTAGTGTTCTAATATTAGAGTGTTCTCTTTGCTATTGTTGGTTTTCTTTTTTTTTTTTGGTTGCAATCCCCCACTGTTCTGCTACTGTGTTTTTTGTCTCTGTAGCGACATCAGTTGATGCAAATGGGGGCATAGCACTACTGTGAGCCCACCCCTAAAAGGGTGCAAAATTAAGAAGGTGGAGTATACCAGTGGTGTGGGTTTCTTTTGGTTTGTGTGGGTTTGGTTTTTTTTGGCTTCACAGTATTTTGAAGGAACTTAATTATCCTGGTTGTGGTTTAAACAGTCATCTTTTTGAGGTGGCAAAGCTGTTCAAAATCCTGGATGCTGAACTGTTAACCATGTATCTTTTAGTATAAATGTGCATTCACAAGTGCTTTTATGTGAATTTTTAAAAGGTGTTATTTGTAAATAGGAACCAGATCAGAATATATTTATCTGATCTGCCCCCTCAGATAAACCTCAGAAGATATTAGGCTTGTTAAAATAGCAAATTTTTTACAACAAAATTACAGTATTGCTAACTTCATAACATACTGTGCTGTAGTTATGCATGCAGTAACATGAAAGGAATGTGTTGAGCAGATGTGCTGGTTCTGCACTAGTGTATTTGCATTGTTGCCATTTTATAGCCCGAAAAATTTGGGACAGAGTGGGAGACAGGAAAGTGGAGATAGTAAAAGAAAATGACTGGATTTGGGAAGTCTCTAAGCTAAACAAAGTAAAGACTTGGAGATGCATGAACAGGCCAAGCAATACATGGAAAGAGTGATCTCCTGTAAAGGTAAATGGCAGCTGAAGATAGGGATATACAAGTGGCAGTAGACAGGAGGTGGGTCCAGATGGAAAAATGAGATTAATCAAAGTGAAACTAAAAAGGTAGAGGGGCAAAGTAGGTAGGCAGACTATTTGAGCTTAAAATGAGGAACTGATAGAGACTACAAATACTAGAGCTGTTCTGAAATGGCCTTTGAATTAAGGCCAAGAGAAAAGGTATAAACATGCTAGGAAAGGGCTAGCTACAGCTGGTTGATATTGAGGAGAGGGAAAGTTAATGATAATAGAGAAAGGTATTGATATGACAGTGTAAAACACTGCATGCCAAAAACTTGGGCCAAGTTTTTTCCTTGTATCTAATTTCCTTTGAAATGTGTAGTAACCGTTTTCTTTAGTGGAATCTTAGGATTTGATACGGGATGCAGTTTTGCTTGCTTGCATGCATGTCCAGACTAACAAAAATGTAATAAAATGGTGTGCGTATGTGCATGCAAACGCATGTATAAGAAAGTACATAAATAGGTATGTGGTGGATTTCTCCGAGTAAATTACACTAGCAATCACAGTTAACTGTTTTAGAGGTTGTACATAAAAGGCAAATTCTGTTAAGATCTGTCTTCCTTTTATTGCGGTGTGACAGAAGCAATTCAGGGCCCTTCCCTCATTTTCTGTACAGAGCGTAAGTGTGAGGATGGTAGAGGGGAAGAACAGCATTGTGGGACATGAAGAATCTAGAAAACTGGTTATCTGAGAGGAAAATCCTGACTTAATATGGCAAATGATAACAAAGGCGAGATTGCTAGGATTCTTTCTTCACTTTTATTAGTCACGTAGGTGACAATGGTACCATGGTTTGTAGTGAAATAGAAAAGACGGGATATTACGGTGATTGCCTTTGTTCTTTAGGTAGAAGTGGGGTGGTTGAGTGTCTTGCAGGTGATTAAGGTACATAATCTAGAAGTTACAACAGAAAAGTCCATGACAGACATTTCTAAACAGAAGCTACTGACAGGTCTTTGTAACTTGCACCCAGGATGTCTATTAAATAAATAAATAAATGGATGAAAATATTTTTCATCTGAGGTGTGTTGTCCCACCCCGAGACCTCTTAAAATACAAAAGAAATTCCTGAAGACCTGGAAGACTGCTTGCTTAAAAAAGCTCAAGAAGGATGACCTATATAATGAATTCAGGAAATGAAGAGGAAAAAAAAATGCCAAAAAAAGTTTAATGGAAATATTTTTTTTATTTAGAAAAATACTAAATATGGAAGTAAAATTATATCTAGAATAATACTACATTTGTTTTAGAACACAGTTGTTTGGCATAAACACTCGCTATGTGTAATGCAGTTATGCCTTGGTACAGCCTTCTTAGGGAGAACAAAAAAGCACCTGTACCATGTAAATTGAATACCTTTTTAAAAGCTTGAAGGGGTGGGGGACTGACAACAGTGTTACTGAAGGAAGCATGTTCCAAGTCAAGCTTCTTTATGAAGGGTACTGTAAAGAAGTTCTGTTAATTTGTATATGGTAAAAAAGAATGGAATCACCTGGATTGCTTGTTCAGTGGGACCTGTTCAGTCTACTGTTGCACAGCAAAATCTGAAATTGTACTTTAATGGATAGTTTCTAAATGTACATACATGCTTAAGAAGAATCTGGACCCTGGGATTAAGTAGGGATCATAGACCAAAAAGTTGTACCAAAGCCCCAAGGGTAGGGTTAATGTAAAGGGACTGAAATTCTGTTGAATATAGAGCAAGATTAAGGAAGTCACTTACTTTACTCCATTAAACTCCTCTTGTCGTACTGATGATATGAAATCTGTATCACTACAGGTTATGGTCTTGTCCATAGATTTTAACAATGTCAAAAAATTAGGAAGGGTCCTGGGAAAAAGCACAAAAGTGACTCTGGCTGAAGAACGTAGAATCGCGGAATAATTTAGGTTGCAAGGGACCTCTGAAGGTCGTCTACTCTGATATCTTCAAAGGAGGGTTGCTTCAAATTCAGATGAGGTTACTCCAGGGTTCCTCAGTGTAAGGCCTGAAAGTCTGAAAGGGTGGAGGTTCCACAGCCTCTCCAGATAAGCTGTTTCAGTGTTTGATCACCCTTAGAGCATGAATTGTTCTGTACATATATCTGGAATTTCCATTGTAGCAAGCTGTATCTGTTGTTCCTTGTCAGTATGTTGTGCATCTCTGGAAAGAGTCTCTTTTTGTCTTCTCTATAAATGCCAATTAGGTCGTTTAAGAGAGAAATTAGTTCTCACTTTGCAGCCTATTCCTGTTGCTACACAAATTCAGCTCACTAGTTTAACCTCATCTGCCACATTCTCCATCCTTAACCATCTTGGTGGTCCTCCAGTGGACTGTCTCCAGTTCATCAGTATCTCTGTTGCATAAGGGGTGGCAAAAGTGGATGTGCCATAATTCAGATGTAGTTTCACAGGTGCCAAACAGAGTGGCATAATAACTTCCTTTGACTTGTAGAATGTTTCTGCTTAAGCAGTCTAATCTTCTGTCTGTAAGACAGAATGGGTCTGTTTTAGCTTATTAAAGAGATAATCAGGATAAAGCACTAATTCAAGGCAGTAATTCCAGTGTATAAGTTGTTTCAGAAAGCAAAAATACCTACTTAAATAGGATCTCCAGTCTAGAGACAAAAGAGAAGTAATGGGAGACTGGAAGGAGACCAACTAATGTTTAAAAGCAGTGATTTTTTTTCTTTAATTATATTGTAAGTGAATAAAGAAGCAGTAAGTCTTCATGTTTTGTCTTCCTCCAGAAAGACATCCAGTCTTCGTTTGGAGACAGGCTTTACTTGAAAGGATGGCTAACCTGTGACAATTAGATGTTGTATGGCTTTGGAGCAGCTAATGTATGACTTAACAACTGTGGCAACTCTGCAGCTGGGTTACATGGGATAGCGTTGGCATGAAGTCTTCCATATAATCTAAATTTTTGATTATTTGATAAAGTTCTCTGGTTGGAACCATTACAATTGGTATCACTAGTTTGACCCAGACCTGGCTACGTATTTAGCCAAACCTTGCCCTCTAATGTGGTGCCTTTCACTTACTACTGTGGTGAAACCTCACAAAAGTTGTCAAAATCATCAGCCCAAGAATAATTTCTGAACTGTTTCGTGCTATGGCTCTTAGCCAAATAAGATACTTGCATGAAAAGGTCAAGAAAATTGTCCAAGTGTACATTAGTCATGTGCCATTTCGGTTTCAGGAAATGGATGGCTAAGGGCATTTAATGGTCAAGGCTTAATCTCCATGCAGCAAAACTTGTAACTATTGGATGAAATCACAAAAGGTCAACAGAAGCAAAATTCTTAATATTCAGTCATCGTAGCAGCATATAGTCAGTTACCTTTTAAAATTTTAATTTCTCTTTCGTTGTGGGCCTTTTTCGTAACTTATGGTCAGATCTGCCCTAAAATTTCACTTTAAGTGATGTTTTTCGTCTGCATTTGAGTGTTTGTTTTTAAATCAAAAACAATAATAAAGCTGTGAATAGTGTGACTTTTATACTGCCTTGGTTTAGAGCTTAAATGGCGTTTTCATCTTGTCTATGATCAGTCACAAGCATAGCTATCAGTTGCAGTATAGACCTACACTGTATGTGGGAGTGAAGCTGGAGGGACAGGATGACGCCCTGTCCAGCTACTCTGAGTAGATCTTAACCCTGCTTAGGAAAGATCAGCTAATCTATGCTGCAGACAATGCATGTATTACATTTACTGAAGATAGTTACGCTCATGCAGTTTTTCAACTTTCATTCAGTTAGAGCATCAGCATCTTCCAATGCGTGCAGTTATTTCTTTCTTTTTATGGGGCCAGGAAGGAGAAATTTTGAAGCTCTGCCATGCCTTCTGGATTTGTTATCACACAATGTGATGGAAAGAGTTCCAAACATGCTGTAGCCAAAGATTTCCTATTAACTGTCTTAATCCATCTATTACAAGGTTGACAGCAGCATGGAGAATTAAACTAATGTCTCATAAGCTAATTGCAAAGGAAGAAAGTTGTAGTATTACAGCTGCTTTCTTCTGTTGGATAGGATAAGTCAAATATCATATGCACCAGTACAATAGCTGCATGTGTATTCCAGGAAACCTTGCTGATGGTAATGTGGCAAATTTGGTTGATAATTCATTCTCCAGCCTAGGAGTGAGCTCAATAATGGAGTAGGCATTACAAAACCACATCTAAGGCTGTTCATTTGTCACAGAAAATCCAGCTATCATAGGAATTGTCAGAGTTAAAAGGTTAAAACTTAACTCTAGTGCCACTTAAAGCAGATGATGCAGGCTCTCTGTTGGTTTGGACATGCCATGATTATTTCTAATTTAGTAAGGGAGATGAGCTTCCTCTGGGGTAAGGCTTTGCTTCCACCTTCTAAAGAAAAATGATTGTCTCTAACACAGCTAGTGTTCATTTAGCAAGGTGTTAGAAAAACAGCCTGCAGAATAAAGAAAGTGCTTTAATGTGTACAAACCTGATAAAATACTGGCTGATACTTGAGCAGTCAAAAGCTAAGATTATTTATCTCTTAGTAGGTACAGTGCTGTTTGCTTATATGCAGAGTCGGAGAGGTTTTTGATCTTTAAGCACAATGATTTATTTATTTTTAAATCTTAGGTCTGCTAATGAACACAGTGTGTATCTGTGACATTAATCCATGTTTGCTGTTGACTTTCCCTAGAGGGAGATAGAAGAACTTCAGTGATCACTACTCTAGTTATGGTAAAATGGAAGACAAACTTTTCTTCCTAAATAGCTGTAGTAGTTAATTATTCTGTTCAAAGGCAGCGTATGTAGTAATTTGACAATTGTTGGTAGGATTTTATTTCTACTGACTGAAGGCCTTCTGCGATAGTACTGTAGCCCCTGCATCACTCGGGGAAGGCCACAATACTGTTAGCAGCAGCCTTCTTGAGAATTTTTCACCTTGAGAACAAGATGGAAATTCTCAGGATTTGTTGACTATTTAAAAAAAAAAACCACGTTAATACCTGTGCTTAGACTTGAAGCTTCAGTTCGTTCTGAATAACAAAGTCAGCTTACAATTGTTTGAGTTTTGAGAAGAAACCTTTTGGCCATCCCCTGCATGTGTCGTGATGGTAAAGAAGGCTGGTCTAGAAAAAATGTCTGCACAAGCACTGAGGTCAGAGTATTGTGAAGCTGAGTCAATACTATGAACACGAACCCACAACACTAGGATGTTAAGATGTGGAGCAGTACTTTGAAACTTTTGCATAACGACAAGGTGCACCAAAAAAAAAAAAAAGACATAATCCTAAATTTACAAGAACTCTAACACAAAAGACCATATATATACATACACAAAATGACAGCATCTGCTTCCCTGACCTCTTTTACACCATGCTGTGCCATATGACTAGTTAAACAATTATATGCAAATACGTTGTGGTCTTGATATAATGTAAAGAGATTTCACTAAAATTCTGCAACTGGGTATCAGTTGTGGTTAGTGAGAAGGTTCCTGTGGACGCCAAACTAAGATGCTTTCTAAGCTTATAGTTTGCTTGTAGAATTGCGACTTGATTTGCAGTGCAGTTTAGAGATTTTTTTTAATATAAAGCAATTTCAAGTTGATGGTTACTTATAGCTGGATTTCTGTTCCCCTCTTGCATTTGTGAATAGATTGTCATGTTATGACAAATAATGATAATGTTATGTATTTTGTAAAAGGTGAAAAGGAGAAGCTTGTTTTCTGCTATCTATCAAGCAGATGTTTTATTTTGTGAATCATCTTCATTATCGTGCATAAAATCACTTCTTTAGGAGATCAATCACCAGGTAAAAAGTGTTAGGTAATCAGAGTTAGAAGTACGGTGTTGTAGATGAGTGGTTTCTCAACATGAAGTGATTTCTGGTGTTTTTTTCTTCTGTTTGGAAAGGTAGGGGATATTAACAACTTCAAAAACTTTTAATACAAAGTCATTTTCTAAGCTCTTGATGGCTATCATTGTGGACGTTAAATTGAAAACATATGTAGTGATGATGTTTCCCATCTACATAATCTGAGCTTTTCATGCGAGATTCAGTCCCAATTTTGCAAGAGGACTATAATGAACATGGACTTCTTATTTGAGTTAAAATTGAGAAATGGTATTGATTTGTTTTAGAGCTCTTCTTTACCCATCCTTTTTAGAGGTTTAAGAAACCATCCTTTATATACAATATGAAATATTAATTTGCTACTGTTATTGAGCTAGTACAGCCCATGTTAATGATGTCCTTTTGTTGAAGGCTGAGGATAATTTTGAATTGGACTTTGTTTTTGATGTGTAAAAATGTGAATAAAACGATGTTTCGGGGGTTTGGTTCCTTCAAAATATACTGCAAAATACTGGCTTTTATTAGTCCCTGAGAGGCTTTTCCCTACAGTAGTTGAGTTGTTTGTTGGTAGCTTGAAGAAAGAAATGAAGTATTTACTGTGTGCTTCACACTCTTCTGGAACTGAGCAGCAATGACTGTCTGTCTGAGTATAATTCATTGTTTAGTTTAGTTTCCAAGGATGGGGTTGGCTTAACAGGCAGTCTTACAGAGCCATTTTAGGTGCTTTTGGATGTGACTTCTGGATCTGAACTATGATTCTAGAAGGGCCCTGGTATCTTCTAGGTCACGTTATATCTGCCAGCTTCATACAGAGTCTAGAGCGTCAAAAATGGCACTAGTTGCCTATTTTGATTAGTTGCTTACTGAGTCTTATTTTGTGTGATCGTAAGTTCCTTTTTGAACCTCTACATTTACCGCAGTTTGCTCTAGTCTCCGTATGCTGTTGTCCTTAAAGGTGGAAGGTTCAAGCATTTCAGAACTCTTCAAGAGAAACATGGCTTTATACTTTGCTTAAACTGTGTTAAGATAATGGAAGACAAGTTCTGTCTTCCTCTATGAAGATACGCCACTATGGTCTGTGCTCACGTAAATTTGGATGATTTGATAGAACAAATGGATTTTAGAAGCACTGTGTAAAATTTTTGGTGATTGGTATCTTTCTAGAAACTGTTTTCTAGGAAAAGCATTCTAATCCCTAGGAAAAAGGCTAAAACTGATCTCTTGGATTTGATTATTTGTGGTTTTGTGTTTTTTTTATTATTATTTTTCAATATCCTTGTGGAAAAAAGATTGCACAGTGGCATTTGGAACAAACTCTTAGCTTGTCAAATTTTCTTTCTTTGAAGCAATGAATTTATTAATAACAATTTTCACTCTTCAAAAGGATTTCAGTTTGTGTAACATTATAAAATTATGAGGAAGCCCCATATTTGGTTTTATATATCCTGCACAGTGTTAAAATGGCTCTGAGATCCAGAATTAAGCCCAAGATATTAAGAATCAACAGTAAGCTTCAAAGAACATACCAGATCATAGGCAATCATCATTTTACTGTCATCTAACCTTTCCTTTCCCCTCAAATAATACCACGTAATCTTACAAGAAAAGGATTTTGGATGGTTTTTGTTCCAGAATTGCATGATACGTGTTTCAGATATATTAGAAACATTTTTCTCATTCATGTTTATTTGCAAAGCAGTGGCTTGTTTTGATGTGAGGTGTGGATTTTAAGACTATGAAGTAAATTCCGTAACAGTTTTGAACTCGATGTGTGTTATTTTCTTGGAGAGCATAAACTACATAAAAGCTGTCTTCTCAATATAAATGTTTCGTTTGCTTTTGTATTTACTTACATAGTATTATATCTGTCAGTTGTACTGTACCTTCTGACTAGCTGGAGGGATTTTGTTTTGTTTTCCCCTAAGAAAACACAAGAGGTAACGCTCAGTTCACTTTATCTGTCACAATCCCTGACTATTTTGCAGTCATTTACAGAAAAAAAAAAAAAAAAGATCATCCCTGTATCTCACTTTGTAATCAAGAAAAAACAAGGCTGGTGATACAGTAATTTGACAAGGCTAAATTGTTGGTAACTTACTGAAGTTGAAATGGAAAGTAAATAATCTCCAGCACCAGTCTGGGACTTTATTTAGCCTCTTGTGACAAAGGTGATGACAAACCATGAAGGAAGATGTGTCATTGTGCATGCACACAAACAGACGCTGTGAGTAGGAAAAGAAGATTAGAGCAGTCCCAAGGTTTGCTTTGGTTTGTGGGGATCAGCTATCTGATGTGTTGTGTCCACCCCCCAGCCCATTCATCCCACCTCTGCCATTTGGCCAAAGCCACGTGTATTCATACAGATAACATCCTGCTGGAAAATAGGCAGACCTTGCCATGAAACTTCAGTTGTCCAGCATACCATAGGGAATTTGTTGCTACTACATTTTTGTCCTGAAGTCTTTTGTTTTGTTCACTCCTTTTTCGCGTTCAGTGCATTTCTGCTTTTACAGATGAGTGTGTCTTTGCTAATGAAGCTCTGCTTTTGGCGTGTGGAAACTCTGGAATCTCAAGGCCTTTGGCCTTCACCATACCTGGATCTGGTTTAAATTGTCATGTATCCCCTCAGACTGACAGATGTTCTCTGCTCAGAGCTGAATCCAATATACATATACCCTGTCTCCTTCATCTCACCTTCAATCCACTGCCTGGATGACCAGAAAGATTATGTGCTTGGCAGCATTATGAGTCTTTGTGAGAAATTAAAGCCCTTCCAGTGGAACCTCAGATGTCTCCATCTGAAGAAGTCTACAACAGGGAAGCTGAAAAAGCCACAGCTTGAAAACCAGGCAGCAGTTTCCAGTATGCGATGAACCACAGATTCTGCAAGAATCTGATCATGTTGACTTTTTTGTGAGGCTGCCTCTGTGCCTAATGTGGTTATTGGATCTCTCTGGGAATTGAAAATTAGAAGAGAAGGAAACCTGAAGAACAAAATACTCTGTTCCAAAACACACTCTTGTGCTATGTGTGTGGTTAAGGATTCCATTCTTGATAAGAGAAACCATTGCTTCCTCTAGCGCCTCTGTGCAGCGTTCTAACTATCCACGTGGCTTTGAGGTAGAGAAGTGGATCACGCCTGCGTAGTCTCTTGATAGTGTTTTAAGACACTGTGTGAGTCAGCGCAGGCAGGCAGCGGGAATAACCACAGACCCACAGCTAAAATGCAGAGTAGATTTATTCTTGTTACCTCGCCAACCGGGGGATCCCCAAAGCAGCACCTGGCAGAGGCACACGAGCAGGGACACAGGCACTGCTAAGCTCTGTCCCTGCTGGAAGATCACTGGCCTGCTGTTTACACTTGTTTATCAAAGGTTGTGCAGGCGCAGTCTTTAGCGCCATGCTGTGATTCTCACTGTGCTTCTGTGATCTTCTCTGTACCAAGTCTGGGAGCTCAAGTGTGTCTGATAGAGTGCCTCCGAGTCTAGCAAACACCTATGTTATCTATACACAGATGCACTACTTGCCAAACACACAGAGCATAAACAGCAGTAGGTAAAATGTATGTGCTTGTCTACATTACTGCTCCCCAGACTTTACACGTTCCCAGCTGCAAGGTCACTTGAGTGTATTTACAATCCTCCTTGCCAGTCTTCTATTCTGATCCCATCCTCCTGGCCAGTCTTCCACTTTAACCCATTCCTCCCAACAGACATGTTTCAGATCTTCAAGGTTACATTCCAGGATATCTGGATGGCCAGATTAAGGACGCGCAGTACTCCCTAGCAAGTGGTGTGGAAATGAGAGACAGCTTCAGATGCTAAGAAACTGGTTTGATTCCCATATGAGAGAGGATCCACTTTGGCCTGTCTTACCCTGTTTCATAATTGTCAGTGGCACCTTCCTCAGCGAAAATCAGACAGTCAGTCATGTGTTACGAAGACATACTCATTTCTTTGGGAAGCCTACAGACAGCTCCTTACCTCGGAGTAATTCTGATATATATATATGGATATTTTTCCTGCTATTGTCCAGGTACCACCCACATTTTCTATACAATGCCAGAGGCAAGGCCTGCTTCTCCTACCCCAGAGAATGAAGGAGAATAGGTTTTGCACGTCAGAAGCAGTATGTTTCTTGAAAAAGAAGAACCAGCAAGCTGCTCTGTGCGCGGCATGCTGCTGTGATAGAACTCATCCCTCATGATTTCTGTTTTTCTCAACTCGCGTGCTAATCCAAAGCAAGTTGACTTACCCACATTGTTTTTAAAGCAAGCAAACAAACTATAACTGCTGTGTTACTTCCCTGCTTGTGGAAGATCAGTTCTTTTCTACATGGTGATGAATTGCTTTTTGTATATTTAACCAATCTATTTCCTCTGCTCTAGTTGTGATGGCTTAGTAAGATGTAAACAGAGTCTTTGCCCTAATAGCTTAACAGTTTGCATCCAAATCTTTAGATGCCTTTCTGTGTGTGTTGTATGTGGCTGTTTGAGGGGAGAGGGAGTCAAGACAGCATTGATGTAGTTTGTACTGTTTTCACTGAGGAATTCTTGTAATGTTTCCTCTTTGTTGGTCACAGTACTTCATCTTATTTAGTTTTTTCTTAATTTTCTACTAACCGTTAGTCCTGAAGTTCTGAAGCATCTGTACATAAATCTGGTATGATATGAGTCTTGATGTTTATTCGTGTGGAGCCAAGTCCTTTTGGAAGTTTTCTTAGCTGTTGGTTTCCATTACAAAAAAAAAATAATAACAAAGATTGCTACATCTGTCCAAGAACTCTTTAGCTGAATGATGAACTGTGCCAAAGCTCGCAGAGGTAAATTGGTTAAGAATGATCAGAATTTCTCTGTTCAGTGAAAGCTGAATCCGTCCCAAGAAGTATGTCTCATTAAATGTTTTTCTGGGCAGCCCCTTGGAAATGAGTTAAAATATTAAATGCATAAAGAAAATGCCATAGTGGGTTGAAAATAAAACTTGTTTCAGCACCTGCTCACATCAGGTTCTAAAAGTGGAGTCTGCTGGTGCAGTAAGGTGATCATGGACTTCAGACAAAAATTTGCAAGCATTCAGAAGAGTTCTGATGGTAGTTGAAACTCCTTGCAGTGCATATTCTCACCAATTCTGGCTTTTTTTTTTTTTGACTTCCCAGCAGTACTAAAAGAAGACCGAAGTCAAAGATAAAGCTGGGATGGCTTAGTTCGGAACAGCTGGTATATTTACTGTTGTTCAGCTTAAACACAGCTTTTTTTACTTGCTTGACAGTTTTCTGCTCTTTTTTTCTGATTTATAGAGTGTCATTTTAATTTTGCTAATTTTGCTTTATCATTAAATACCTCAGTCTTGAACAGTTCAGACATCTTTGTGGCAGTAAAATTGCCCTGATGAGCCAAAAACTTGTGCTTCTTACCCATTTACTGTTGAGCCCTGGGAAAAGGGGATGCACAGCTGTGCTGTGTGAGTAAAGGGAGGCAGAAACTGAGTTGAGAGGTCTGAATATGCATGTACACATATGTAGCATACACATACAGGGATCCTTCACTTTCAGTGTCAATGATCCTGTGTATATGTGTAGCAATTGTAAAATGATTTTTAATGGATTGGGGGGTAAAGGCCATATTTAAAAAGGATATGGAAAAATGAAAAAGAAGTCATTGTTTCACAAAACATAATGGTTTTGCTTAGTTTTGCTTTTGGTTGGGGAGAGGGATGGATTCAAATAATATTTTCTACTGTTTGGGACACCATTTTTTCTTCTGTTAACTTTACAGAAAGCTATGTCCATGTAATGTAACAATGAGATCTGTAATGTAAAGATGTTGTGGTGTAACATGAGGTGGTTCTTTCTTACAACATCATTTAGTCTGGCTGACTAAACACCCTTCTATATTTTCAAATCTAACTTTTGTTGAAATGCTTCCTGCCCTAGGTCTGTCTTCCTTTTTGTTTCCTCAGCATACTCAAATACAGTGCAGAACACAAAAAGCCACTGGAAGAGCAACACACTAAATTTTGTATTTTCTTAAATTTGGACATGTAGATTATGTTTTTTTCTTTTTCCCTTGGAGAAGTCTCAAGTCCTCTAAAGAGTTCATACTGGAGCAGGATTTTCAGCCTTTTTAAAGAAGATTATACAAGAAACGCTGGCAGCCCCCTTTGTTAGAAAATCCTCTTCCACTTTAAAAGAAGCAACTCTTGATAGGAATGGAAAGATGGAAGAATTTGAACTGACTGAAACAGTTGCTCAGCTCTTCTCCTGAAGCCACTATGGCAGTGAGGCACTGCCAACAGAATTATGAGTAAGAGGATCTAATAAGAAAGAGCTCATTGCTCATTCTTCCTCGTCAACCTCATCATCTTTGTGTAGTTTCAAAGTGAACTAGAGCTGTGTCATGCTAGCAATGCCAGTCCAGTTGAGAAGGAAATCTTGTGGCTTGTTGGATTTCATGGTTTAGAGCTTGGTTGAATACACTTAGACTGTGACAGGACCTCCAGGAAACCAAGCAAAAGCATCTAGGAAGCCCCTTGTGAAGTATCAATATTTCAAGCATGCATAAAAACTCAAGTTAAAAACCTGCTTGAAAGAATAAATGCAAAATACTGCTATCCAGGGTTTTCTAACTCAAATTTTGATCTACATGATAAGGGGAATCAGGAACGATTAAATCTGGATTTTGTGTGTGTAACAATAATAAGAAAAAAGCACCTCTAGCAAAAAGGATACACACTGGAGTGTCCCCATCTTGAACTGCTTTGAGATGGAGAATGAGAAAATCCATCAAGGTTCTGGTTGAAACGCGCTGAACAAAAGAAAACTGCTTCCTCTGATTTTTGTCATTATCATGTAAGGATTTTGCTGAAATGTGCTAAGCAGAATCTGTTTCTCTTGATTAGCATTTTGGAGATTGCAGGTTAACATCTTTGTGGCATTCTTTTCCATGGCTTCCTTTTTGAAGTCTTTTTTGTTGGAATCAAAATGTTGCAGCTTGAAAGTAGAGCTTTTGTATCCATTTTCTCATAAATAGGGGGAAGTCTTAACATTGTCTTGCTACATTGAGTCTTGTGTACTCACAGAAGATTGCAGAAATTTGCCTTATTTTAAGTTGGAAAATAAAATTTGTAGGAGTATTTGTCATCTCAAAACAAATACTTAACTGTTCCTTCAAACATTGGTAGGTTCTTATGCAGACAGTCTTCACTGGGGCTGCACACAACTTTAAAGAAGCTAGTAATAACTAGCAAAGAAGATTCAGATTGGAAGGGTTCTTAGGAAGTTGTCCAGCTGAATCACTTTTTCAAGCCTTTCTTTAGCATTCTATTGTTTAGAGAAATTCTTCCCCAAGAAGGTCCAGTGGTGTGATGACAAATGAGTATGATCCAGCTAATGCTCACCTTTTAGGTACATAAATAAGATAGGATAGTTTTATAATTACAGATGCAAATTTGGAAAGAGATTGATCCACATAGAAAACCCTTAGAGAGCCTGTTAGCTACTGCCCTGCAAAATTATCGGGAAGCAGCTCAATTACCTTATGGGCATGGCAGAAAGAAGAGAAAGAAACTGAAAACTGACATCTGCAGTCATTCTAAGCAAAATTTATTCTGTGCTTTGGGGATAATGTGAATCTGCCGTTTGCTTACAGGGAGCAAACAAGCATTGTGGCTCACTGGATCAGCAGGTAAAAGTCAGCCTGTGGAGGAGCTATATTTAGAGTACTCCTTCAGATGTTAAAACTGAGTAGAAACTTTCTGGAGGTTCTGCACTACAGCTAGATTTAAGTCTTTAGAATATGAGAGGGCTTTCCTTTTAGGTTTTTGTACCAGTTGTTTGTAGAGGCATTCTTGAGCATCATTAATACTGTCTGCTTCTGGCAGTTTGGTTTTTGGGTGATATTTGGGAAGCTTCCTTGAAGAAAGCTTTCTTTCAACTTGAGTGACCATGTATGGATGCATTTTTCTCCATATAATTTTCTGTGGTGCTTAGAAAGACAAGCAGTCTAAAACAAATAAGATATATATAAATACAAATATGTGTAATATATCTTATATAAATTCTTCACATACTTCTCACGTGTGTACTTCATCATGGCTGTGATGATGGTGCTTCTGGTTTGTTGCTTCATCAGCAGCTGCCTTTCTCCCTCCCACAGTGGTAATATTAAGGATGGTTTTTGTAGAGCTATTTTGAGCCCCTTAGACAGCAGCTTGGAGAAGTCATTTAGAGACCAAGTATTAGCCACTACTGAAAGTGTTGGTGGTACCGCTAGAGCCATCTTTTTTTTAGGTTCAGACTCCAAACCATTTTTTATGGGTCTTTCTGGCAAAACCAGTGCTGAATATTAAAACTACACCTGCAGCTCCTTTTTTTTTTGGGGCGTATTATATACCACTGTGAATGTTAGCTTGATGTCTTATGCAGACTATCAGTACTTCATGAATTTTTAAAAATTAAGACAATGTTACAGAATTGCAGTAGCAAGCAAAACAATGGAAGAAATGTTTTGCTTTTGTTTACTTCCATCCTTTTCCCTTATGAATGCAACACTGGCAGTGAAGGTGGCTTTAGACAGATTTTTTTTCCTGAGTACAAGAGGCATGAGTTCTACGAGGACCCTATCTCTAGATATCTTTCTCTAGTCCACCAAGCTAGTATGTATGATCTTACCAGTCATTCCTGCTAAAGATTCTGGGGCATGTGTTCATTTGCCTGCAAGCCACTGTTCTTTGCTATCTCCAACTGGGGAAGTACTGATAACTGTTTTTGCCTTTTAAGGCAGATTCCAGAATGTATGAAGATCTAGAATATTTTTGTGGAAGAGGAAGCAGCATAGAATACTTGACAGTTATATGCCTTCATGCAGATCCACTATTTATGTTACCCCAAAATTGCTCAAGCCTGAAAGTCTGCTTTGTTTGTGGACTGCAATATCAACTGATACATACACACACACACACACACATATATATACATATTTTACATATACATATACCTATATATATGTTTTGTGTATATATATATATATATTTGATGTATGTGAGACCATATTCCTTTGCAATATTAACACTAAGCCTGTACTTCACAGAAAACATTTCAGATTCCTTGTACTGGTGTTGTACTACAGGTACAGGTGTTGACGTTTGGTTATCCCACAACACAGAAGATAAATGCAAAGTACTTAGCAACTAGCGCTCATTAACTTTGCAATCATCACTCTTTATGATTAATTCAAGTGGCATCACCCTTGTTAAGTGACCAACTTTCTTTGAGTAATTTTAATGCTCTTTACGGCTTACTGGTCACAGAAATCCAGTTTTCAAGGAAACCTATACCAGTAAGAGTTTACTAGTAAAGTAACTATCTGAAGTGAAGCTTTTAACTAAAGAGATATTACAAAAAGTATACTTCTGATTTCTTGGACTAATTCAATAACTGGATGAAGTAATATGCCAGGTTTCAGAAGTCCTCTGCAGACATACCTACATGCAGAGATTTCTATAGTAGCTTATATCTAGACCAGAGACGGTGTTAGAATATGTCAGTTATGAGCAGCCTGTCAGACCCTCTCATCAAATGAGTGAAAAAATTATGCATGTAACGTACTATCCATTATTTGCCCTTATCAAGGTGTTTGGGAAGGATACTTTGAGCTGGACTTCCATTATCTTTTAAAATGATGATTTTTTTTTTTTCCCCTTTAAAATGCTTAGAAGTGTACTGGGAGATAAGGCCATCAAGTTTATCTGCTAGGTAATTCTACCTAAAAGAATCAATGTTGTCACTGAGACAAAAGAAAGCTTATAATAGAGCAGGTCATGCAGTTTCAGCACACACAAACTCAGGTCATTCTTGATTTCTTGCTCGCTGATACAGTCTGGCAGCGTATACCCCTGAAGGTTCTATTGTAAATCAGAAAACCCTCAGCTGGATTGACTTATACAAATAAAAATGGAAGATTTTTCTCTGCAGTTTTCTCTTTGGCAATCTGATACTGCTCTGATATCTTCCAGGCCTTTCATTTCTGGTAGTGATATAAAACTTTCTAGTTGTCTTCTTTGCAAGATGAGAAAGTGCAATAGCTGGATTACCTTTAAATAAAAATATTTTTACTCTGCATCCTTGAGACATCTGTGCAATGTTAGTCAGGTTTGTTGTCTCCCCTTTCAAACTTATTAACCTAAGCACTTGCTTTTTGTCCCTGATTAAGGCTATTATTTGAAGAGCTATTGCCTGAAGTGCATGCCTCATTTCATTTATTTAGTATTTCATAAAAGTATAGCCGTTCATCATTTTCTTCCCAAGAGCCTATCCCTAGTTATTACAAGTTCATCCTCTCGTCTCTTTCTTCCTCAGTACTTATCCAACCCAAAGGGACATGATACAGCATATAGTTCATGTAACAGAGCTCATGTTACAAGTCAATTGGGAATACTTCTTAATGCTTACATGCTACTTAGTTTTAGGAGAAAGCTTAAACGGGGTTCATATAGAGACCCATTCTGATGAACTATTGAAGATGGTGCTACCCGGTAGTGGTGGTGTTGATTCTGCTGGAGCTCTAGAAACCTCATTGCTGCCTCTCTTGAAGACTGGAACTGTATTCAGGTATTGCCAAGTAACGACACAGGGTACAGGCTACTCTGCTATAGGCATTGTTTTGTTGTAAGCCCCTCCGAGTTAGGTGGTGATCTGTGTGGGCAGTCTGTCACAGTAACAGTTGTGTCATTATCTGCAGGTGTACATACTCTGCATGGATTTTTGCCGTTTCCTTTCTTCCCTGCCTCTATGGAATCTACTGCTGGATGACTGAGCATTGGTCACATGCTCACTCACAGCTGCTTAGGTCAGTCCCTGTTTGGTAAGATAGAAGAACACGTGTAGGCTCATGTATAGCAGCATTCCTTGAACCTTCTCAATCTCATGCGCTGAATGTATGTCTTCCAAGAGTAGAATAAATCTAGATAGTAAGATAGTAACTAGATAATAAGCTATCATCTGGTTTGCATTTATTACTGCCTTTATTCTGCAAGTCTCTTCTTTCTGTTCTTGCTATGTTACACGGAGAAGCTAGAAATGGGAAAGGGCAAGAGAGTCACTGAAATTTTGAGTGGGATTTCTGTAGCACCATCTGTTTCTTGCCATATGCAAATACCTCAATATGTTTCATCTGTCGAAAAAAAAATCGGAACAATATAGAAGGAGGTTTCTCCCTTTTTTTTTTTAGTGTTTTGCTGCCTCTGATTTTTTGATGGCCTTAGTGTGTAAAGGGAAAAAATACTTGTAGGAGAAGACCATCAAAACAGAGCTGGATAGGCAAATTCCTATATGTAAAGAAAGAGCATTCACTACTCCCTGAAAATTCTACTTGATTGTACTTCGTAAAAACAGCTGTGAAAAGCCTGCTTTTTCATTTGATGCCTGATGGTATGCAGTCGGTGTGTTATAGGTCTTTGGAAAAAAGAAGAGGAATGAGATTAGGTTGTTTAAAGAGCGTTAGGTTCCAGTGAGTGTTCCAAAATGGCAAATGTCAAAACTGAGATGGAACTGAGAAGCGTTGGTTAGCAGTTGTGGTGGTCTCTTGGCTGCAGATGAATACAGTGAGCAAATACAGCAGCAGCACTTCTAGAAAGCAAGTCTGGCTGGGGAAGGGCCTATATAAAAGCTAGTTTCACTCATAACGATTAAATAATTATTTCTTCCCCATCCAGAAGGTGGTGAACCTTCAAGCTGTCAGGGATGGGAAACAAACTGGCAACAAATCTGATTTTGTAAATTTATGTGTTCCTAATGTTAAATTAGGACTGGATGACTTGTCTTCAGGATTTTGAGGCAGGATTACATTGGATTAGTTGTTGGATTAGGCTACAGTAGCAGACCAGGGGGAAAAAACATTTTATGTCCAAGAATAACTTGCTTTCAATATTTTTTTCATTGCATCAGCCCTAATATATTGTGACTTTTACAGTGCTCCCTGCTGTACACCCGTTGCACTGTGTTGTGTGTTCTTAGAGAAGCTCTGCAAACCCTACTGGCAGCAGCCTCGTTTCTTCTTCCCCTCAGTTAAAGATTTCCTTCTGCAAGTGTATTTTGAATTCCCATTTCTTCTTGATGCAACTTTTGAACTGTTTTTAACATTCTTCTGAAATGAAAATTTTCAGATTGTAAAAGAAAGATGAGGAAATGAAATATGACTGAAACATATGTGAAAGATTTGTTGAAGTCTTAACTGTTCTTTATTTTAATCACATTTTGTAGGTGTGAGGATCTGAATCAAAGAATGTGCTTTGCTGCACTTTTTCAAATTCCTCCTTATTTCATTTGAATTCTTTGAATTGAAACAAACAAAAATGGGTTATGTTTCTTGACAGGCATTCTAAAACTTCTGAGAATTGTTCAGTGTCTCCTAGTTTGGACTACTTAAAATTACCTTCTCATTCTAGAATTGGATCTTTTAAGCCTGCTGTGTACGTAGGCCTTAAAACAAAGAACTTCTCAGTAGTGTTTGTTTGGCATCCTATTGGTCTAGATTATGTAGGATGTTCCTGAAGCATAAGCTGTCTCTTCCTTACTTCTGCTTCACCCTTAGACTTGAAAGCTGCTATATTTATCTATTTGCATTTAAAGTATGTCAGGCAACTTGAAGAATTTTGTAAGATCCTCTTAAATCTAGCATTCCTTGCAGTGTCTTCAAGTATATTTATCTTTATTTTTATTTTACCTGCAGCATTCACTGAATGAACCGTTTATCTCACCATGTCAGAATGGTAAATAGTCAAATAAGATGATGCAAAGTGAAGCTTTCATCTTATTTGTTGATTAAAGAAGTGGAAGCCAGACGTTTAGAATTCATATCTCAGATCTGATAGAAGTCTGTGTGTCTTATATGAGCTAAAAGTTATATTTCAGAAGCAGTGTCTTCAGTTGTATGATTTTTTTGCATATCTGACTAGAGATACCAAACTTCATTTTCCCCAAGGGAATGTGGCTAAAGATAAGTTTGCTTTTTTGTCTGTCTTATTTTCTACCGTGTGCATGTTTTTCAGCTTCCATAATCACTTTTAAAATGCTATGCAAATATAACTTTTTCCAGAAGTTCAGTATTTAATTACAATCGGAAAAGATAGACAATTGATCACACTTTCTACAACCATGTATAAATACAAAATACATAAAGTTTATGAACATGTATGCACACTTCTTAGAAAGTATTCTTACATATATGTATAAAAGTGTATAGCATATTTGGAGGACTACCTCTCTTTTTTGGTTTTACATCTCAGCTCATTGGTGGATAATTGCTTGAAAAGTGCCACCTCAACTCTGCAATTACTAATTTCTTGTTGAAGATGTCACGCTCCTTCAGAAGACAGGTGCATCTGATCATCTTTAAACTGCCCTTCTAGAGGGCAGTTTTCAGTATCTGGCAGCTAATGCTAATATTTTGGTAATAAAAACAGTTTTAATGCTCTTTCAAATTTTTCACAAATCTTTGGCCAAAATCAGTTGGTGGGTAAACTTGAAAAAGTTATAGAAACCTTGGAGTTAGTACCTACAAGTCTTATGAGAATTGCTCATTAGGTAGAAGGAAGTTACACAGAACTAGAAGAATCTCTTATTTTGATGTCTTTGTTACTTCCTTGTTACTTTTTTCGTGTGAAAATGTATAGAAATGACTGATTTTGTGTGTACGCATGGCTTGTCTGCTTATTGTTTTTTCTTACTCCCAGACACTTTTTAAAACTAGCCTGCAATTATATCAACAAAAATAAAGCTTTTTTGGTTTTGCCTTTTTGTTGTGGCTGGTACCAGAGAATACAAGTGCATCTTACGTTGCATCTTACAGTCACCATAGTCATCTTCATACCGCTACTCCTTGGGACTGCTTTGTACTGACCTCTCCTAGAGAAGACACTGCCCAACACTGAAAATTAAATGTGTTCATTGGTGGTACCTGCACAGATTACTTTGATTGTATTTCAGTTGTGCTAAATATAAATGTAGTTTGAAGGAAAAAAGACTTTGTTCAGTTATCCGGGTATATCATCGAAAAAATGGAGATTGGTTCTTCAGGTTCTTTCTACTATAGGATTCACACCCTGAGAAATACGTTTGGAAGGGTACTGATGATCACATTCTTCATCTTTTGTATTTATGCATGTAGTGTAGTTTGGAGGGGGTTGGTTTTCCTTTCCATAGCAGATTATCAGCTTGATCTTTTTGAAAGAGTTGCTAATATAAGGGATGTGATTTGTTCATGTCACCGTCATGCAGAATAACTATGAAACTTTGATCACTGTATGGTAGCCTAGGATCTAGGCTCAAAAAAGCCTGAACCGTACGATTTCCACTCCTACCTCCTGCAAATATTGAAATATTCTATTCTAAAGATTTTGTTCATTGCTGGGTTTCTGTTATATGCAGTTACAACCTCACAAATGGTTACAAATCAACAAACAGCCCAGGGCTGTTGCCAAATGCACCTCTTGCTAGTGCACTTTGGTTAGCTTGCTTGCTTTTCTGTGTGTTTTCAAAGCTGTTGGAAGTTTATAAACCCTAGAAGTAATTTTAATCCCAGAATCAAGATACGACATGACGATTAGCTACACAGGAAGATAAATTTATTATTTGTATTTACTGTGAAGTTGTATTGTACTGCATAATTAAAAACTAAAATGATTGCTTGTAAGCTTTTTGTAATGCTTAGTGAAGAGCCTTAGATGCGCAAAAACTCCCAATTGTTTGGTATATTCCAAACAGAACTAGTGTTTGGATTTTTTTTTTCTTTATCTTTTCCAAATATGACTTCTCAAATTATTATTTTCTTTTATCTTCAGGAAAGAATAGAGCCAGAAACATCAGTTATCTGGCTTCATAGCAAAAACGATTGAGGGAACGCTTTTAATGCTGTCAACCTTCCTTAAAGATTAGAAACTTTATCTCAAGTTTTGGGATAAAGTGACTCCTTAAGGGAGTTGCTTCTCCCTGTTGTTCCTTGTCACAAATGACTCTTTCTTTGATTATCAAATGCAGACAATGCGATTCTTGCAAATCATGTTTATGTAACATATAATTAATTTTTGGCTGAGCCTTTTCAAGCTTCATAGTTACATTTTCTTAAGTATACTCTGGAACACTAGACGTGGATTTCTCTTAGCAGTCTGACCTTTTTTGTTGATGCAGTGCTCAACTTTGTGGTGATAACACTTAGTGTTTATTTGGGATAACTGAATATTAAGTAGAACCATCCAAACCAACTGTGGGCTATAAATATATCCTTCTTTAATTCATTTTCCTGGTATGTTTAAAATAGATACCAAATCACTAAATTAATGGATGATCCAAGCAGATGTGTGAGTAGAGAATTTGCACAGAAAATTTCTATGGTTTGTGCACATGTAACTCTGTTTTCATGTGACCAGGAAGACTTGAGAATGTTACAGAATAAAGCTTGTCACCCCACTGAAAGCACCAAAGTAATGTTTAGCAAAAACATATTTGATGACCACCAGGTCAGTTGGCAAAGAGCTTAGCATGCGTGTATATTTATACGGACTAACAAAAATAATCTTTTTTAAGTAGAGAATAAAGTATTTGTACATGCTGCAGGACATTCACTGAAATCGTTTTAAATGGATGGACTGATTTCATAATACTGAGTATAATCAACATTTGATATCTGTATCTGAGCACATAGATCTGGAAATATTTTAAGGTAAATTTCACATTAGGAGCTTGATGTTACATATAGGGCAGAGGCAAACTTTCCCTTTTTAATAATCTGTCTGAAAGCTGCTGTGTGTTTCAGGGTCCTTCCATCACTGTAAAATTTGGTACAGTCTAAAACCAGAAGTCAAATTAGATCTTTAATCTGCTTATTTACAACAGTTTATTTTTGAAGCATTCAAGAAATAACTACATATTACATATGAAATGAGTATTATTGCACATATTGCTTTTATATCAGAGGAGTAGTTGTAAGCATTTAAAAACAAAGAAGATGACATCTACTTGAATGTACCAAATATATTTCTACATGGGAACAGCCTCCTTGCCATATCCCTAAAATCCCGAATAACCAGATGGAGCTGACTTCATATAGGACATGTCAGTCTCTAGAAGATCTCCTGTCCATTACAGTAATCCTCAACTCGTACACCAACACCCAAAAAACACAAGGCTGTTCGGTTGCATGTTCAGTGTGGCAGCCCTGGTTTTCCTCTGATTTTGTTAGCCAGCTCAAGGAGCCAAGTTCAACAAAGCACTGATCTTACTAACCAAGCAACTGATCTAGCTCGGTGCTATACTTGTACAGGTAATGTAAGTTGCATGTGAAGGGTGGTATGCAGCAAGGTCAGCTTGAAGCAGTTCTCTGTTCCCCTTCCTGCCCACTTTTTGTGCTGGCTTAAGAGTTAAGAGCAGCTGTATGGTTAATAGCATCAGACAACTGATCTGGGCTAAGGCTTTTTTTGCTTGCTGTGTTGCTCTGAATTCATTGGGCTAAACTTGCATCAAAAAGGTTAGCTCTAACGTGCCTGAACTCTGAGTTCACATGCAACCGTGCAAATGCTTGCATCATATTTTTACTTAATTTCATTCTTCGTACACAAACACAATTGCATAGTGTCATGCAATATCAACAAAGCTTATACAGAGTGGATGCAATTTTGTTCAGTCAAAAACATTGATAAGAAGAATAAAAAGTGCATACAATTGTGCCACTTACAGCCAGTGTTATTTCAAAATTCTTATGTACTTGCATTGAACTTCAACTGTCTCAAGAAGATAGTACTGTGAGAACAGATTCTTTTATACAGTAAGGATTAAAAATAAAATGCTTTTTGGTCTTGAAAGAACTCTGGAAGATTGTCTATAGTGAGATTGTGAAGCTACTGACTGTGCAGCCAGCGAGTGTGGCGAGACAAGGGGCGGCATGGTTGAGGGCTCTAGAAAGGGAGGATACAGCTAGAATCAGTACCATTCCAGGGTAGGTCTTATTATTAAAAACCCTTTCAAAAGCAGTTGTGTTGTTCTTGACCTTTGTTTCCGTGACTGGAACTACATAAAGAAACCATCCTGTGTTTGTCCACTCTCTGCTTCCTGTTCCTTGGTCAGTTTAGCAAAGAATTAATTTAAGTCTGGCAATCTGTTTGTCTCTGCAGAGCTTGTTCTGAGTTAAGTTGAAGAATCATCTATTTTGAGTGCTTACATATTTGATTATAAAACATTTAAAGTGTAGTTTCGGTGATATCTTGAGTAGTTTTTCTTTTAAGCCCTTACAGTTGCAGACATGTGACAAATCTTTGCCTAGCAGCAAATACCGAAAAATAGTTGTCTACCCATTGACCCAAGAAAATGTAATCTGTTGCTGTACGCTTCTAGTAGGGTAAATAAATCTCATTCTATTGTATGCTTGGTATAATAAGAAATTGACTGCTATAGAAACTTATTAAAGAGGGAGACTGCTTATTATTGTAAAAACATGCACTACCTGTTTACCTAGGACTCTTAGCCTATTAATACACTGGGTTACCAGCACTGAAAACACGTTTGTTTTCTTGAATCTAGTAATGAATAGAATATTAGGTTCATAAGTTTATTTTTTCAGTTGCTGTGTCTCCCCAGCTCCCCAACATTAGCTTCTCTTGGAAAACATTTAGCTTGTTGATTAATGAAAAAAAATGTCTTGTGGGTAGAGAGGAATGATTGCTGAGTTAAGAGTATTAGCAGAGGCCAGCTAACATGCATGGAGTGAGCTGCCTTTCCTTACAGAAGGATGCTTGTAACAAACAGTTTTAGGACTATACATGGTTAGTAGAGGTTCTATAAATTGTAGCTTTTGCAAACAAAAAAAATATTTCCTCCCCCACGTTTTTTTCTGATGTTACTTTGAAGATTTCTTTTCCTCTTGTGACTTTTCATTAATTTCGTGATTCTGTTTTGTTGAGTCATTCAAAAGCTATCAGCTGTTGTCAGCGGTCACTGTGACTATCTGTGTTAGCCACCTTTCTTTATTCTCTCCTCATTTAATTGCTGTGACCCTGTAGAGAATACAGATATCTTTATGCACTGGACTTGCTCAGATGGTGCTTTTCAGGCTGCAGAAGACCTGGACGAGCACCTCCTGCATGCATTGGGTGCTGTTCTAATTCGTTGTGCTCTGTTGGCTTTGACCTGCCTGCAGCCAGTTTCATGAAATAGAAATCTGCGCGCAGATGTGGTGAGTAGGAAAGTTTGGAAACCTCTTCTGGTTTCTGCTGCAGTCAGAAGAGTCTACGCCTACGGCTCAGTTGTACTAAAAGTTGAGCTTGTGTTTTGTAGGTTGAAAATTATAAAACATAGATCATGGATGAATTTACTTGTAACAGGATGTCTATTTAGATAAGTGTTTTTAAGTTGTGTGCTTTGCTTAGCCAGTTTTGTATCTGATTTTTCTCATCAAGATGACTTAACCACTTAGTTTCATTCCTTGGTTTGGCTTGCTCGCCCTTCCACATCTAGTATTGTCTGTAGTCTGCGAGCACAAATTCTGCCCGTTTATCTGTCGCGACGTCAGGTGTACTGAGAAATAAAACAGGAAGAAGCCCAAAGCAGTGCATAATGCCAGGTCTCAGTATGTGTGCTTAGTGAAGATTCAGGTACGTCTGCTGCAGTGAGTGGATGCCTCCGCTTCCATTCACATCACTGAGGTGACTTGGCATGTATACCAGACTGAGTGATACTTGCTTAAAGATGAAGGAACGAAGTTGTAATAGTTTAATTGGGAAACATTGACAAAACCGCGCTTCTAGAACAACCTTTTCTATCCAAAACCCAAAGACCAGCTACGTCACCCTGAGCCAGCGCGAGGACTGTGCCTTCCCCTCCCGTGCCTCCGTCCCCTCGCCGGTCCGAGCGTCGCCGCTACCCCCAGGGCACGAGGAGCCCGCGCCGTGCGCCCACGCGCGCGCAGCGCCACAAGCGCAGCGGCGCCGCCACGCCCGTTCCGGGTGCGGCGCCAGCTCTGTTTCTGGCCGGTTGCCGGGCAGACTCGCGCAGACGAATCCCGGCGGCGGCTCCGCCTCGCGGCTGCGGCTCTTCCGCAGCCAATCCGCAGCCAGTATGCAAATTGCCCGCCGCCATCTGCCGGCCGGCCGCGGGGGGGCTCCCTGCTGCGCGCTGCGGGCCCGAGGGAGGGCCTGGGAGGGCCCCGTGGGGTGGCCGCGGCCTCCCGAGCCCCACCCTGGAGACCGGGCCTCAGTGAGTGGAATCCGTGAGACAGCCGCTTCCTGCGCCTGCCGGGGGCTTCCTGCCCCGCAGTCAGAGACGACGACGTTGGGAGTTCAGCAGTGATTGTCCTGTGTTTCTATGCACAACAAGCATTTAGTAACATAAAATCAGCATCACCTGCGTGTCTCTAGTTTTCTTTCAGTTTCTGTTTCTTCTCGCGTTTTCTAAATGACCTTAGGGGCCCGTGGTTAAGTGACATCATACTTCAGAGGTGTGAGCTGTCTGATGCCAAGCTGCAAGTGTTTGAGAGCTGGCTGCATAATGATAGTTGCATATGTAATGAACTAATTTAGAAAAGGCACTATGTAATGAGTAAACTTATTAGAATCGTGTCATTTCATCTAGCAAGGCTTCTAAAGAGGTCTGCCTTAAAAGGATGCAATTCTGCATATATTAATACCTTCTTTCAGCCTTAGTCTATCAAATTATCACTTGAAATTTCAACTACGGAAGAACAAAGTTCTGTATTTTGTAATGCATAGAAAAAACTAACCGTGAATGGAACATTTTGCATTACTTTTCTAAATGATTTTTTCCAGAGTTTTTTTTTTAATTATTATTTGCAAGTATATGAATAATTAACCAGGTTATTCAGCCTTTAGTTTTGGAATATCAGAAGTTGGATAAGTTTCAAGTTGTGAATGTCTTATGTCTGTTAGTGCCCACTTACATGGAATTACTAGCTCTGCTTTGTATTTAGGATAATGTAACTGTTAGTCTAGTGCCAAAGACATAGCTTTAGCATAACATTTAAACTATATGAGAAAATATTCCACACGTATATTAAAAGGCACAAATTATAAAATTTGAGTTAATCCATTTTTACAGAGAGAAATGTACTTAGTGCTTTTAGCTTGTGCTAAAAATGAGTTCTAGTAATGTTGAATTTTGCTGTTACAGGAATTTGAAACAGCAATATTTGTTTAGCGTTTAGGATCTCACAGCTGAATTGAAAGCTGATGTTTTCAGTTGTTGATAAAAGTTGAAATGCCTAACACTTTGTGGTAAGAAGACAGGCAGTATCTACCACTGTTGCTCTGGCTGAGTTCCACTCCAAACAATTTTATAAGGATTGAAATGCCTGTTAAAAGTTGTTTCCAGAAGTCAACAAAGCTCTCTTTTCTTCTTGGAGAACAAGGTTTAGAGCTTAAACTTCACGTGTTTTAATGGCTGGTGATTCTAAGGCAGCCATGTTTGAATGAGGTTAGCTGGAATATGTAATTAAAACGTTGTCTAGGAAGAATTCGCTTTTGTTTTTCTCTTCCATTATCAATATATGTATGTATATATACTTTTATGTATACTTAATGTGTAATAGCTACTGAGGCATGAACTATTGAACCATGGAAGGACAATTCTGGAAAACCACCAGCAAGTTGAAAGATCTCAATTGTATAAATGGATCTAACAGGGAGTAGTTGCCATTCCTCCTGAGAGAAGAATCTAAAATTGCTATAATAGGATGAGAAATAGATTCATGAGCCAAAGTCAGAGGTGGTGTCATTCTCTTAGAGGTACCAAAGTGATGAGAATACAATTCAACTTTGTATGTTAGGCCATTGATGAAAGTGTACGAGACCAAGACCACTCGTCTGAAACTATACTATGGACATACTCCAGTTTACCAAGCACATAACCACTTCTTGGTGTGTTTCTCAGTAGGCATAGATCCATGTGAATTCGGTGTTACACAGAACCACTTCCTCAAAAGGCAGAGCACAAGGGTGGGGGACAAGCAGATCTCCAAGCACGGTGACGTCCCACTGCAGTCATGGGGAATAACTGGATTTTGATGCTTCTGTAGAAGGGTACAGCTGCTACCCAGTAACAGAGGAAAGAATAAAAACAGACGTGCTTGGACCTGGCTTGTCTTTCTGCATTTTTTGACTCAACATTTAACATAACACAAACTCGCTAGTGTTAAACCAGCATGACAGAGTTAAGGAGGGAATGTGCAGCCAGGCTATGCGCTTCCTGTTCGCTGCACTTGTGAGCTAACGCTGTTCTGAAGCCCTGGGTCTGAGCCCTGTAAGTTTTTGCTTCAGGTCGTTCCTAGCACTGCACTCGGCTCTCCTGCGCCATTCCCTGCCCACATTCTGCCTCAGGGCCTCGTGGCTCTCTGTTGCTGGGTAGAATTTCAGGAGCCTCTGCCTGATTGGCCGCCGTGCGGATCGCATCCAGCCAATCAGAGAGGGGCCTGTGGCCTGTCGCTGTGAGGCGGTGGCCGGGCGGGAGCGCGGCCGGGGCCGGCGCCCCCTAGGGTGCGGCCGGGAAACTGCAGGGCTCTGAGGCGGGAAATGCCGCCCGGTTCCCAACCAGCCACCCGCCCTGCCACCTCCCTCAGCCCCGGACAACGCGGCGAAAAAATGGCCGGAGGTTCAGTCAGAGCGAACCTTGTTTTGCTGTAGGTACAGGAGGTGGAGCTGGACGGCTTGGCGACGTGATTTTTCTCTCAGAAAATGGCGCGTTCTGCTGCCCCGCTCAGCCAGCGCACACAAAATGTCAGCCTGGAAGGGAACAAAACCTATGATCGCCTATGGTGTGCTAGAAGAAATACTGTTTTTGCTTAGTGTATCTCCTCAGATGTGTTTTTTGCATTTACTTCAAAATATTAAGACATAGTGTTGTTCGTGCACTGGTGGTGTGTATCTTGCGTTCGGTCAGTTAAGCAGACTTGAGTGAGGGGCATGAAAGCGCATTCCTGGTGCGGTATTTCAGCACGTGTTCTGGAAAAACAGATCACAAACTTGTTCTTCTTTGAAAATAGTTTTTAAATTTCTGACGACTTGTATCAACATTGCTATAGATGGTTTCAACTGAAAACTGCTTATTGTGAACCGCCGCTTAAGAGGTAGGTTCTGTTCATTACGTGCATTCTCTGGGACTCTCCATCTAGAACATCGTGCTCCTGACCATTAGCTGTCTCTGTTCCATTGATTCAGCTGTGCTACGTTTTAAGTAGACTTGAATATTTGAGCACTGGTTTTCCTGATCAAAGGCTTTTACTTCCTCCATGTAGTTCTTGTGCTTTTGCAAGTGTTTTATGGTGGTGCTTTTGGCTAGCACTACATACATTCCAGGAAGCCTGTGCAAATGCTGTTCTAGACTGATTATATTATGCAAAACCCATTGTGCACTGTTGCAGAGATTCCAGTTTTTTCCCCCTAGTGTGTTTCCATGACCTTCTCTTTGTCTACTGCCTGTTACCAGGCAGGATTCAGGCAGCCGCTCGCTGATTGGCTCACTTTTTGAGCAGCTCGTGGGCTGTGCTCATGCGAGCTCACGATCATAGGCTAATCCATAGCAGCTAAACTAATACCTTCCTTTGTTGCTTCAGAGCTGCAATCTCTTTGCATGGTAATAATAAATATATATATGTATAAGGGGAAGAGGAGGGAAAAATTTCTAATTGGCTGCAAGAGAAGTCCTTCGTGTATTCTTAGCTACACTGGTACATTTTGGTTTTGCCATCCATCACATATTTGGTAATGAGAAATATTTGCAGATTTGTAATTGGAGGGAGGTGCATGATGGTGTGTTTGTCATGCTGAAGTAAGTATGACTTTAAAGCTTAAAATGAAGAATTTTGATAAATGATACCTAAACAAATACATACAGTATTCATGTGTTGGTGTTTCAAAATTGATTATTGTTTTGTTGAACTTTATTAAACAAAACCACCTTATTTACAGAATTTAACCCTTGCATACTTATCTCTACATGCAGGAGTCATTTCGTACTGCTCTGCACAAATGCCTTTCCTTGAAATAATAGGTGCCACTTCACTGGCTTGGCGCCTGAGCCGCTCATGACCATGTCACAACAAAGAAATGTGATGATGAAAAACTGAAACTACTTAAGCGTCACATGAGGGAAGTGTATAGTAAATGTAGCTAAACTCTGTGTTAATTGTTGAGTATAAAAGGAGACTATCTAAATACATTCCTTTTTAAAACACTAGGAGTTTATAAAGTGTTAAGACTGAATTCATATAGCCTGCTCTCCTTTCTGAAAGGCAGCCTCTACCCCTTTGGTGGACTGGAAGGCAGATATTTATAAGATGATTGCTCATAGGCTTGCACCCATACAACCAAACCTGTCTGAACTGGTTACTGATTAATTTGTTTCTTATTTTACTCAGCTCTCACATGAGATCTGTTACTTGGCTGCAGTGTGCTCCCTTGTGGGTATGGCTGGAAACGCTTTAAGTGTGGTCTGCTGTGATATGTGATACTTAACCAGCATTTAGTTTTCATCTTTAAATCTCATCTATGTTTATAGTTTTGTAGCTTTTCCTTGGTGTTGTTTGGTTGTGAAAGATTGTGGGATTGAGCTGAAAATGTGCATCAATTAAATAGCCATCTAACAATGGAATTTTGTAAGGCTCCTTTGTATCAGTTTCACTGTAGAACTGTATTAGGGTTTTGTCTTTTAGCTATATTTTCGATAATATTGTTAGATATAAACTAAACACATTTTTGAAATACGTTAGTAACTGAAGCTTATTCCTTCAGTATTTTTCTGTTCTAAGAAAAAAAGTAAAGATGTGCATTAACGTAAAAAAGGTATTCTGATGTTTGATTTTTAAGATTGTTATTCTTGGTAAACTGAAAAAGGCAACGTCTTTCATTTTAGTTTTATTTACCATATTTCATGCTATGTTAAAAATATGAATGAAAGGCCGTTTAGATATCTAAGGAAACTAGAGCATACAAATACTACTTTGCTTTAAATTGCATTTTATGATTATACAAACGATGCATTTACAAACTTGATTTTAAGTTGTGTGTGAAATTTTGTAATTGATCGTTAAAATATCATTTGGTTACAGTAAGAGTAAGATCAGATATTACAAAATTCACAAACTCTTTAAAGACTTCAAAATTCAGTGTAATGCTTATAAAAGAAAGCATTGTAGTCAGAGAAATCCAGCTACATGTACTCACTTAATTTTGATACAAAGGCCTTATATCCTTGTACTAGATGAACAGAAGGCTTTAGCTGCTGCCTATCATGAGTCTTAAGAATTGTTCGAGGTTAGCCAAGCCTGACTTTTTTTTTCCTTTCAAAATCGACTCTGCAAGACATACCTCTGAAACAGCATGCATGTTGTAGGGGATTACACTCATGGAACCGTGAGTATGACGATCAGTGCTCTATGTGACAGCCTGATACAGGCTTTTATAGTGACATAAAAAAGCTTTCTGCTGAAGTTCTTGGGAAGGAGGAATGTGTATGCTTTCAGAGACTGCATGCGTGCTTCTAAAATATTTAGAGGTTTTTCTATGCTTCTCATAATTTCAGGACTGTGTTAAATTACTGTGTCACATGTGTTCTCTTCTAGAGGAATATAAAAATACTGTATTTACTATGTAGACTGGTTTGGAAGGATTATTAACAACTCGTCTTGAGTTTGTACTTCATCTGACTGGAAATGGTTATGGGATGAGAATGTTTTCTTACTACAGGTAAACTGATTTTCCAAATCAGTGTTTCTGTAGGTGTGTTGCATTTTGCTTCCACTAGTGGCAGCGCAGTAGTAGACAGTCGTGTTCAGAAACTTGTTCAGACTCTCTTAATGGTATTATGGTGAGTGTAAATAGAGCTGATAAAATCTTCTGTGAAGGTCTTTTTCATCTGTTCGCAAGGTGTGAATGCATCTGTTATTTAAGCTCCATCAGTTACTCAAATATGAAGATTCTACATTGTCAAGCAGAAAAGAATTGAAACAAAGTATAAGGGAATTCAGTGTTAATAAGAAATGGAAAATGACAACAAAAAATCTTTATCACATCTCTTTCCATTTTACCTGTATTTTTGATAAATTATGGTACCTAAGGATGGTAGAAGCCTTATGGTTATGTAATACAGTATGTCATGGTTGTAAGGTCTTGAGTTTATCTTGAGAGTTGAATTTATATTGTACCACAGAATATATATTCCTTTTGTATCTTCAAATATCCTAGTTAGGAAATGCAGAAATGCTAGATTTCCTTCATAAACAAGCTGTTCACAGTAAACTAGGAAGGATCCAGTAGAGGACTACCAAAATGATAGGAGCCTAAAGCACCTACAAAGAGACACTGAAGGAGCTCAATGACTTTAATCTGCTGAAGAGAAGGCTATAAAGGGCAGTCTTACAGCTATTTAGTACTTGTAGACAGGCTTGATTATAAAAAGGGTGGAGCCAACTGTAGTGGTGTGGGATGGTACAGTGGCCATGAGTTGGAGTGTAGGAGTTTCAGGCTGGAAAAAATTCCCCAAGAGGCATTAGTGCAGTAGTGGAACAGGTTAGTTAAAGGTTGTGGAATCTCTGTTGTGTGAATTTTATGACTTTTTATTTAAGCAGAAAACCATGGCAATAGTCCTGCTCTGAGTGGGACGTTGAGTTAGATGATCTCCACAGGTCTCTTTGGGCCACCATTTCTATGATTCTTTGATTCCTTTAAGTAACCAACCGTGTGGCTATATAGGACAATCGTATCCTGCAGTTTTCTTTTCTAAGTCATTCTGGGAAGTTGCTCAGAATTCTAGGGGAGACTCAGTATGGGTGTCCGCCTCCCCAGATACACCTCTCTGTCAGGTCTGCTTTGAAATAAAGGAACTTATTTTCTTAAATCCTTTAGGACACGGTCAGTAAACTCGTTGCTACCATCATCTTTAGGAAGAACAGGTTGAGTTGGTATCAATGACAATGAGGGCTGTGGCTTTTAAAAACACATTTGACATCAGCTCTCCTGTAGATGTGGTAGACGTGCCGTCATTGCTACAGAGCATGGCTCAGACGTCAAGGAACTCCTATGCCAAAGGTTTACTCTGTGGGCAAAATACTTGAAATGTTGATGAACTTTTGATAGTAGATTTAAGGTGTTGCCTCTAGGTCAGCTGCCATGTTGAGCCAGTACTGTGCCACCAGGCCGCTCCCCTAAGTTACTGCCCAAAGTTAGGAATGGCTTTAAAGTAGCTTAATCAAGTAATGCTTAAGTGTTATATGTATGATATATTAGCCTGAACTGGAATAGTTGTTGATACCTATCTCAGCTGACGAAGCTTAGCCTGCCTCAAACCCATAAGCCTTTGATTCTCATAGCTCAGATGGTGCACTAAGTCACTGAAGATAAGTATATTTAAAATGAATAAGGTATCAGAGCAATAGCCTAATTATTTACGTAACTCTTGCTTTCCTGTTAATGAATGCAGTAATTCGATGATACAAATTGTGTTTCAATTTATGACTGATATTTTTGGTGTGAGTCTCTGAAACTTCCTTGTCCTGTAAAGGTGTTGTAATGATGGCGAATACTGCAGATACTTCTGATGATAAAACATGATTGATTCTTGGAGCAATTGGATGTTTGGGGCCTAAAGGAGAGACGGACGTATTTGAAAGCTCTAGGCATGTTCATTTAGTTGGATATTTGAATTATTATTAAAAATAATATTTTTTTTTACCCCACCTGAAAAGACAGTACAGTGTTCAATGAGTTTCTGAGGTCTGTAAATGAAAGTGAATTGGAGGAAGATGCAAAATGAACTATATTGAATACTTTAAACGCATCCCTTTGTAATAATTCTTCTGTATCACTGGTGTAAACGTTTGCTTATCTGATGCCTGTAAGAGGAAAAAAAAATCATATGGGGATCAACTTCATGATTTCTCTTTATTCTACCAGACGGATTATTATTAGCCTGTTCTTGAAGGACAGTGAACTCTTTCTTGACAAATCATACAGTGGTTGCAAAGAGGCTGTATAAAACAGCAATCTGCATGAACTGTTTGTTTCTGAAAAAAATCCAGAACAGTAGATTTCAGGGGGGAGGGGCCAAGAGTTGCCAAGAAGATTTAAAAAAATCAGTATTTTCAGCAAATCCCATAAATTGACTTCTGGCTGCTTTGTGTAATAAGTTTTAATGAGTGTTACACTGGTGACCTTTTGCATTTTTTGAGAAATTTAAGCCATATCCTAGATAAGACTGATTTATGATGGTATAGTAACTTCAGTAGATGTCAACTGATTATCATCAACTGATTCATGATATTAGGTACTGAGTTTCATTTGAGATATAAAACGTTTCTGATTCTGAACAATATTATCATATCTAATCCTTTAAAACTGGGTCCTAAAATAAGACAGGGTAGAAAAAATAGTTTAAAAATACCCATCTTTTTTTTGTATAGTAGAAACAAATGAAAGAAGACTTTCTTGTATTTCAAAGGTACTATTTTAACTTCCTAGTTAATGCTGGATTTGTGGATTTGTTAAAAGTAGACTTTCAAATCTTTTTCTGATTTTATTTTTTTATATAGAATGTTCTTTTTTGTTAGTATCTGTGTGACTGAGTGGAATGAGTACAGGGTCTTAAAAATGGCTCATTCAGAAATGTCAGTCTGGACATGGAGAAAAATTGCTTTACCATGAGGGTGGTCAGGCACTGGAACAGGTTTCCTAGAGAGGTGGTTGATGCCCCATGCCTGTCAGTGTTCAAGAGGCATTTGGACAATGCCCTCGATAACATGCTTTAACTTTCGGTTAGCTCTCAAGTGGTCAGGCAGTTGGACTCGATGATCTTTGAAGGTCCCTTCCAACTGAACTATTCTAACTTCTTTCAGTGTATTGAAATCTTCTTAATTACTTGATACAAAGATTTTTGTTGTTTACTCAATTTTTTAAATTAAATTCCATCTGAAACTCCTGACGTTACATCATTTTAGTAAAATAAAATAGCTATCAACTGATAGAGCAAGACTGTCTTTTTTTAGGAAAAGAGCATGCTGGCTCTTACATTAGCACAATGCCTTTTCTTGCTAGAAACTTCATTAAGTGGCTCTGCTGTAATAATACTGTGAGTTGATTGGTTTAAAGTATATAGTCATGGTAGAGTTGATTGGTTTAAAATATATAGTCATGGTATTACTGCATAATGTTACTAAAGTAATAGTGTGGTCTCAGTGATCTTTATATACACATATTTGTGCAACACGCGTGGAAGCTTTCATTCATTTCTTATGAGGGCAAACAAAATTTAAGTGTTTTGGTTTCTATAGATACAGTTAAACCAATCTGCTCTACAAAGTGCTAAATGCAACTTGCAGCTACAGTATTTCTTTGAAATACCTGTAATATGATGTTAATAAATTACCATCACCATTCTTACTGATCTTTTGTTTTTTAAGGGTCAAGATGGATGGCACAGATGAACCTCAAAAAAAAGTCTTCAAAGCACGAAAAACAATGAGAGTAAGTGATCGACAACAACTTGAGGCTGTCTATAAGGCTAAAGAGGACTTGCTGAAGACAGCTGAAGTTAAACTGTTAAATGGAAAGCATGAGAATGGAGATTCTGATTTAAATTCCTCTCTAAGCAATACAGACTGTTTGGAGGACAAGAAGGAAGTTAATGGCCTAGTGGATTTTTGTCTTAACTCTGAAGAAGGAAGAACAACTTCCAATGAAATTCGGGAAGTCAAAAGTCCTGAAAGTAGGGCAGAGAGTGTAGTGAGTGACCTAGAACCTAAACCTCGAACGCTGTCTCCAGCGAATGGTACTCCTGAGCAGAAAACTGATACTGCACTAGCTCGTGAGGCTGAAAATGGAGTGCTTGGTAGCAATAAATTCCATGACGAAAATAATATAAAAGATCGTTTGGACCAAAGAGAGAGTAACACTCCATCAGAAGGTGAAAATAAACCAAGCTGTGATAATAGCGACTCTTCTGAAGAGACAGGAGAGAGAAATGACATAACTGTTAATTCTCATTCATCTGTTGAAGAGGAAAAGAGGGATGAAGAAGTAAGTATTGAAGATGCTGTTGGAGAAGATGCCATCTCTAGCAGTATGGAAGCTGACCAAGAACCAAAGGATGATAGAGACAGCACTGCAAGTCTTTCAGAAACCACAGCTGAGAAGGCAATAGATCAATCAAGTGGAGGTATCCTGGAGAATACCGACTCTATGGAAACAGATGAAATTATTCCGATTTTGGAAAAATTAGCCCCTGCTGAAGATGAGCTGAGTTGTTTTTCTAAAAGTTCCCTGCTTCCAGTGGATGACACAGCCCCAGATTTAGATGAGAAAATGGACAACTGTTTGGGTTCACCGTCAAAACAGGAAAGCAATGAAAGTCTCCCAAAGGAGGCTTTCTTAGTACTGTCCGATGAAGAGGATCCTTGTGATGAGAAGGAGTGTGCTGAAGTGATACTATCAAACAAGTCAAGTCTTCCAGGTAAGAGTTTTCTAAGTTGGTAGCTTTGATTAAAGTCTTGGGTTTTGTTCGTTTCTTAAAATAGTGCGCTCGTGACGTGTTTCTAAATTAATAACTAAGAATTCCAGTCTTTCAGTTATATATATGGGGGATTATGTGGACATTTCCTCCAAAGAACTCCTTTGAAGTAATTAATTTTAGGAACATATGAAATTCAGATCAGTATCTTTGTAAATGATGGTGGAAATCCATATTTAATGAAGTAATACACTTTTTAATTCTTACCAGCGTTCTTTAATATTGCTGGTGTGAGCATTTGTCCTTGAATTAGCACTGTGAGCAGCAAATATGAAACAATATCAAAGGCATTTAAATTATATTTTATTATAGATAAACTCTAAAAAGCAGCAAATAGAGAAGGCAAGCCAGCAAGTGTTAGTAACACATCACACTGACATAAGTTAAGATGAGCATTAATTTTTCATGTTAACGGTGTTTTTCTTACCTCTTGTCATTCTTAAGAAAAAAGAGGTGCTAAGATAACCGTGTCCAACAGCACACAACTTTTCAATAAATCAAACTGTATTCCAGATGATAGCCATCATTCCCTCTTGTTTTTTGCATAACTAATTTTATTTAAGGATTCCATTCTGGCAATGTGTATTCCTGTATGACTAAGTCAGGCATATTCTGAATGAGGAAAATTTCCAAAGTTTGTATCCAAATTCACATGTTCAGAGGTCTAACAAAAGGCCTCTTGTGAGTCTTACAAATTTTATGTAGTCTTATGACTTGACAGATGGAATTTTGAGGCCTAGGAAGACTGAAAATAATACCAAAAATTGTCATCCTAGAGATCTTCTATCCCCTCACTGTCGTGTCTCCCCTCTCTTTTTACAAACTGGGTCAAGGGGGGAAGGGAGGGGGATAGAAAAGGTGGGTAGCTGACAGACACGGTACAGAAGGATTTGTAGGAAAAGAAAGTAATGTGTTAATTTTTTGTTCTTGAGCAGAAGAGATAACCGCTTTCTTTAACATGCATGTAAATAGAAAGAATGAAAGCATACTGGTAATCCAGGTGTGCCACAACTCCCATTTGTTTCAAATTTCTTTCACCAAACGACAATATTAGAAAGGCTTCATGAAAAAACACAGTTCATGTGCATGATTTGATGCTTGATGTTTTTTATCTGATTTTGGTGATAATGGCAACTGCCTGGCATTTGAAACTGGTCCTATAGTCTTTCTGTGTAGCTAGCAGAAGCAACAGGTGTAGATTCTTGATGTTAAACCTATGTTCTCTATACTCTGGTACTGTCATACAGTTTAGAAGGATCTGATGTATCTTTTGGAGATGGGGCACTCTATCATGCTATCTCACTTGTGAAAAATAAAACATGAATAATTTACAGATATATTGATGCTGCCCTCTATTTGTGGTTAAAGAAGGCTGTTGTTTCAATGCTGCTATTTTGTTGTTAGGTAGCTCTCTCTGAAATGAAAACCATACTAAGCCAAATGTGTTTATTCCTACTTGACTAAGTAGGAGTTCCATAGATGAAACAAGATCCAGGTGTCTTTCTGTCTCTGGGAAATTAGCACCCATAATTTCTTAAGTCTTTCACCAGTGATGAAACTGTCTTTCACTAACTTGTAAAAACATTCTCAGTCTTGAGCGTCTACATAACTAGAGACAGGGAGATAAGAATATGTCTCTTCAGCCATGTTTCAGACTCTTCCTTCTTTTCTGGTGTTTACCCTTAAACTTATAACAGTTAAACACAGAAAAGGTAGATTCCATAGCTCCTTCAGAGGATTTTATTGAGGTAATAAAAACCATGTTCCACTGAGATTGCAAAACTCTACGCTGTTGTGGGGTGGGGGGATGGCAGTGGGAAAAGAACACTGCGTGCACTTGAGTAGAAATTATAGTGTATTACGAGTCCCTTCTGTAAAATGTGTGTTCCAAATAAATCATTGATACTTGTTCTTACCACATTTTAAGGCTTCTTTTATTGGATGTGAATGAAATTAAGATATCAGGGTGGCTCTTCTCCTCTTAGCCAGTCAGGAAGAAACATGCTGTGACCACAGTGTAGTTTTAGCTCTGAAGCAAAAGACTGTAAGTGAGTGCTGAATGTTGAACTACAGTTCGCTGAAGCCTTTAAATGATCGTATCCAGCAATATTTTTTATCAATTTTAGTGGCACAATAAATTCTTGACTAGTAGTTTGTGTATTGGCTATAACAGTTTGTGACTTTTACAGTTGTGTGGATGTAACCGTGACTGTTCGTGAAAAGAAAATTGGCCACTGAAGTGTGTTCTGTCCTTAACTAGTGGACATGCGTTAATTTCTGCATTCTATTCTAAGCTGCTTAAAGCTTGCCCATTAAGTTGCAGAGGAGGGGGTTTAAATTTTACCAGATAGTACGTTCTGCATGAAATATTTAAACAAATCTTCTGGGGATCCATTTTGTACTAAATTTAACATGATTTTAATACAAAAATTCTGCAGTCCTTTCACAGATGTAAATATTTCAATAAGAAATATCAGAGAGGTTGAAAGGACGGGAAACGCTATTGTATGAGAAACCAAGTAGAATAAATAAAATATTATCTTGGAACAAAAGGACTAACATTTGGAAAGAGTCTTGTTAGAATCAAATCTATGAAGATGGTGTGGACGTTATTTAAGGATGCTGTCTTGGACACAGGTGCAAACTGTTCAATTAAAATGTACAGCTTTGAAAAAAAAGAAGAAAATGAGCATGGCTAAATAACAATATAAAGAATAGTGCTAGAAGGCTTTCCTTAAATTGAAAGATTAATATAATTTGATTTTTGAGTAAAATTAGTATATGTATAATAGTTATGCTGTGACACTTAAGATTTCTGTAATGGGAGGTCATACGTTAGAAAACCTTGGAGCTCCTTGAGTAAGTAAGTACATGACAAAGAAAATCTGATTGAAATATTTGAATTATTTCAGATATCCAAACACAAATAGTTTCTTACCAAAAACTTAATGGAAACTGAACCATTTGGGGATAAGATGGAAAGTCCTCATGGAGGCAATAATCTTTTGAAGAATTAAAGGTAAACCCACAAGGATGTGTTCCAGAGACTGTCCTGTGCAACAGAGCTCATGATTTATTGAAAATGAAGGGTGACTACTGAGGTGACAGTTTGATGATATTATGAGTAACTGAGATATAAAAATGACAGATTAAACTCACTGTGGTTAACTACAAAGTGATATATAAGTACAAAAATGTTCGTAACTTGATAAAAAGATAGAACTAACTATTCAAGAACAATTTTCCAGGATTATAGTACATTTGTGAAAACATCAATTAAGTGGAAGTTGAAGAAAGCAAAGAATGCTAGAAATAAATACAGAAATTGAGGGAAACAATGTCACTGTGGGACATCAAGTTTTGATATGTTTTGAGCTGAGCAATGTCCCTATGTTTTTGCTTATTCCTGTGCAATTCCTTTTACACTGGAGCTCTGTCAGAAGGTCCATGTTCAACCATGCTGGCTTTCCTCCACCCTGGTTCTACACTGTATGTATTGAAGCGGACCGTTCCCGTGTTTCAAGGTGGCTCTCGAAGAACAACTAGCACTCCTGGGCCCCTTTTCTCTCCAGGGCAGTCTCCCTCTGGATGCTGCCATGTACAGCCTGAACAAGGTGAAAACTGCTCTCTGGAAGGCATGGGCTGCAATGCTCTTCCTTCTGCTGAGTTCTTGCATGATTTTAAGTTCAGTGGTCTTGTGGTTCCTGCAACTGAGTCTACTGTTGGCCTTCAGGTACTGGACCAGTTCTTCCTTGTTTGTGAATAACAAACCCAGCAGAGTATCTCCCCTACTTGTCTCAGCAATCACCTATGTCAAGAAATTGTCTTCAGCGCACTCCAGAAACCACCTGGATTGTGGGGTCCCTGTTTATCTTCTTTTTATCTCTTCAACGCAGTAGACTCATATCTTACTACAGCTTCTCTGCTTTCTGACTAATGGCAGGTCAGAGAGGCAACTTCTAGGCAAGAATGAACTATATAATAGAGAAGTATTTATCAGCCTGAAAGAAGAGATGGAGGAGGGCTGTGACAAAGACCTGTAAAATCATTAGTATGGAGAGTATTTGCTGCCTTTTCCTCCAGAAGAACGCAAATGGAAGAAAGGATAAAAACTGAGAGGCAGGATCAAAGCATGGAAGAGAGAATTCTCCATGTGGAGAACTATGGAGCTTCTTGCTAACAGCAAGCACTGTGACTGCTAAAAGTTTGCCTACTTTCTCTGTGAAAGAGGATTTTTTGAGGGCTATCAAACAAAAGAAGCCTAAATCTTTGGAGGTCTTCCAGCAGCAGCTTCTCAGAAGGCTGAAGGAGCTTTCTGGGCCAGTGCAACAATGTTCTTTAATCCTCCATGCATTCTTTCCTACTTGGTCATCTGCTGTTGTCAGGAAAGCGTTGGGTGTAGGATTCTAGACTAGGTGAACTGTTAGTTTTACGTAGTGGAGCTGCTGACACGTTCTTTCTCTTGACTTATCTCTAGCTTCTCATGTTTGACCAGGTGACGATGACTGCTAAGGAAAACCTCAATCTTTCTCAGAATTGCTATCCTTCATTCTAGACACCTTGACTTGAGGCTTCTTTGCAGCAGTGCTGTTTCGTGCCCTTCAGGGCTATTTTGAAAGAGAGCTTGCTTATTACTGGTCTTTGGTAACAGTCTGAAGTCAAGCAGGACACCCAGGTACAACCTGTTAAGAATAAATGGTGCGGTTAACATTTCAAAGAATACAGCTCGTCTCCTAGAAAGTAGCGTTTAAGAGAACTTCAGAGCATGTGAGTGGCAAATAAACAAGTAAACATGAACTTTTGTTCCTGTAGTATAACACAGCTAGCTCTCAAAATTCTTGAATGAACAAACAAGAAAGTAAGTTATACTTGGGTGGCACTAATGAAACCACTTTTTTTGCAATATTTCCAGTTCTGGTGTTTACATCTAAAAGGAATTAATACAGGGCTTTCAGAGATCTGGTGCAGTGATGTTTCAGCGCTTAGGAAATGTACTTCATATTGGAAAGCTTAAGAGGACATGATTTGTTCATCCAATAAAAGATTTAGGAGGTCTATGGTACCTGCAACTGTGAGCTGAATATATGGTACAAGAGTTTTATTTAATGTGACAGACAAAGACACAACTGCTGCATCTTTGATCCATGGGATTTTGCACACCAGAAATGGGGCATCCCTCTGTCTGATGGACTTTGGAGGACTGGTTCAGGGATGTTGGATTCATCACTTGGGATCTTGAAGTCATTTACAGATTTTTTCGAACTAAAAATATGGCAATTAAAAAATAAAGAAGAGAATATTGTTCTTCGTGTTGGAATCACTTGATAGATTTTTTGTGTACTTTGTGATAGGCAGGAGGAGGAGAAGTGACCAAATAAGAGAAGTTTTCATTGGGAAGGACCTCAGTAGGTCTCTAGTTAATTCTCCTGCTCAAAGTAGGGTCGGCTGTGAGATTAGATCAGGCTGTTCAGGACTTGGTCCAGGTAGGTCTTAAAAACTACTACTGGTGAACACTGGATGACCCCTCTGGACAACCTGTTCCAGTGTCTTGTCTACTTGTTGGAAAAGTTTTGCCTTCTGTCACTTGGGATATCTTTGTGCTTGCACGTATTCTCTCATCCTTTGCCATGCACCTTTACAGTGAGTCTGGCTCCATCCTCTGGGTGGCCATCTTTATAGGTTTTGGAAAGCTGGGGTGTCCCCATTAAGCTTTGTCTTCTCCATGCTGAACAAGTGCAACCTCAGCCTCTTTTCTAGTCCCCAGCCACCTTAACAGTCTCTTGTCCCAGGCAGAGAGCGATGGCATAGCAAGTGCCAAATAGAGGACAGTAGCCGCTTCCCATGATGTCCTAGCTATTTTTCTTGTAAATACAGCTCAGGATGCTGTTGGCCTCCTTCGCTGCCAGGTCACGCTGCCAGCTCACATGTGGCTTGCTGCTTGTGCAAGCCCTCAGTGCAGAGCTGTTCTCCAGCCACGTGGCCGTCACCCCTCGTGTCGTTGCAAAGGTTCTCCCTTCCCAGGTGCTGAGCATTGTATTTGTACTTGCTGGATATCACAAAGCATTTGGTGGTCCATTTCTCCAGCCTGTCTAGATCATGGCGATTTCTTTGAAAATACATTAATCTGATATTTTCAAGAACAACAATTATCCTTGTACTCATCGTTCATAGTAATTAAGACAGCGCTATCTGAGAGGACTCTCAAAACATATAAAACATTTTAAAATGTCTGAAAACATAGAGACTGTGTAAAAGGAACTAGAAGAGTCTACTGACAGTGTCTTCGCTTGGACTTTAACCTGAGGGATGTGTCACGTTGAGGTGGATTTTGTGGATACTGAAACTTCCACTGACTTGGAAAGGTACTCAGGTGCATAATCCCTCCTTTAGTGTTGTATATGCAGCTCTACTTCTCTTTAGAAAAAGCATTGCACATTTTCTAAGGATTGGGCAGTATTTATGACAGACCCTGTAAATTAAAGTGACAATGCTTTATAAGGAGCTTGATATTCTTGCTAGCTCAAGATTGAAATCTGACAAATGTATTATTCTGGAAGACTTCTGTGTATGTGTGGAGAGTGATGCTATGCTTGGTTTTGGGTGTAAGGAAAATACGGAATAGAAAACATCAAGATCACTATAAATATTTTAAATCTCTGTAATCAAGCGTCAATTAATGTTCACTTAACACCACATTTTCAAAAACAAATACCCGTAAGGTACACTGAATGCATTTAAGGTAACATCAGTGTCCTTGCATTAGCAATATGAGCTAGACGTCCTTAGCAGATCTAGAGCTGCTAGATGTAGAAATCCCAGTTTCTACAGTGGATATGAGTCTGACAAAAAAAAAACCACTTCAGACGTGGTGCTTCCTGCAGAAAAGCTGTTGTGTTGACACAGTACTGTACGTGATACCAAATAGATAGTCAGCAGACTTATGCCTAATTATCTCCCTTGTTAACAATCCTTTTAAATCAGGGTTCTCTGCTACTGCCTCTCGAGTCTCATGTTTCCACAAATTCACAGGTGTTAGACTAGGTAACCTACGAACTTCATATGGCTATCAGTTCTTTTCTTTGCATCGTAGGAAGAAAACATTCATATTTAATTTCCCAGTTTCAAGGCTGCATGAGAGAGACTCTTCATAGAATGGTAGAATGGCCCAGGTTGGAAGGGATCTCAAAAGATCAGCAAACTTCTGTGGGAGAAGGGAGCCCAGGTGCCCCTATGTAACGCATCCTGAAAACCTCCAGGGATGGGGATTCCACCACATCCCTGGTGAGGTCGTTCCAGTGATGGATTGTTCTTACTGTAAAAAAAAAATAAAATTTTCTTACACCAAGGCAAAACCTCTCCCTGTGCAACTTGCCCCATTACCCTTTGTCTTCTCCATGTGGCTCTGTCCTCTCTAAGTACTTGAATGTCATGATGAGATCCCCTTGAGTTTTCTCCAGAGTGAAAAGACGTAGCGCGTTGTCTTTCCTCACAAGGCAGCTTTTCCAGCCTTTTGGACCCTCTCTGGTCTAACTGCATCTTTTGAGTTATGGGGCTGGAACAGGATACAGCACTCCATATGCAGCCTGACAAGCGCTGAGTAGAACAGGATGATCGCATTCCCGTCCGTGTTAGTAATGCCCGTGCAGAGCCAGCCCAGAATCCAGCTTGCCTATGTTGCTGCAGCAGTGCACTGCTGGCTCATGGTCAGCAAGCTCACCAGGCCCCTTTCAGCAAGGCTGCTCCCCAAGATTTCCATACAGGTCCTAGCCCCTACCTATACTCTTTGGTTATGGCACTTGTGTGCCACTGATTTTATATTGTTGGCCAACTACAAGTAAAATTACTTGCTACATAGCATAGGTATGTTGCTAGCTTTCAGATTGATTGTCAGTTCGAGGAAGATAGAGGTGGTGTGACAGCGAGCCCTTGGAAGAGACTGGAAGAGACTTTTTTATTTCAACCAGCAAAATGGAACGTCATTCCATGGGACATCATTCCGTAGAGCATCTTCTCCAGAATGAACAATCATTTGAGTAACTTGTATTGAGTAGTCTGTTGCCTTTGGTTTTTTTTTAAAAGATCTGATCTCTGGCAGTTGTCAAGAAATGAATATTGTGTTAAGCTCTGCAGTGTACCGAAGGTACATAGATCAGTCATCTTCACAGCACTGTGTGAATGTGAAGTGCATCCCACAGTTGAAAGAATGCTGGTGGTGCTCTGTTGCATCCCCCCTGAGTTGGTGAGCGTCCACGGGGACTTATCCACTACTAAACCTGCTACATCCCCAGCAATACAGTTCTGACCTGTCTGGGGTTCATGAATAAAAGCTAAAAATCTGAAAGGTGGCATAGATGAGTGTTAAATTCAATAAATATGTACTTCAGACACATAATTTAGACAAGTCAGTTATAAAAAAAAGAAAAAAAAAAAGTAATGTCCAGGTAACTTTTCAGATCCTGTTCAAAAACTGTATGTGTTCTGGTAATTCATAAGTAACTTTATATAGAGGAAGTATCCATTGAAAGCGAGAGACTGTCCGTTTGTGAAAGTGTGGAAGTAACGGGTATTCATCATGTCCTAGAGAGCACACGAATTGCTGTTTTGTAAGACAAATACGTAAGAAACTAAAATGTAATTATTTGTAAAGGCATTAGAGATACTCTGATACCAAAAGAGAGGACTTCAAATCTCTTTCTAGTGTGATCCTTTTGAATGAAATCTACTGAAAAAAACTAGTCCGCTGAAGGGACTGAACTTAGACCGTGGAGCAAAAAAATAATAGTGACGCACAAGGTATCCAAATGAATAACAGCAAAATTGATTTTAGACATCAGCATGAAAAGTACCGTTTTGCAAAAAATATATCACATGGGTAGAAGTTTGTAGCATTTAATAATTAGAATATCATTTAAAACAGCATTTCTGTTCTGTAAAAACTTCTGGGTAGGGGTTGATTGAGGATTATCACTCCTTATGAGGGCTAGGTTTTGTGCTTTCTTGTGGCTGTTTTCTGAGCACATGAGCTGCAGCCAGTCTATAAGGAGAGTGTTGTGGTTACAGGATTATGGCATAGTTGGGAGTATTACTGTGCAGTGCAGAATATTTGCAGATACTTCGTTTTTCCCTAAGCTTAAGCTTATTCATTATTTTTATTTCCATTTATATTTATATATATTGGCAGAGCTGACATCCAAATACACATTCAGTGAGTTACTAAGCAGATTTGAATGGTTGCAGCTGTAGAAGCTATTAAAAGGTATTTTCAGCCATTCAGCAACAGGAAAATGTAGGGGGAAAAAAAAAAACAAAACAAAACCTTTTTGTTCACATCTACAGCAAATAATGTGGCTAACTAGGAAGATTGTGATAAATAAAACGATAACAATATTACCAAATTCTTTGTTTTTTGTGAGGACTGCATTCATTGTTTTCTACCTGTCTAGCATCACAATGACAAAATCACAGCTTGTCAGTGAAAAATAAACTGTTAATGCAGTTTAAAACTTTTGTCCATATTATGATTCCTAACTGAAGGGATTTCGCTGGGGTTGGTGTTTAAACCACTTCTAACTAAACAAATTAACTTAGGCACATAGAGAGAGCGATCGAAATGTGTAAGTGGTGGCCTTCCTCATCCCTGAAATGGCTTTGGTCTCCACACAGAAGTGAAAAACAAAACACTGCAGCTTTGAAGTTTGTAACGTGTTATGTTAAAGACACCCTACGTATGTGTATCTTTCTGTGGAGTATTTGCATCTTTCAGTTGCATATTAAAATCTGCAACTTCTGGAAAAAGTACTCTTGAACTTCAGGAGCATCCTTTAGAACCATGAAGCTTATCTATAGGTCTTTTTTGGTATTTGGCACTATGATCTTTTGTTACGTTCAACAACAGCTTGTTACGTCAAGCTGATTTTGAGGAATTTGTGTGATTTCAGTCTCCATGATTTCTTGCATAGGTTAATTAAGTGAAAAAAAAGAATCTTGTAATTTCAGTTTGTTTTTTTGCTGATTTATTATGTAACTTTATTTTAAATCATTGAGATAGTCTTCGTAATAGAAATAAAATCTAGTGTTAATAAAGCACCAGTATATCTGTGCAGCTGCAACTTCCTCTAAAAAATCATGTTTAGACTCTTCTTTAATTTCTATTTTAGTTTTTTTATTACAGCAATATAGAGATCAAGTGTTATATACCAGTGTTGACTTATTCTGTTATATTCTGAATAAATTTTAGCATAACAGTTTTATTTTTCTATCTAGCAAGTACAGGAAGCAGCAATACTGTCTCTGTGAAATATAGTGAAATTTCATGGAACGTGCAATAAAAGTTGATGGAAATTTGTCACTTCGTGCTGCTTTCAGGAAGTGTTAGTGTGTTTCCTTTTAAGCTGTGTGGATATGAGGCATGGTTGTTTTTGTTTGCGTGTTTAAAGAACTAACTGAATTGTAGGTTTTAAACAACTAGATTTAAACTGTGATGCTTTTTACTAGGAAGAAACTAAATGAAAATTAATACTTGCTAAGAAAAAAGAATTTTGGCCTTTTCTACTATAAAGATTATGGACAAATTTTCCAAATGGAAATAAACATGTTAGTATTTTCTTACTGAATTTTTATACTTGCTTCCTAAACGTAACTTTCAGAGGTAACTTTGAGGCACTGTATTGGTTTTGAAGCTAAACGAATCCAGAAGTGGATCTGTGTTGTATAGTAGTTCAAAATTTTCTTCTGAAGTTATCCTAGTTTTTTATCTCTAAACACTTCCCTGTGCCTACTTCTCTCTCCCCTGGATTTTTGTTGTGTTTTTAAAAAAAAGTATTCTAAGCTCACTAGTCAAGATAGGACTCTATATGCAACTTTCCATGGGTCAACATAAATAATGCGTGTTTTTCTCCTGTGTTTGTAGAAGAGGTGGAGCAGGGAAGAAAGAGTGAGGAAGAGGATAAAGACAGTGAAGACGCCCACAAAGAAGATGACAAACACACAGAGAGAAGTATGTAATGTTAAAACTATTATGCTTCACTGATGGCACATGTTAGAAACACAGAATCATTGAGGTTGGAAGGGGTCTTTGGAGATTGTCTAGTCTACCCACCCCCTCCTCAAACCATGGCCAAGCAAATAGTTTGCTTAGAACCATGTCCAGCCAGGTGTTGAGTATTTTCACAGATGGAGAGGCCACAAGCTTCCAGTGTTCTAGTTCCAGTGTTTGGCTGCCCTTACCGTAAAAAAAAAAAAAAAAATCATATGTTTGAATGGAATTTCTTGTATTTCAGTTTGTGTCCTTTTTCTTTTGTCCTTTCACTGGGTACCATTAAGAGTCTTACTCTATCATCTTCGCTCCCCACCCATCATGCATTTTACACACATTGATAAGATCCCTTCTGACTGCTTTGTCCAGTTGAACAGGCTATTGTTTCCTCATCTGACAGATGCTCCGGTCTATTAAACATCTTGGATCCCCAGCCTCTCTCTAGTATGCCCACATCTTACACGCATTGAGAAGCCCAGAACTGGATAGACCATTCACGATGCTGATTACAGGGGAATAATCCCTTCCCTTGACCTGCTCATGATAATCTTTCTAATGAAGTCTGGGGTGTTGTTGGCTATTTGCCACAAGGGCATATTGCTAGCTCATGTTCAACTTGATGTGCACGTGGACTACCAGGACATTTTTGCAAAGCTGCTTTCTAGCCAGTCAGTTCCCAGCCTAGACTGGTACACAGGCCTACTCCTATTCAAGTGTAGGGCTTTGCATTTCCTTTGGTGATCTTCATGAAGTTCCTGTTTACCTATTTCTTCAGCTTGTCAAAATCAGTCTGACAGCGTAACCGTATAGTGTAGCAACCACTTCTTCCAGATTTGTATCTTCTGCAAATTTCTGAGGGTGCCCTCTATACTGTCATGTCAGTCATTAATGGAGATGCTAGTGCTGGTCCCACTATTTACCCCCAGGTTATGTTACTAGTGGCTGGCCTCAAATGGGACTTTATGCTCCCAATCACAATTTTTGGAGCCCAGCAGCTGAACCGGTTTCTTGCAGCCCATTTTTCTAGGTCATACTCAGTCAGTTTCTCTTAGGATGTTTTGGGTACCAAAAGCATTACTAAAAAACAAGGTAAACAGCATCCCCTCACCCAGCGAGCCAGTCATCTCATCATAGAAGGCTGCCAGGCTGATGAAGCATGATCTCCCCTTGATTCTGAGTATTCCTAGTCTCATCTTGTTTTTCATCTGTTTGGATATTGTTTCTCATAGTATTTGTTCCATCACCTTGTCCTGGTTTCAGCTAGGATAGAGTTAATTTTCCTCCTAGTAGCTGGTATGGTACTGTGTTTTGGATTTAGGGTGAGAATAATGTTGATAACACGCTGATGTTTTAATTGTTGCAGAGCAGTGCTTACACTAAGCCAAGGACTTTTCAGCTTCTCGCTCTGTCCTGCCAGCGGGCAGGCTGGGGGTGCAGCAGGAGCTGGGAGGGGACAGACCCAGGACAGCTGACCCAAACTGGCCAAAGGGGTATTCCATACCATCTGACGTCATGCTAAACAATATATAGGGGTGGCTAGCCAGGCTGGGGGGGCCGGCTGCTCAGGGATAGGCTGGACATCGGTCAGCGGGTGGTGAGCAATTGCATTGTGCATCACTTGTTTGTGCACATTATTATGAGTAGTACTATTATCATTATTATTTTCCTTTCTTTTCTGTCCTAATAAACTGTCTATCTCAAGCCACAGGCTTAATTTTCCTGATTCTCTCCCATATCCCAGAGAGGGAGGGGGGAGGGTGAGCGAACGGCTGTGTGGGGCTTAGCTGCCGGCCGGGTTAAACCACAACACACCTTCCTAGGCGCTGAGGTGGGACTGACCGTCCTGTAATTCTCTGGATCCTTCTTCTTGCCCGTCTTGAAGAATGAAGAAAAAAGATGTCACTCCTGTCCTCAAGGAGCCTCTCCTTATTGACACAGCCTTTCAGAGGTTGAGAGTGGCCTTGCCATCACCTCAGCCAGCTCCCTTAGCACTTGTGGGTGAATTCCTCTGGGTTACATGGGCTTGTTTATGTCTGTTTTTTTTTTTTTTTTTTTTCTTTCAGTGTTCCTTAACTCTTACATTCCTCCACTGAAAGGTCTTCCTTTGCTCCAGGCTGTCCCACTGGTCTGAGAGCTTGGATAGCTGAAGGCAAGACTTCCCATTAAAGTCTTAGACAAAGTAGGCATCTGAGACTTTTTCGGTGTCCATTATCACTTGTTTCCCCTGCCTTATTCAGCAATGGGGGGCATGTTTTCCTTAGTTTCCCTTATACTGCTGGTATACCGGTAGAAGCTAGTTCTGTTGCCCTTTATGTCCCTCATCAGATTCAGCTCAAGGTGGCCTTTGCCTTTCTTAACCCCATCCCTGCATGCTTCATTTTTTGCTTAGGCAATTGAGGTGTTCCCCTGGGCACAGCTTCCAGCCATCTGCCGTGACAGTGGTGAACCAATCCTGTTGTTCTGTGCACCTGCAGGTGGAATGGGAGCCACTGTGCTGGTGCTTCCAGCCTTCGTCATTATGGGAGTCTCTATTTCACAACTAGATAAGCTCAGGTTGTGTCCGTACATCCTTTGATGTAGCTGGTGGTTCTAGTTCTTGAAGCTGCAAGATCTTACAGTTTATCTAGTCAATCTCTTTCTAATTATCTCTGATATTCCATTCCCCAACGTACTGCCATAGCTAGTTTGGCTTGGTGACATAACTGTCCCACTAGTTTGCACCTCCTGTAGGCAAGAAATTCATCTTCCTCTACCACTGCTTCTGTAAAGTTAGAAATATAACTTGCATAGCATACATAATAAAAGTAAAAAAAAAAAAAAAAAAAAAAGTAGCTATTTCTTGTGCTTTTTCAGTTTCAATGAATCTTCGTTATCTACTACTCATTCTGTCTTTCTGAATCGTCCTCAGGTTTGGGGTGAAGGGTTTGAGGGTTATGGTGTTTGGATGCTGGGAACGTGCCCACAGTATGCTCTGTAGCTTCCCTTACTGATAATTTACCTAGGCGTGTCATTTTTTATCCATGTCACTAGAGGATACTGTGCCAGGAGCTGGAAGAGGAAATAAGGCCTCTCTTTGGTTCTTCTATATACTTCATCACTGCAATGAAAATAACATCTATAATATTACATTTAAACTTAATATTTTTTAGGCCCCTTCTTTAATCCGATTTTTACTTTCCTTCTTGCTCAAATAGTTAAAAAAAAAAAAAAAAAAAGGTTTGAGTGTTTTCTCAGTCACGGGTTGGTGGTGCAGGTTAAAAATTCAGGACAGGTAGGAAAGAGCTCTGTGCTGACACAGGCAGAACGAAGCAGAAGTTTTACTTGGCAAAGAGGTTACTGAGAAAAGGGTACCTTTTTTTAGAAGATGGTTGTGTTTTGCTTTTCAGAAGCCGTGTTGCATTATAGGATGGTGCTGGTAGGAGCCGGAAGAAGTGGAGGCAAGTGAGAAGGGAATGGTGGTGATGTAGAGTGATCTTAGATTTCAGGGAGTGGTTTGGTGAATCACAAAGCAGAACTCAGCAACAGTGTATGGAGATCAAAGGGACTGTTGTTCTGTTTTAAAGTCATCAAATACATTGTTTTCCTGAAGGCATTGTTACTGCTTTAGAATGAAAAATGCTTACACCAGGAAAAAATGAAACTTCGTAATAACCATGTTATTCTGCAGATACCTGTTTCTTTGCTTTGTGTTTTTAAAGGTTCCTCACCAGCAGTTGTATCTAATTGTTTCAGGTGAAGTGTCCAGGAGAAAGCGTTCTAAATCTGAGGACATGGACAATGTACATTCTAAACGTCGTCGGTATGTGGGAGAAGAAGATTATGAAGCAGAACTTCAAGTAAAAATTACAGCCAGAAGAGATGTTGACCAGAAATTACAAAAGGTAGAGTGGAGGTGCAGAATGAAGATGGCCACACCAGATCTGTCTCTAGTCTTAGCATTTTAGAATTAACTGTCTTTTCCCACACAGTCCTTGCTCCCCCTCACACACACATTTTCTCTTTTTTGTTTAAAAATGTGCATAGTTCAAATAACAATGGTGGTTTAGGTTATACAATTCTGCATAATTCTGCTTTTAAGAAGAAAGCAAATATCATTTGGAAACTGCTGCAAAAGTTATATTTGGAATGTGTTAAGCATTTAAACTCTTTAAGCTTCATGTGACTGTAGATGGAGACCAAAATAATCTCAGTGAAGGAGACATTTTAGTGTGATACAGGTTTATGTGGTGTGCTTTTTGTACCCAGCTTTAAGGAAGGTCTCTCTCCAAATAAAAGTGTAATCAACATAATGTTTTGCAGACTCCTGTAGAGCTATTACTTGTCTGTTTGACTGCACCATTGGCATGTGAAGAAACCTGTGTTCTTGAAGAAAAAAATTGTGCACTTACTCCATTAGTTAACTAGCTAGTACTATTGTAGCTTCACTAATGTAGGATCCAGGCTATACTAATGTGTGTTGTAGCTTTGCTGATGTAGGATCCAGAAAACTTAACCACTTTTATTGCTTGTTTATTTCTTTTTCCTAAGGAAGATTTTTACGCCGCAATAGTCATGATTTAGAAGTGGGGGAGAAATAATAAAAGTAATAAGTAAACTTTGTAGAAATTAGTCTCTTCTTCCCTGTTCAGCTTCTGCAGCAAAAGCTATACAGGCCATTTCTGCTTAGGGGAAAGTGCGTATCAAAAAGTAAAGTTTTGCTGAACATCTTTAGTTTCCATTCTTTGAATGCCATTGTCCCTTTCAAGACTAGAAAAGAGGAAAAACTAACCTATGTAAACACAACACTATGATAGTATCTTCTATTAGTGTTCTATTTAGCAGTAATAAAGCCATATATATTTGAATTAAATTAATTAAATTAATTTCTTGATTTAATGGCAGAGAAGGGGCATATTTATTTGCCAAGACAGATGTAGAAACCTTGCTTAGCTGTGCTTACTGGTGACTATAATAACTTTGATTGATAGGCGCAGCCATTGTCATTGTTATTTTTGTGGCAAGATTCTTTTTGAGTCGAGAATATTTTTATAGACATCCTCCTGAATTTTGGGATTATATTAACATATATATTTTTATTAATAATTTGGCAGGTTATCCAGAGACTGTTAGAAGAAAAACTTGCTGCTTTACAGTGTGCTGTATTTGACAAGACTCTGGCAGACTTGAAAATGAGAATAGAGAAAATAGAATGTAACAAGAGGCATAAAACTGTGCTTACTGAACTACAGGTGAGTGCTCGTGTATTGAATTGAATACTAGAGTCAAATTTAAAAAGTAAGATCTTCAGCGTTTAGTATTAAGTTCCTGTAGTTGTTTTCTTGGAAGCCATTTTGACTCCACAGAGAGAAGTGGGGAGGCGAGAAAAAACAAACAAAAACAAGTAGATAGGTTATGTTTGTGCAGTTGTGAATAGCAATGAAAATTCTGATTTAAGGTGTGATTGTGATACACGAGTGTCTTTCTGCTGCTCTGAAGTCATGTAGTAGCACTGTATTTTGTGGAAAGAAAAATTTCCCCTTATACAACAATAGTTTTGTATTGATTTCTAAGTTGTATATCTTTTGGTTTGTATAATTTCTTTAAGGGTTCTTGGGGAGGATATTTATGGATTTGTTTGTTTGTTTTCCTCTTCTTCCCATTTAGGCTAAGGTTGCTAGATTGACAAAGCGGTTTGGTGCAGCCAAGGAGGACTTGAAGAAAAGACAGGAAGTAAGAACTGCATTTGTTGTATTTGTTTTTCTGAGCTAGCGTAAGCTTTGTATAGAAGAATAAAGAAATCTTATACGCAGAAAGATGTGACCTGGTTCAGTAGTGTTCACAAATAGGTTCATCTTACTTGGCTAAAAGGCAGTGATATGAAAGAAAAGAGTCTTTAACACCTATTAGGTAATTCTCACTTGCACAGAATGTCCTTTATACACCGTTAGTGTGAAAGTTCCTTAAATTATGTGTAAGTAAATGTAATTTACTGCAATATGAAGAGTACAGAGTGAATCCCAGGTATTGGGGCAGAGGGAGGAGAGGAGATGAATGGATACAAACAGAAGTATTTCTCTGTGTCCAGAAAAAATATTATGGATTACTTACTTTGAAGAAGTGGAAGCTTAAAAATCCATGAAAATCCAGAAAGAAATTTTGGTTCTCATGCTATACAAACCTGAAGATGAAAGACTTTAAAGAGGGAGGATGTAGAAAAGGAGATAGGTAGGACCAAGTAGGCTTTGGGCGATTTGTAAATTCTGTCAAGTTCATGTACAATTTTGGCTCCAGAAAATATGTACCTCACACAGAAAGGAATGAATATGAAGTACAATTAAAACATGAGTTTGCAAGCTTATTTAGTTGTGTGGTTTTTTTTGGTTTTGTTTTGTGTTTTGTTTTTGGTAGAACTCACCAAACCCACCTCTGTCTCCAGTGAAAGCAGCAAGTGACACTGTGAGCACAACCAATATGACATACCGGTAAGCAAAGCACATCGCTGTGACCATGGTAAAATTTAGAATAGGACACTTGTAATGCCTCCTGTAAAGGATGATCATTCCTGTTTTGTTTTTTAATTAAAGTGTTCTCCCTTTTCCTTCATTTTGCTGTTCAACTGGAAAATTCCATTTTCTTTCATAGAATTCACAAACGGACAGTATCGAATCCGTTCCTAGGTAAAATGGGGGTTGTTTTAGCAGTTAGAAATAATAGATTGAAATAGAAGTCTAACTTCAAGGAAAGAAAAATTCTGTTGTCAGAAAGCAGACTCAATGCAAGCATTTGAAACTTACAAATAAAAAATTCTGTGGGGTTTTGTTTTTATGAGGATTTTTGTTTTTTAGTAGGGGACTATCCAAAGTCAATTGCATAGGGGGCGGAAAATAAATAGGCTTAGAAAATATTAATGAAAAGAGCAGTTGTAAAATACTTTTCCCCCCACCATTGTACTGTGTATCGTTATATCTGATGGTGGTGTATTGAGAAAAGCTAACTGAAACTTCTTTCTATAGAAATGCCGGCACAGTGAGGCAGATGCTGGAGTCAAAGAGGAGTGTAGGAGTGAGCACAACAGCAACGTTTCAAGCCTCTCTAAGTACAGGTGAGAAACTGCCTACAGACTTTATAAATACGCTTCTTAAAAGTTTTATTGCTTCCCGTTAATTAACTGAACAGAGTAAAACTGTTTCCTATGACTTTTTTTTCCTGGCATCAAAAATCACTACTCTCAGCTCCATACATAACACATTCCCAGTATAGAATAGAATAGAACAGAACAGAACAGTTGGAAGGGACTAAGTCTTCTAGTCCAACTGCCTGACCTTTCCAGGGCTAACCAAAATTTAAAGCACATTATTGGGGGCATTTTCCAAGTGGCTCTTGAACACTGACAGGCATGGGGCATCAATCACCTTTCTAGGAAGCCTGTTTTAGCGTTTGACCACCCTCACAGTAAAGAAATTTTTCCATCTATCTAGTCTAAACCTCTCCTGGTGCACATTTATGGCATTCCTGCGCATCCTCTCATCCATCACCAGGGAGAAGAGACCAACACCTCCCTCTCCACTTCTCCTCCTCAGGAAATTGTAGAGAACAATGAGGTCACCTCTTAGCTTTCTCTTCTCCAGACGAGACCACTCAGGTGTCTTCAGACTCTCCTCATAAGGCATGCCTTCCAGTCCTTCTAACATCTTTGTTACCCTCCTCTGGAGGGCATTTTAGTGCTTACAGCTGTATAGGTGCGATTACCAGGCAAGGCAAAAAATGCATTTACTTGGCCAACCAGAACGTATGGGTAAATAAGATGCTTCAGCAGAGTGCGTGCCTGGCTAAGACAGGAAAACTTGCAGTCTCTCCGCTGCTGAGAAGTAAAACACATGGCTCCCAGGGCATTTTTTCACTTGCTAGTAGTAGGGTGCTGATTATCATCCCCTCTGACTATTGGCTACAAAAGTTGAGTGGGGAACTAAGGGAAGTCACAAGCCTCAGTTCTTAAGGGAATCACATTGACAAATGGAATTCCTGTGTTAGAATTTTGTAGGGAATGTAGAATCAAAAGCACTATTAATTACCATCATGTAGACACTGTATCTTCAGTTTTGAAAACTGCTTAATATTGAATGCTGATTTTTTTTTCCTACAGAGCCACCTCATAGTGGGAGTATAATGCCTATATGTAGTGTGTAATTCTCCCAATCTTTAGATTTAATCCTGAGATTCTGTTGCATAAAAGCAAATGTCCTTTTTGGCACACTAATCCATGATTTCAGTAGAACATTTTGGATATGATGTCCTACCTGTACAAAGCAAGTTAGTCAACTGATTTAGGTTTTTCTTTTCTTGTGTTTTCTGAAGGACCAGTTGTTCTACCATTTCTGTAATGAGTGTTTAAAGTGCCATACTTCACATGTTTTCATCATTTAAATCTCAGAGCTTTTCTCAGACGTTATGTCATAGTTGTTTGCATTTTTTGTCATTTGTATATAGTTCTTTCAAACTAAAATACAGTATTGACTAACTAGGCCATTGAATATCACAGCATACATCAGTACAACAGAAAAAGAGTATATATAGCCTTTCTTTGCAAAAAGTTAATCATATTCCAAACGTTTGCATCTGTTGTGTTGGAGTGAAACTTCCCACTTGGTTCAAATACTTAATTTTTTTTTCTTTTTTTTTTTTTGGTGTGTGTGTGTATGTGTAGTACCAGCTTCCACTTTCGTTGCTCCTCAAATACCTGGCAGTGGACAGCCTAAGCCTCAGACTCCAGTGACCTCCAGCCCCTTGACAACAACAGTTCTTTCCACAGCTAACACAGCTGCAGTTGTTGGCACAAGCCAAGTACCCAGTGGCAGCACTCAGCAAATGTCTGTCTCATTGCAGTCTTTGCCTGTAATCTTGCATGTACCTGTCGCAGTGTCATCCCAGCCTCAGCTTCTTCAAGGCCACACAGGAACTTTGGTCACTAACCAGCAGTCAGGCAGCGTTGAATTTATATCTGTACAAAGCTCATCTACAGTTGGTGGCCTTACCAAAACTACGGTGTCTTTGGCATCAACTAACACAACTAAACCAAATAACAGCCCATCTGTGCCCAGTCCCAGTGTTCAGAGGACCTCTCCAGCCAGTGCTGGATCTATAGGGACAACTTTGGCAGTACAGGCTGTTCCAACTGCACATCCTGGCGTACAGACCACAAGAACTTCTTTGCCCACAGTGGGTACTTCAGGACTTTATAATTCTACCAGCAGTCGAACTCCCTTACAGATGAAGATTCCCCTCTCTGCATTTAGTAGTACAGCTCCTATTGAACCACCCACCGTTACAGCGCCCAGAGTTGGTAAGTTATGCTTGACTATTGGCACTGGGAAAGGAAAATGGTTGTCAAAGGGAAACATAAACATCTAGTTCTTTGGAAATTTTGTTAGTGTATTTTACTGAGATGTGTCTTCTGAGTGGTCTTTCTGTTGAAATCGTCAAGATCAAAATCATCTGTCACAAATGTTTCAGCCATTGTTGAAAATAATCTCTTGTTAGAAGGAGTAAACAGTGTGGCTCTGTAAGCTTTGTTTTATTTAGAACTTGATTTACATTATTTCTGGCATGAAATCAGAAACTCCCATTCTATTATTAACAGCTTGATATTTATGTTTTTTAATACAGTCTCACAAAATAATCTGGTTGCCTTTCCTAAGGGCAGAAAAGAAAGTATATTAATTGACTTAATTTTTACAACACTTAAAAGTAAACACAATGGGGAAAAGACACAACTGAATATTAATCTAATTCCAAAGAAGTACATTTATTGTCTTTAAAACAAAGCCTCTGAGCACAATGAAAGTCCATATATGGTATTTAGATTAGCTATTTTAAAATGCTTTCCCTCCATCTTTTGCCATGCCATGGTGATTCTCTGCACCTCTGATTTTACATACCTTGATGTCTTTTTCTAAGTGGTCCTCAAGATTTTCTAAGTGGTCCTGAGTGAGTTGGAATCATAGCCGAGAGTTTCTAATTGGCACAGTATGATGTTAGGATTAATTCAAGCAGAGCTTGACATCAGAAATAATTTAATTTTCCCGTCTCTAAAATACCTGTGTCAAAATCTGTCTTCCATCAACATGACAGCTATACACTTTGTATTTAGTTTTCATCTGTAAAGCTAGTATAATGATATATAATACAACCTAAAAAGGGTTGCATGGCACAGATCAGGGACAGTGACCAACAGAAGGCTCTATGTGCCCAGAAATTTGTCACGTTTTCTGCAGTTTGCATAGCCCTGGTGGGTCCCCCAGTGGTTTTCTCACCAGAACTGAAACACTGCTTTTGGCTGATTAAATCAGTAACACTGTTACTGATAAGCTCTGGTTAAAATGAAAGGGAGCGAGAAGGGAGAATTTGGATTTAAATGTTTACTTCAAATATTCAAGCAACTTCTGCTTAAGTTGCTAGTATAGATGTGTGTTTAGTTGAGCTAGGAAGAATACTCTCTCCCTGCACAGCTTGCCTCAGTTACATATTTTGCAGTTTAATTGTCCATTGTTTAGTCAGTTTTCACATAAAAATGTTGAATAATTTTTTTTTTCAGTTTAATATCGTGTCTGTTTACATACAGAGGCAAGAGAGGCTGGAACTATGTTTTGTCCTCAGATAACCAAGGGAATTGTTCACAAAATATTTGGAATATACTGTCAGACTTTCAGGAAATGGAATGAATATTACTTCTATGCTGAAAAGTGCCATTTTGCTTTTTTGTAACTTCCATTCCCTCTGAAAAAAATAGTAGTAATTAAGCTTGAATACTTGCAGTTGACACTCAGGGCTGAAAAATATTAAATGTACCAAGTAGTGAATGTTTAGTATCAAACAACTTCAAATGTTGCCTCCCAGTTTGTATAGTGGATAGCAGGATTCAGTACTGATTAGATACTGCAAATGAACAATTTCTTGACCCCTCAGAAAACCAGACAAGCAGGCCACCAACAGATACTTCGGCAAACAAGCGAACTGCTGAGGGAACAACGCAGGTAGGTTGTTGATTATGTTTCTATATAAACTTCTAAAGTTACAATCCACAGGAGATAAGCTCTTTACCTTTATTGCTCATAATGAAACTATTTTAGTTTTCTTTTTGTGCCATCCTTTCTAGTTTCTGTCCATTTGTATTTTTCTTCTTCTTCTGATCCAGAGTATTACTGGGAGCATGAGCTTCTGGTAATCCTTTCAGAAGTTTTCCAATGTGTTTGTGTAAGTAGATGACAATAATTCCAGAGAACAGTAAAACCGTGTCTGATACAACAGAGCTAACATGAAAGAAAGCCCTGCTCAGTTTTTGTCTAAAGGCCTTGAACTTAAAGATACAAGTATTTTGTAAATTATTGCAGCTCTTTCATTTTCACATTAATCCAGAAGTTATTAAGAAATGGAGTTATATTTCATTTCCATGTCATTTAAAAAAAAAAAGAAAAAGAAAAAAACAACTTCAGGAATAACTACTTCATGATAAAGGGGAACTTCTGGATTCTTCATCTAAAATTTGTTGACCTTGCTTTGAAATTTTAAGGTTGAATTTAAGCTATTTAAAATTACTTGTAATTAAGTTTTTTTTTTGCATACAGATATTTCACAAAGCACCTCATACTTATGCTGTTGTTGATTGGAGGACATTTTACTGTGGGGAATAAAATGAATTTCTTCTAGCCAAAATTTCCACATTTAATGGTGTTTCAAGGTGCAGATAAATCTGAATTGTATTTCAAAGCAAGAAGAAAATATTCTGTTTTTCACTTGTTGCAGAAATAGTCTGGCAGAGATGACCAGTATTATAGATCATAAGTCATGCCATACTGAACCTTTTAATTAAAGCATTTAATAAGGAATGGTTGTCATTTTTAAAAGATACCTGTGGATTATAGCTATAAAAAATTGTCAGTGTTTGATATGTAGGAAATTAAGTATCAGAATGGTTGACAGATTCATGGTTTTAAGGTTTAATTTTCAGTATAAGATGCATATTTTGAAATTTTTCTTCTTTGGTAGAGCCCGAAACCCGGAAAAGATTTTGGAAAAAAAGATTGTGTGTGATAGTGGTATTTAGCAATGGAAGGTGAGCAAGGAGGAGGGAACTGATAGACACAGGATGCTTTCCGGTTTTCAGCTTTTTGTTATAGTATATGTTTGTAGGTTTGCTTTCAGTCAAACCAGTTAAAGCATGTGTAATGCCATGGTTAATAAAGAAGGACCAGATGCATTTTAATTGGCTAGTGAGGTATGAAACTGACATGCCATGTCATTTGAAAAATCCAGTTAATGCCACCTGCTTTTTGTTATGTAAGATCCAAAATATTATGTATTGCTCCGCACTTCACAGCTCTCAGAACAAAAAGTAGTTCGCTGTGTGCCGTATACCTGTGGCATATTTGATGGTACAACTTTGATCAATTGTTTCGAAAAGCAGTTGAAACAGGAAGAGACTTCATCAGAAAATAAAGAAGCGGTAGAAGCAGCACAGACGAATTTTAACTTCCCCGAGGATGTCCTCTTTGGCTTGGAGGAAGAGGAAGAAGATGCTAAGAGCATCAAAAACACCCACAAGCAGACTGGCTGGGCAGCTAACCTATTAAAACAGTGGCTGGCCAAAAATGGCAAGGATCCTAGCTTTGAATTGGTCCCAGTAAGTGAACTCAATGATATTCTAAGAGAGTTCTATTACACAATAAGGAATCACGATGGAAATACCTACAGTGTGGCAAGCTACAAGTCAATGCGTGCTGGCTTAAACCGGCATCTCAAAATGCCACCGTATAATCGTCAGATTTGCTTAATGAAGGACAAAGAGTTTGCTAGTGCAAACATGGTATTTGTGAGTGTGCTGAAGATGCTGCGCATGCAGGGAAAGGATGAGACTCACCACCATCCTCCTATAGCTGCTGAGGACTTGCGTAAGATTAAACAGTCTGGTGTGTTGGGATTGCACAGTCCCCTGGCACTCGTCAACAAGGTGTGGTTTGATTTGCAGTTGCACTTTGCCAAGCGAGGGAGGGAAATTTTAAGAGATCTGGCTCCAGATGCTTTTGTTGTTGAGAAGGACAAGAACGGGCGTCGATATGCCATGTTTAGGTATCCTGGCAAAGGAAAAAATGGAGAAGATCCTCATAAAATGGGTAAAATGTATGATATGCCAGGGGACCCAAACTGTCCTGTTTTTTCCTTGGAGCTTTATTTGTCTAAGTTGCCTCCGGAGCCCCCTGCCTTTTACCTGCATCCTTTAAAGCTAACATCAGAGCAAATGCAAGAACAGCCGGTATGGTACAAAAGAGAACCAATGGGTGTGAACTACTTAGGTACGATGATGCCCAGGATAAGTGTGGCAGCCAGGCTCTCCCAGCGATATACCAATCATTCGCTCCGAACTACCACCATCCAGCTACTGTGTGAAGCAGGACTGGGGCCTAGAGAAATAATGGCAGTGACGGGCCATCGCTCGGAGTCTGCTATTAGACACTACTGGGGAGCTGCAGAAGTTCGCTACAGGGCTTGGTCAGATATAATGGAGAATAACGCCCCCAGTTACCTATATAGCAAGATCCCAAATGAAGTCATAAAAGAATCACTGTCTGGTGCCTCCACCTCTTCTATAAAGCATGTGGTTGTAGAACAAGGCAAAATTTTATTTCCTAAGAAATCTGGGGTGCTACCTGGCAATAGTTCTGTGACTTTAGTCCCTGAGGGACATACAGCTCTCAAGTCTAAAAGCCCCATCCTGTTGAACCACAGTTCTTCCAAGGTGTTTCTCCCCACGAACATAGACAGTGTGAACCTAACTGGCAGTCCCCTTCAAGGCTGTTGTAATGAACCTGTCTTCATAAAGCGTGTGATAAAACAAGAACCGATGACTTGATGCTTCTGTAATGGAACTGATTTCGAATGAGTTACTAAAATGGAAAAATTATCAAATTTGTTTTTTCACTTGGTACACTAAGGAAATTTCTTGTGGTCTAGTTTAGCAAGAAGTATCCTGTTCGCACTCCTGAAGGGAGCTATGGAACAGAAACTTAAAACAGAGCAGGGCTTGGAGTTTGTATGACTTTCTGTGGCAGCTGGGACTTTTAAGTGGCTCAGCAGGGCTATTTAAAAAAAAATGAAAGGGGGATATTGATTTCCACTTAGCTGAAGAGCTATGCTTTGTACACTAAGTGCATGGCTTTTATATTTTGTGAAGAGTGTATTTATTACACCACTCTGTGCCTGCTGGCACTACTGTAGCATCTTACAAATCAAATACTTGATTACTGGAAATCACAGAGAAATGTACAAGCTGAATGAAACAGACAGAGATACGCTACAAATAGATACATATGCATGAAAACACCTGAATTGCTTGACCACTGTCACTCTCTTTGTTCAAATTGTTACCAGACTTGCCAGAGGATTGTGCTGTTTTTGTTGTTGTTGTTTTAAACACTTGAAATTTATTTCATCTGTGAGCTACAGATTTCTGTTGCAGGGCCTTCGTTTTCCTCTTTCAGATTTCTGGCTAAGATTTCAGTCGTTCTGGTCTCCAAAAGCACTATTTGATACAAATTTATACTAAAATTGATATCTCTTCAGTTGTGCATGAAATGAGAAAAATGTTCTCAAAAGAGTTGAGAACAAGTTTATTGCTTAACTGGCCAGCAATTAGAATTGAAGTGTTGTCTCTGTGTGCTTATGAGAGGTGTTTTTTGTATTTCCCTCTCACCTTCCCCTTTCTTCCATTACATTTCACACTGACTTTGCGGTATAGTCTTTGTGAGTATAATATGACGGTCCATCAGAACTCTTTCTCAAGAAGTATGTCCTGTTCTTCCCCACCAAACGCTATCAAAGCACTCTATTTAGTTTTAACTTTAGATTAGTTCATTAGTCACTCTGACAAATTGATCCTATCATTACATTTTTGCATAGGAGGTTTTGACAGGTCAGAAATCCTCACAGGGAAGTAGATGAATTATGTCTGAGAAATGAAATTGTACTTTAAAAAGGTTCTTTAATGAAAAAATTTACAAACCAGGAGGGCTAGTCTTAGTTCATTTTTAATGAGCCATACTTGAGAACCTGAGTTGGCTCATGGTTTGTCTCTCCTTTTCTATGCCATGAGTTTTCATTAGAGACTCTGACAAATTGAGAAATATTACTATAAATAAAAATGAAAATGTGGCCATCAAATCATGCTCTAGGTTGGGAGAAGAAACAGTATAGCATTTAAAACTGCTTTCCGTTATATTAACTGAATAAAATAAGAATGGCTTCATCCTTTTGAAATGCATGCATACATACTTTTGTGTATGTGTGCGCACATAGTTTATCACATTAAGGACTTAACTGGAAGTGTTTATGTTGCTCAGTAGTAGAACAAGCTAGAGAAATATTCCAGCTGAAATAATAAATTTGCGAGGAAAAAATCTTAATTCTTTGCAGAATTTCCTTGCTGAAAAAGACTTCCAAATACGGAATGTGATTTAGCATTTTGTCATAATCTGAACAAACATCAAGCCGATGCCTGACCTTAGCAATCTTTATCTTGGCTGATGATGATCTTTGTGGCCTTGGGTAGATCAGTTATACTTACTGCATCAGTTTTCTGCAGCGTAAGAGCAGCGTGGAGTGTTCAACTTTCTGCTTGATCTCATTAAAGATTAAGAGGTTTTGAGATTGCTATATACATCTTATGTATTTATTTTATGTTTACAGTCAGTTTTATTTGCTGCTGTTATAAATGAACAAGCAAGTTGATCAGGTATAATTCTAATACAAAAATTACTTCTGCCACACAGTCCTACATTTGCTTAGTTGCAGCAGTAGCATGTGACATCATTGACTGTAGGAAGGAAATCACACACCCAGAATTATTTTATCAAGCATGTAATAAATCAAACAGAAATGGCAAAGCAATCCTTTCTAGTGACTAGAAGTAAAAATTGAAAAAAACGAAGGGCAAACAGTTCTCACAGCAAAGGAGAATTATGCGGTAACTTATTCTAAGATATTTTAGCATAACATAGGTTTTCAAATTTTAGGGCTTCGTAGAATTCATAATTCAACTAGACTGGCAGATTTCATTTCTTGCTTGAAAAGATTTGCTCCAAACTTTCACCGAGATGGAAACCTATTATTTTCTCTGGCATAGAAATTCCCTATTGTCTAGATAGTTCCTTGTTCTGGCATACCAGAGTTGAACATTTATCCTGCAGAAACAAGAAAAGTATGTTGCCAGGAGATCGTTCTTTTTTTGTTCCCTCTTGCTGCATACTATTATGGTCATACTGACCACATGCCCTGCTCTGGTCCTAACTGCGTCTGTGTAATTGACTGTAATAGCATATTGCTAATAGTTTCATTCCTTAACACAAATCTAGTAGGTAATTCGAATTGAAAAAAAAAGGACTCTTGTGGCAAATCTGGGCATGTCTCTGATTCTTCTGAACTACTGTTTAGCTTCTAATTTGACTTCCATTCTGTTGAATGCTAATTAAATATTTTTAGCTTCTCATTTGCTAAATTGTAATTTTACTGACACCAACTATATACAAAGTCTTCTTACTACCTTCAGTTTGAACCTGATACTTCAAAGCTACTGACTGCAGTACTGCTATGTTTTTATTGTCGTGTGAAAGTAAAATTTTTTGAAACTGAGAAAAAGCATTCCTAGTTTGGGCTGGAAGTAGGATTGCTCTGAAAGGGTTGGAGTCGTTAAATATTGGTGGAAAGCTTAATAGAATGAATTCTAGTTAGTAGAATGTATTTCTAGCCTTCTGCAACTGAAAAATCTTCCCTTTGCCTCCTCCCACTCCAAGTATTAAATGGATCTTCCCTACATGTATTTCTTCTCTAGAAAAGCTGAAATAGGCAAACAGAGCAGGTGTTTGGCTGCTTCTGTAAAGTCAGCTTTGCCCACGTGTGCAGTAATATGGGGGAAGTGGTCTTTCCCTTCTTCCCCCCTCTCCTTTTGCCCTGTTTTTCTTTTCTGAGAAAATTTTAAATCAGTCCCATTTTCTACAGTACAGGGGTGTTGTGTTCATGAAATCTATCACAATTGCCATGAATTGGACTCCTCAGTGGCAGTATCAGCAGAGAATCTCAAACAGCATGATAACTTAAGTTTGTTACTTTTTGTTTCCCTTTCCATTATATTTCCATTACACAGTAGAGCATGTTAGTGAACCAACAGGTTCAGTACAGTTTGTTTGTTGTGATTTTTAAGGCACCATTGGTTCAAATCTTAGTATTGAATTGTTAGTCATCATTTAAAATTCACTTTAAAAATGAATATAGCAAATACACATTGTAGTAAATTTATCATCTGTCACTCTTGAATTTTTCTAATTAGATTTCTTGTAAAATTCATTTTTCATTTCAGTTGCAAAAAAAATGCACTTAGGCTTAACCAAGTCAACTTAATTTGCTTTGTTTTGTTTTCCAACAAAGGCTGCCACATCAGTGATTAAATTCCATTTTCCATGTTGGAGCTGATTCTGAAAACGGGGAAATGACAGTGACCTTTAATAATAAATATTATTAGTTTATCATCTCATTTTCACAATGAAGCTTCAGTGCGTGTGTGTGTGAACTTGTGTTTTCTGTGTTGTTTTTTCTTGTAAATTTGGAAATCTCTGCTGTTGGTTGCTTCAAGGAGTGCCCTATTTTTATTTTTATGAAGTTAATGTAGTATCTGACAGTATAAGTTTTTTTTTCTCTTATTGCTATGTAAGCAATTCATCCCCACTGTAAGATACTGTGATCTACAGTGTGGGAGATGAAGAAGGTAAATGTTCTTCACTGTATGCACTTTTCCTGTGCCCACTGAAGAGCTCAGTTGTGCAGAACGTCAAATATCTGAAGGCATTGGAACGATGCTTTGAAGCGGAAAGCTTTCTTAGCTTTGTGGTTTTAGTCTGGTACATCTCTGGTTATCCTCCAGAATCATGCAGCTTTTCAGTAGTTGAACACTGTAGGGGTTAGTATAGTCAAAGCTATCAGTAAGCAGCTTGGTGGATGCATGGTTTTGCTCTACTTCTCCTTTTTCAGCCTTCCACTGCTTCTTGCTCCAAAAGGGGTGGTCCCAGGGATGTAGGAGGGGGCATCTTACTGTGTTTATGGTAGTCTCTGAACTTCAATTTTTTCCTGTTTGCACAGAAATTTAAAGCACACTATTCAGTCACAGTCATTTTGCTAATGGCCATTCCAATGCCTCAGGTCCCAGAACTGCATTTCTGAACACATGACAAGCACTTTTAATGTATTACAGTACATACTATTGTTACAGAAAGGCATTTTTAATTATATAACAAGTCTTTATAATGGTTTTAAAGTATTTTATTATGAATCCCAGTTATAGATACAGGAATTATATATATAAGATATAATATATAAATATATACATGGCATACTGAGGGAATCTATGAAAGTGATTTATTACATTGTGACATAAAATAACAGTGAGCAAACTTGAATGGGGTTGGATATGTTAAAAATGGCTGACATAAAATCAGTCTGTTCAAGAATGAGTATGTTATATTTGTTGTACCACCAAGTCAGGCAAATAGTCTTTTCTTGTTCCTCACTCTGCGTGCACCTTATCCTCTTACAGAGCAAAACAGTCTAAATTTCATCTGTGCATTTCACCTTTACAGCTAACCTTAGGTTTAAAAAAACAAACACACACCAATGTCCAATCCATTTCCCATTGTTTCTGACATGCTTTGATTTGTTTGGTTGTCTACAGTCTAATTTAAGCCATTTTGCTGACTATTGGAAGTTTATCTGGTAAAATGTTAATAAAATACATTTATAACTTTTTTCCCTTCATTTGCAATGTGTAACGAACTTTGTGAGTGTCTATTGGGGAAACAATGTGAACAAAGTGGACATATCACCTTAAAACGTATAAGCAGCTATTAATTCTATATTGTTGAAGCATTATTGATGAAAATGTTTCCTGGCATTTCATGGCTTTGTCACTGAAAATAAACATGCATAATTATATATGTGAAATGGGAATCTTGATTTTTGTCTCTGATCCTGGGGCTATGTTTGTGCTGTTTAAAATGCACCTAGCTCTCATCTGTAAGGTGAAACCTTTACCTGAGACTAATTTGAACTCTGCATTGTTAAGGTGTTCGCAGTTTAAAGGTCATTCAAGAATGGGTTCACTGGATTTTTTTTTTCCCTTACAACAGCTACCCAATTCAGCTACATGATGTCCCGTTGAGAATTTTTTGGATGATTTTTAAACTCATTTTTTTACAGTGGGTTGTCTTTCCCTGAGGCTGTATCTGTGTTACTTAAACCAGCCCCCAGTTACTGAGAGCAGCTTTCAATAAGTACATGTACTTGTGTTTTGTAGGTTCCAATTTGTCAGTTTGGGCCAAAAACTCTAGAGTTTTTTTAATAAACAGTCTAACTGATGATGTCATTACACCAGACACAAGTAATAGCTATAAATGGCTTCATTAATCTGAAACATGCTGTAAGTAAAATACATTTACTGATTAGTAGTATATTTCAGTGGGATTTGGGGAAAGAAGGTAGATGTTTCACCTTACTAGAGTAAGAGCCAGTAAAGAGATGTGTGTGTGTGCATGTATGCATGTATGTGTTTATTATATACCCTTTTAACTGTTTGATTAAAGAAAAACAAAATCATAGCAGTACAGAAATCCTTTTAAGCATTGTGTCAAATGTTCCTTTGTAGTTTTAGTTGGAATTACAATTGCTAGTGCCTAAAAACTGAATCAACTTTTCATGTATGTTCCTTGATTTATGTTTCTTACTGATGGGGGTCGCAGAGCTAATGTCTATTCTTTGCAACAAAGAAGTGAGAGGGTATATAATACATAGGGGTTACTAAGACTGGCTACTCATTTTTTGAATGCTTGCATTGTTGTTCTGTAGAAAGCATTGCACAATACTGAATAAGGGTAAGGGGAATGGTCTGGTAAATGGAATACATAAAATGCTGAGATAGGTGAGTATTACACACTATCGAAACAAGTATTGCAGCCCTGTGAAATTTTGTTTGTGCAAAATGCAAACTAGGTAAACTGCTAGTTTTATTGCATTATCATTTATATTTTCATTGTGGTAAGAGATGACAAATGCATTTGGTGCCTGATCAAATAAATTTCCATGACAGCTTTGTAAGGCTGGAATAATTATTTCAATTTTGTGGGAGTTAACTGCGTTGGAATTGATAACTGTTAGGGAGTGATAAGTTTGAAGCAGTCTGTGATGGAAGTATACTTTAAAATGTACTAAAAAAAATGTTTTCCGCAGCTTCTTCGCCTGTGCTTGAAATCTGTAGTTTTGTATATGGATGACAAAAAACAAAATATGGGCTTTGTACTTATCCATACGAACACAGTATCACCCCCACGCACATGCCAATGCCAGAACATACTTTTAACATCGCTCCCCGTAATTTCAGATTGATTTTGCTATTATATAACGCCTTGGTGCGTCATGTATGACTGTGGTGGTGTGATGCTTCATGGAATGTCTGTTTTTACAAACCCTAATTTTCTTCTGTCTTGGTAATGTAGAAGCTATTAATAATAAAATTGTCTGCACTGCGTCAGTCTGCCACAAATAATCTTCAGAAATTTGATCATTACTACCCTGGAATTAATTTTGATTTTGCACTGGTTTTTGGTGGTTTTTTTTGGTTGCTTTGGTTTGATATTTGTTCTCCATTTTTTTTCATTTTTACTTACTAAAATGTTCCATTATGAAAAGCAGGTGGCATTACAATTAATAGTGTGGTTACTTCAATGTGATGAACTGAACCGTGGCGTTATATAATATCAAAACTTTTATTTTTTGAATCACGAATATCATACTTGAATAGAGAAGTGCATATTCAAAACTTTCTTCAAAATACCAATGGTTACCTTTTGGTATGTCACGTGGTAAAATATATGTGCATGTTTGTGTGTGTATGAGTTTTGTTATATAAAATGATGTAACAGATAACATTTTCTGTTTACTTTGTATTCTAGAGTTTTCTTTCACAGTTTTCTTCAGTAGTTTGTCATTGACATATATAATGTTCTAACCACTTTTTGGGGGGTTAAATTTCACAATAGTAGTTACGATGAAAAAATACTCTGTTCTTTTCTCAACATCATCTGCCATATGTGCTTTGGTCTTTAAATTCAGTCTCCTTCCTTGTATTTGTTTTCTTTACAGAATTGGAATAACTTTTTTTCCTCTTTTTTTTTTTCTTTCAAAATTACAACTGAATCGACCTAATTTGCAGCAGTGCTGTCTGAAAAAGTTGATATTCTTTCTCCCACTAGAACGTATTTTACGTAGAAAATGGTCTCAGCATGTGGAAAAACTGAGCATGGTACATAAGATGTACTGAGTCAATGTCCCTAGTTATGTCCCTTATAGTACATAAGATGCCTGAGTCAATGTCCCTAGTTTTCCAGAGGCAGATGCTTCAGAATCCCTTAAATACCAGAGGCAGACCGTCATTTTATTGCGAGACTGATTCCTTTCTGATTTTCATTTATTCATTTTCTATAAACTCAAGTATTTCCTGATATTACCATCAATTATATACAGGATGTAATGAAAGTCTTCAAAACAATCAGAAAAAGTTTTTAATTATATAGAATTTACATGGGTTTTACACTAAAAATGGTGACTTCATAGCCACTCGCAAATTGGCTAATCTTGCGAAAGTTTCAAATTCAAGTGACCCTATTCTCTGTTTGTCTTCAGAAAGTTCCATGGTTTCGACTTCCTCTAAGACCTCTTTTCTTGTATACCTCTGTTTAAATTTGTGTAGTATTCACATGGCATTGATTCTTGAAAGCCACAGTCTAGAATGTATAGTTCTTTTCTTTCTCAAGGAAAGTTGTAGTATTTCTTTTTCCTAGCATTTCTTCCCATAATTGTCTTATTTGTCAGTACATCTATTTCTCAGTACTTCCTTTAATTGTTAAAAAGATTTTTGTAGTTGGAATTTGGAAGAAGTGAGATGATTTGTTGTCATAGTATATGCAGTGGAAAATGCATGAAATTCTAAGTCACTTTTACCAATCCTTTGTAGGAAACCATAAATTGTAGTGTAATTACTGTATATAATTTTATACAAGAAATTAATGTCTACTTCTGTAAAAAAAAAAAAGTCTTGCTCTGAAGAATTAGTGCAATAGATCACTTTTCATGAAAAGTTTTACAGCTACTAGAACATTTAGAAATACCTATTTCTATTGTAAACGTAAGAAAGAAAAAAGTAAAAATCTGAAAATTCTATTCAATTTTTACATGCTTTTCATTATTTTATCTTCCATAGGCACCATAAAGCAATTTTAAGCTTAACTGATTAAGTGGTATTGAGAGGAGCCTATGACTTAACCTCTGTTTCAGGACTTAGGAGGTTTCACTCCGATATTTGAAAGGCATAAAAATTTACTCTTTTGGTTTTGCCCATCTTCTCAAGTCTTTAAGTTGCTCTTTTCACAGTTATGTGGAAGAGCTGCTTGGTACTAAAATACTTTTCCTCCACACCTCCCAAATTAGATGCTTGCCTGGGGCATTTGCCATGCAATCAAAGCCCAGGGTAGTTATATGTATTGTTAAATGCTGCAGGTGTAGAGGTAACACCATGTGAACTGAAGAAGCCAGGGCAGGGACATGGAATTTGACAAGATTTTCTTTAAAGAATACACTTTTCAAAAGACCTTGAAATTGTGAATGTGTGATTCCTTCTTCTTGGCTGGCTTTTTGAGGAAAAATGCACAACACTGAATGAGTGAAGTCACAGTACAGAACACTCACATAGTCCTTCTATACTTGGACTAGTGCATGCTCAGCTGCTCCTTGGCTTGTAATTCTCTTTTTCTGTATTTTTTTTTCACCTTTGTTTCTGCTTTTCATCATACCTTGCAGTCGTCTTGACACATTTCACCTCATGTGAACTTAATTTCCTTTTATGACAAGGTTACTCATCTAGTTAACCAAGGGAAGCCAGTTGATGTAATCTCTTTGGATTTCGGCAAAACATTTAAAACAGTTTCTCACAGTATCCTTCTGGACAAAATGTCCAGCATACAGTTAGATAAATGATGCACAGTGCAGTGGGTGAATGGTTGGGCTCAAAGGGTTATGGTAAATGGGGTTGCATCAGGCTGGTGGCCAGTCACTAGTGGGGTTCCCCAGGGCTCCATTTTAGGGCTGGTTCACTTTGATGTTTTTATAAATGACTTGGATGCAGGACTTGAAGGTATACTAAGTAAGTTTGTGTATGATGCTAAATCAGGAGGAGCTGTTGACTCCATTGAGGGTAGAGAGTCCTTGCAGAGAGATCTTGACAAATGAGAGAGCTGGACAATCACCAACCACATGAAGTTTAACAAGAGCAAGTGCTAGATGCTGCACTTGGAATGGGGCAAGTCTGGCTGTACTGGGGCAGGAGAGGCTGAAGAGTGGTCCCTCAGAAAGAGATCAGGGTGTTCTGGTTGATGGCAAGTTGAATACAAGTCAGCAGTGTCCTTTGGCAGCCAGCAGGGCCAACCGTATCCTGGGGTGCATCAGGCCCAGCACTGCCAGCTGGTCAAGGGAAGGGATTGTCCTGCTCTGCTCTGTGCTGGTGTGGCCTCACCTTGAGTACTGTGTGCAGTTTGGGGCACCACAATATAAGGATATAAAAGTATTAGAATGTGTCTAAAGGAGAGCAGCAAAGATGGTAAAGGGTCTGGAGGACAAGATGTATAAGGAGCGGCTGAGGGCCCTTGGTTTGTTCAGCCCCGAGCAGAGCAGGCTGAGGGGAGGCCTCATGGCGGCCTGCAGCTCCCTCACGAGGGGAGCGGAGGGGCAGGCGCTGAGCTCTGCTCTCTGGGGACAGCGACAGGACCCGAGGGAACGGCATGGGGCTGGGACAGGGGAGGGTCAGGCTGGGGGTTAGGGAAAGGTTCTTCACTGAGAAGGTGGTCGGGCACTGGGACAGGCTCCCCAGGGAAGTGATCATGGCACCGAGCCTGACGGAGTTCAAGAAGCGTTTGGACAATGCTCTTGGACGTGTGGTCTGATTTTTGGGTGGTCCTGTGTGGAGCCAGGAGTTGGATTCGATCCTCGTGGGTCCCTTCCAACTCACGATATGCTATGTTTCTGTGTGTTTTACTTTTCAACTCCAATTTGCATAAATCTTCTTGGGCACATATACATTAGACTGAAGCATGAAACCTTCAGTTACAGGACACACTGTTTTTATGCAAAGTATCTTATTGCAAAATGGAAGTTCACTGACCAGGTGAAGAATAAAGATGTGACTATATTAAAATTAGGAAGTTGGGGAGAGATGAAGTCTTGTATTTCTCATGCTATCTTCTAAAATTTTTGTCACATTTATCTGTAAAATGTGACATTTCCCAAAGGAGAGGATTTTCTCGATCCTGACCCCCCAATAATAATTTAGAAATTGTTAGAATAATATGTTTTAAACAAAGATTATGCTTACTTTTTGTTAATGTTTTTCAGAATGTGTTCTTTGTTTTACTCACTGCAGAAAAATTACTGCAGAAATAAACATATAAGAAGCAATTCAAACCTAAGTGGAAAAAAAAACGTGCAATAGATTTGTGCAGATCATACAAAATCAGATTTTAAATAGACATAAATGCTAGTAATAGTTAATTTCTATTTTCATTTTAAAAGTGTGAAAACCATGTTTGTGCCTTTGGGACAGTTGAGGCCCAACACCTGTGATTAATTGCTTTTTCAGTTTTGTTTTGTGTTTTGTTTTGTTTTGCTTTTAAGTGATGCCTGCATATACCCACTTATATGTATCAACAACTCTTCTACATTTTGTTTAATGTTTGTCCTTGTTCCCTTATAACTGGAAGCTTAGATGGGAACGTGGTCAGCATTGGTCTCACACTCTTTGGTATCCTGACAGCAGGCACAGAGAATTTGCATTCTTATTTTCATGATGTGTATGTGGTTGTATTTGTCATGTTGCTTTATTTAAAATTGTTGCACTTCTGGCTGGTATGTGAAAGCAGAAAAAGATTCAAACTGAGGCAGTCAGGTACAGTTGTGGTTGACTGTATGGTTTAGGTCCCCGTGTTGCTACTCCCTGGTTGCACAAAGTTACAACGTCAGCTCTGGGTAAACTGGTGCAAAATGTAAGTGTGCACGACAGCATTTTGGACCATTTAAAAGCATATACGTTAACATACGTAAGCTGTTACAATGGATGGAAGGCAGTCCTTAAATTTGTTTTAAATCCCAGTGTAAAATTTTGAGTTTTCTATTGATTACTAGAAACTACCCAGTGGCTGTTGTAAACAGATTTCTTGTGCCACTTCTGGTCAGTTTGGAGACTGCTTTGTTTCTGACAACTGAGAAAAGGTGGTTTTAGAAGTTATGGTTTTGTTGGTTGTGTTTTCGTTTGCTTTTTACAAAAATGAAGTTTGTTTTATAAATACGTTCCTGAAATAGATACAAATCATTTAATATTACTTTGGTTATTTTGTTCTAGTTACAGTTTATTTGATACTCTGGGCCACTGACTTCACACTTGCTAGGCATGTGAAATAAGGCACAGGACATGTTTGTTTTGGGTTCTCGTGAAATGGTTTTTGATGTTTCACTAGTGTGATGAAAACGTGTCATGGTTGCATCATCTTGCTCTTCTGCTGAGATCAGCTGAAGCAGGTTCAGGTGTTCTTGACTTTCCTGTGTTTGGAGAAAGCTGAAAACTCATAGCAGACCAGAATGACAGGACTTTTCTGTGTTACCAGTTTCTACCGAAAAGCTTTCTGAAATCTAATAGTAGGAGCTGAAAAACGTATTCTCTTATTTCAGTTTTTGACATAAATGTGCAGGTTGTTCATGCATGTCTGGAAGTCCAATGTCACACTTTCCTTTCCCTTCACCGGGGCTTCAAGCCTTCTTAAGGTGGTTTATTGTTTTGCTCTGAGCAGCATTTTGGACTCTCCTCTTCTGACGTGCAACAGGGCCCATCCCCTTCTTCATTTTACAGAAGCAATATCAGTTGTTTCTCTCTAGCCTTTTCTCAAACAGTTCTATTATAAACTAGAGTTTTGGCAAGTCCTTGTAGCAACAAAAATTTCCTGGAGATAATTCATGCATAATATAGTCATGATACCCAAAAGAGCTGTTTTTATTTTCTTAAATGGTTGGGCACAGAACATTCAGAAAAGCGTTTATTAATTGCTTTTGGCAGGGATGATTCCAAATGCTTCCATTGGTAGGTCTTAACCATTCAGTTGGTAAGCAATGACACTCCAGAAACAGCTGGTACCAGGTGATACAGCATCTCTCTCAGGTCAGGGAAATACTTAACTTCCCTGTAGGAATGTAGTCTTCCAATCTCTGATTCCCATTTCTTTCTGAATCTCTTCTCTTTTCTGGACCTGAGAGATCTACAAGAATTTGAAAACCCTGCCAGTGCTACAGAGTATAGAAAGAGACCCTGCTTCTCCTTGTAAATGTTAACTGATGTTCTGAACAGTCAAAATTCTGACCCTTGCGGCAGGCATAATCAGCAGTCTATACTGTGAGGGAATACCCTGACAGCACCATACTTCCCTACATGCTTTTGCTAAGCGACGCAATATGTAGCATTTTCAGTGTTTCAAGTTTCCTTAAAATTTTCCTGTACCCCTAAATTTCGTTCAAAGGTGATGTATGGCAGGTGAACTAGGAGAAACTAGCTGGGGAGTGCTGTGTGTGGAGTACAGCTTCCTCTTGGAGTAGCTGAACTGCGTGCCGTGGAAGTGGAACTGGGGGTTGTACCACAGAGCACCACTCAAAACTGCCCTGCAGATCCACAGCTTCTAGTACAGGTTGTGGAAAGAACCAAACCACTTACAAATATTTCCTTTGAGGAGATTGCTGCCAGGGTTGTTCAGTACAAAACCCTACATGAAGTGACTAACTCAAAGAAGGTCTTTCCTTCTGAAAAGTGCATGCTTGAGACATAACCGGCTGATTGGATTATTTGTTTAGTATTGCCTGTTTAGATAACTAGAGATTCTGGCCTTCCAGACACACCAAAATCAAAACTGCACGCAGTAACACATGCAGACTTGGAAATTCAAAGAACTTTCAACTGGCATGGTTAAGTAGGACTTCAAAACAGTTTTATACAGATTATTTGTTTCTAGGGATTTAGATTTCCTTGTAGAAGAAGAATTGAAGGAAATTACTTCAGACTAATAGATTTTATAGTGGGGGAAAATAAATAGCTTAGTGTTAGTTTTTTCTTTCTCTAGTTCTTCATAAATCTCCCTTCTCCATTTTTCAGTCTGCTTTCTCCTGGCAAAGAGAGCTGTAGTTCAAAATACACATCATTGACTGGGAAAATAATCAAGTTGGAATGAAATTCCTCTTGACTTTATGTTAATCAAGTACTCATTGATTATTTGAATGTGGCTTTTATCTTAAGCTTCAAGTGGTTAAATCAGCTCATCATACTAAGAAAACTGAAGCTGGAAGGTTTTTGAAATAGAAATCACTCAACAGAAGAATTCCATGATTAATACATCTGAAAGATGTTTATGAATAGAAAAGACAGAGTCCATATAGAGGTCTCTTCTGCCACCTTGGAACATAACTACCTAGCTATTTTTTCCTCTTTTTAATCATACAGGTTATCAGCAGAATTTCATCGGTGGCAGCATTAGAGCTTAAGCAGAAATCAGGTTATAATCTAAATGCATAATGAAGCGATCATTCGTGTCAGGCTGTCCAAATCCAGTGACCAATAATTCAGAGACAGCTTTCATTTGTATTTATTATGATGCTTTTTTTCTCTCTCCTCAAAGCCTTGCCTGTGTGAGAACTGTCTTTAAGACCTTCTTAAAGGTTTTGCCTTACCCTAATTAAAGTTAACAGAGTAGATAATCTCAGTGCTTGGACTTTTTGCATCTGTCCCCATCAGACCACACAGCAATAACTCCAATCTTCCTAGTTTTTATCATGCTGGCGACATGTGGCTGATAACTCTTAAGATTTTTTTTTCCATGTTAATGTTAATTATTCAGTGGTGTTGATAATTATGTTGCTTTTCTAACCCCTTGTCTGTCCCAAGGAACCTGGCTTACTGTAATCCATAAATCAGTAGCAGTTCAGCCCAACAGTAAATGATCATCTTTTCTGCAAAACCAAAGAAACACAAATTTTTGCATCAAATTTAAGAAAGACGACATTGACTTCATTCAAGATCTGTTCTAGAAAGCAGATTTAAAAACCCAGAAATATATAGGGCCTTCCCCAATGTTCACTTCATCAGCTAAAGGAAGAAGCTGGTGGTCCAGTTCTAGTCTGAACAGCTAAGGGAAAGTCATTGATCCAGAAGATAAATTTTGTTTGATGGTCCTCTAGGTTTTTATAACTTTAAGCCTTCACAATAACATAAAAGATGTCTTTATCCTCTCTAAAGAGACGGTTACAAATGGTTTCATATATAGAATAAGAAATGATGAATTTTGTGATAGTGGATAAAATACAATAATGAAGTTACTCTTAAAAGCTGGAAACCATTGGAGTTTTCTGATGGCTTTTGATGATGTATTTTATCAGCATAGAGGTTTTGTAAGAGGTTTCCTTACTGTGAAGTCAATTCCACCATATGCAGGTAGGCCCAGACTATCTCAAGATGAGTGATACATTGTCCTGGTGACTATTTTGTCAAAAGGTTATGCTGGAAAGCACAGGTTACAATTGGATTAAAATATTAAAAAGGGTCATAATTAAAATATATATAAAGATTATAATACCATTTTGTTAATTTATTTACCTGTAAAATAACAACATACTACTGGTCATCAAGGTTTTTTCTACTCCTTAGAAAGTTAAAAGGTGCTTCGAAATTTGATATTGCAGTCCAGTCATTTGGTCATTGCCTATTTTTCCAACTCTGGGGAAATTTGTCTGAAATCTCCTTCTCCTCCTGCTCATTTCATCACTTCCTTTCTAATAAGCGCTTCAGTTCTGAGACCTCTCTTACACAATGTTCAATTCATATCCCTTTTCAATCTGTGTTCCCTGGATTTGCTTTTGCAAAATGAAGGAGTTTTGTCTTTCAGAGCGGGAAGGTCGCAGGAAGCGATTCAGGAGGTGTCATTGACCTTACACTGGATGATGAGGATGATGGCTCTTCTCAAGGTAAGAGAAATATATTTTGCTAGCAGCAGGGGCATTGAGCTGCAAGTGTTATTTCATCCCCTTGAATGATAGACAGGAATAAACATCTGTTTCAGTTCAGTGTATTTTATTCCTTGTTGTTTCTGTTATGCAAGACTGTTACTGAAGTATTCTGATAGGCCTTAAATAAAAGGAATCCTACACAGTGTAAAATACCGTCTTTTAAGGTTTTTACCTTTCCCTTAATTTAAGCATTGTTGTTGTCTATGCTTAAATCTGTTAAACTCGTGGAACAATCTAAGTAGTTTGAATTATTTATTACATTTTTGAAACTTCCTCTACATGGATTTCATCTTTGTTTACCAATTAATTAAGGACCTTTCCACAGTTGATATTCAGACATTAGATTGTTACAGCTTCTAATCTTTTTTCCCCTGAATAAACAACTTTGTGTGCAAGAGTTTAAATACCAAATGCAGATCTGTTCATGGCTTGGGGTCTGTGTGCCAAGATTAGAGTAAATATAGTTGTGCTTTTATGTCCTTTGGCAGTGTGGATGCATTTCATTGCTATCACTGCAATGTTGCAAGCCCATTTTCTGGCATGGAAGTTAAGCCCCTCTTCTTTTCCATTTTGTGATTTAGATTTGTAGTTTTATTTATGCCTCCAGTAGTAATGATTTCCATTTTATGCTCGTTTCCATAAATCACATCGTCCTGTCTTCTCCAGTTCCAGAGTTTTTAGTGAAGATGATACAGTTTATTCATCATCGAAATGGTTCCTTTATTACTTCTAACCTTAATCCTTAGCTTACTATGTACCTAGTTTTCATTTTTTTTCCTTGCTGATTTTTTATTTATGTAGCTAAAGAATCTTTTGCTACTTGTTTCTGTTTACTTAGTGACATCTGAGTTGGTTATCTTTCATCGTTTCCTGCAGCTGGAATCTCAGCAGGACTCTTGATTTGTCAGGGACAAATGAACTTGCTTCCATGTGAAATCAAAAACAAACCGGGAAAAAAAATATTAGCCCAGACTATCCTTGTTGCTTGGATTACTTTTTTATAGCTGTAGTACGTCTGGATTCTTACTAGTTGGATCATGAGCACATCTTCTCTAGGTCATGACTAAGAATATACTCATTCAAATTATGCATTATTTAAATTACTCAATGGCAGTTGAAATGTGCAGAAATCTGTACATATTCAAAGTGAGCATGTGTTTGCATCTCTGTAGGAATCTCTAGAAAGAATTTGCTGGACACTGGGAAATCTCTCATACCTATGTGAAATATAAGAAGTTTGAACTAACCACAAAGACCCGTTATTTGATGAAAGAGCAGGAAATAATTCTTGTTTTCAAAATGAGCATCCCTTTGCTGCTGCTTCTATAGTCTTTGTTCACCAAAAGAAAACTGTTTTCATCAAATGGCCTCAGAGAAGTAGCTCAGCTACTCATTTACAGGCAGAAAGACAATGCAGAAAGACTGCAATTTCTATTATATTATTTTTGAGATCTTGTGTTAGGTTTATCATATAGCAGTTTGTGAAGGGCACTGCTACTTCAAGCTATTAGTAGCTGGTGTTAAAGATAGTTGAGTGAGACCATCAAAGTAGTCTCCAATTGCTAATAAATAAACAAATTAATCATGTTGAGCCACACCGCTATTAACCCTGTTCTTAATGCTTTGTAATCTAAATGGCATACCTAATGGATAATTTCTAACATGTTCTTCAGTGTATCGCTGATACATTTTCTCAAGAGTATAGTATTTTTTATTTCTACATTGTTTGTTCTTTAACTGAGTTAGTGGTTGCTGTGTATGCATTTTTATTTAGGGCAAAGCTTATTGGAATGGATGCCCTTAAAACTTACTCTCGTCTTGTGTTTTGTGGGTTTTGGTGGTACCTTCTCTGCCTACTGCTACTCTAATCCAGTTTAAAAATCTAGCTTCTCAATTCTCCTTTTGGATAGGTCTGGCTCGGACTCAAATGTATATTTTATGATGTTACAGATAAGCTATAAGGCAGGAAAAATATTGCTGTAGAAAATTACAGATACAGACATTGTATTTCTCACTTATCCCAGTCATTAGTGAGTCATGTTCAGGAGAGTGACAATATAAGAAAATAAAACTTAAAAAAATTTTTTTTTGATTAATAAAGCAATTCCCCTTTATCAAGAAAATAGCATGAAAATTCAAAACAGCACCAGACAGGGCTGACTAATAGAGATTGAACAAAGGAAAGAATCAGCAAATAAAAGAATATAAGCATCAAAGGTAGACAAGAATTATCACTTTTTAAAAAACAAATTGAGTACAGCAGTCTTTAGGCCCTTTTTTAGGTTTTAGGCCATTCCTTTTTTTAATGGAAAAATTCAGGTTTCCAAATTCTGCTGAAATACATAAACTTCATGATGATAAAATGAAACATTATGGAGTATAGGGAGGCAAAAGATTGGGAGGATGAAAATATGGGGAACTGAATGAAATTCCTACAGTTTGGTTTGCAGTATGAAAAGATGAAAGAAATGTCATACTAGGAAATATTTTTCGATAATCTGAATGACAGGAAAAAAAGGAGGTTAAATAGCTCTGTGATGTTCTAATTTTTGTTTGCTATTGTCTGTAACTTTGTTTTGTTTTAAAGCAGAGGCCAAGAAGCAAAATCAAACACCTGCTTCAGGATTGAGTACATCCACCCAGACCTTGTCCCGCCCCGTGCCATCTTTGCAACCAAACAGTCAGCAGCAAACAGGTGTGCCAACAAGTGGGTACCTACCTTCCCAGACCACCATACATGTAGTACCTACAGGTAACTTCATTTTACATCGTTGAATGTGCTGACTGCTTTTTACTTAAGCTAAACTCCTGTGTTCTCGTATTGTAGTAAACTTGTCAGGTGAATATTGAAAATTGTGTTTGAGTCGCTTAAGAGCTATCCTTTTCCATTCGGATTTTTTTTTTTTAACCAAAAAGGAGGTATGCACTCTGAGATAGAGATATCACTTTCATGTTGTGGAATTCCATTCTAGGTTGTCGTCTGTTTTTTCTTTTTCCAGCTCCAACAACAGTGAATGTAACTCATCGACCAGTGACTCAAAGTGCTGCAAGACTTCCTATACCACGGGCCCCTGCTAACCATCAGGTGGTCTATACCACTATTCCTGCACCACCACCTCAGAATCCTGTAAGAGGAGCTGTCATGCCAAGCCCAAATTTAAGGCCAGTCAATCCACAGACTGGAGGTAGGGGATTCTTTATTCCATACACATTCCATTCTAGCACAGCACAGCTTGATACATTCTGCCTGATGGATATGGATTTTTTTTTTTTTTTTTACTATGCTAGTCCAAATTATAGAGGTTCTTCTTATTATTTTTTTCAAGTAATGGACTTGAGAAAATCTCAAACCATTAAGAAATCATTCCCCCTGTAGATATGTATATGAGGAAAAAATGGCATGAAGTTATCTCAGGCACTGTCTCTGCCAGCTGTGCATCTCTGGATGACATGCCCAATGCTTCACAAGGTAGCAGAAAGTATTGTAATGAGCACAGCTGTTCTGTAGAAGGATAGTTAGAGACCATTTTAAGTTATCTATTCATATGTACTAAATTATTTTTGATTTCCTGTCTAAAAGTTCAGTTTATATCAGGCATCCTAATGTGATTCCATAACAATGTCTGATGTCCTGTGCCCAGTAATTTTTCCTATTTTCTCCAGGCTTAGACAGATGAAACTTCTCACCAAATGCATCCATTTCTGATACATGATTGAGTTTGACTAGAGATGTCAGCAAGGTTCTCTTGACTTTGCAAATGTAACCAGTGTCTTCCTATAGCAGTAACAAAAAATTCTGGAATGAATAGAATATGTTCACAATAAAAAGCCTTTAAGTTAAATTATAGTTTATATTTTGCTAGTAAGCGGTGGATTTTAATTGCCTTTTTTAGCTCCCCACAACTTCTACTATGTTTAATTCAACATGGTTAAACATGTTTCCCTGTTCTGTTGCACTATGAGGCTACATTTATGTGACCTCCAGGTAATGAATTTTTTAGACACCATCTGTATAAGCCAGACTTGGAACACTGTGTGTTTGAACAATGTAAGACTGTGCCTGCATAAAATAATTGATTCATTGTTCTGTAACACTTGTTTTTGGAAAAGAGAATATCCATGTATGTTTGTAGCGATTTAAATCTAAGCATCCCTTATGACTAGGTTCAACTGCATTGCCTTAGGCTGTGAAAAATCAGCCGTGCTAGTGAGGCAGAACTCGATCAGACAGTTCTTGAGCTATTATGTCTGTGAAGTGTTGGGATGAGGAAATTAGTGTTCCTCTCAGACTACTTGTTCATATTCCTTAAACTTCTGATACCGTGGTGCCATGCAGACTGGAGTTCAGGTTCTTCTGACTGGCAGTTTCTTCTGAGGTGTATGTCTACATCTTGTGTTCCTGCTGGTGAAAGGCCTTAAAAGGCAAGGGTAACCTCTACCCACACTTTGTTTTCATCATTGTTGCCCTTAACTACAAGTCAAACCTGTGTAATCTACCTGTTGTTTTGGAAGGAGTTTTGAGTATGTAATGGTTCATTTATTTAATTATTTTTAACAACATTTTCTCCTGCTGAGGCTAACCATCTGGTGCTCTTGTCCTGAGGTACAGGTGATAGTTAGCCTCAGATTGAAGACCAGATTATTTGGAATACAGATTCTTCAAGGCTTTACAATTGCGTATCAGATGCAGATGTTTCACTCAGTGATAGCAATATATATATATATATATATATATATATATATTTTAATTGTGTACCTTGATCCCTTTTAGCTGTCATGAGTTTTCACTTTTTAGCCCATCCTGCGTTTTACCATCTTTGTTATACAGAAATGCTGATGATGATGAGTTGGTTTATATTATCATTGAAATTCTTTAGTGTCAGTAGCAGGTGTTTAAGTAGTAAGATCTCTATGCTGTGTATACAGAAGATTAATTTTGAGAATTCATCCAACGTGTTTTGCATACTTGCAGTTTGTTCTTCTACCTCATCCAAGTAGTATGTCTACCTGATATTCATAAAGATGCACTCGGACAGAAATAATATTAAATTTGTACATTATATGTTCCTAAGGTATTTCTCTCCATCTCTGTTCAGATTATTGTAATTTCATATAATTTATGTAATTTAATATAATGTAATATAGTATCAGCTGTGCTAAAGCAGCACATTCATACACAAGGATTTTCATACATAAGGAATAGCCAGTTTTGATGCTTGTTCATCCTATGATGTTTGCATAGTTTAATTAGCTTCTTAGACAGATGTGCTAATAGGAAAAAGATGTGAAGCAGCTAACTAGAGTTCAGCACTTTAATTTAACTACTTTTTACTGCATTCTGCAAGCACTAAGATTTAGCACTCTGTTTCAGCTGTCTCAGAGTCATGATTTACGTACTTCTGATACTCATCACCCATGGTCATAACTTAATGACTATTCATAGACAGAAATTATCAAAGAATAGCCATGGTTTCCTGAAATGTGTCTCTCTGTGAGCTACTCATTCTTTCTATTCAGAAGTATTAGAATGTTTGGATCTCATACAAATGTGGGTCTAGGGAGTAGTGGAGGTTGCCCCAGATTTTGTATTTCTAGACAGAAGAACATGCTGGGCAACTGATAAGAATGAGAAAAAAAATTGAGCTCACAGAATATGCATGTCCCACCATTAAATGGACAAAATAATACTTAAGAGAGAAAGACGTAGTATAAAATGAATGACTACTTGGTCATTTGCAAAAGTTCTGGATATTATGTACAAAGCTTTAAAATTACCTAGTTTATTCCTGCCATCCAGGTCAGTTTGCTATGGGATTTCATGTAAAGTAATTCCTGTGAGTACATACCCATATTGGTGTACATTCTGTGAGGGAAAACAAGCTTCTTGGACAATGACTTAATCTTTTCTGGTTCTATGCCACACACAGCACAGTCTTCTAGCATTTGAATACTGATAACATCCTGCTGCAACAGTATTTGTCTTTTCCTATCTGAATCCCAAAGTGATCAGATTTTCATTTTCATACTCAAGCTCCCTGAATCTTCCCAACCTCCCCTCCTCACCCATTTCTTTCATGCTACAAACGATAAAAACATTATTCTACCTCCTCTGCAGACTTGAGTACTTACTCTCTTTTACAGCTTCAAGGAAGGGGAGGTGGCTTTGTTTTAGTATAGTAATTAGTAGGTCTGGTGGCAGTTTGAGGAGGGTGTGTCAATTTGAAATTTGGTGTCATCCAGCTGAACCAAGGATTTTGGCTTCCAGTGTTCTGTTTGGCTGATTTTAAGTATTGAACACCCAGGAGTGTATTCATTGTGCTTCTTGTAGGCATGACAGTACGAATGCCTCAAACAACTGCGTATGTTGTGAACAACGGACTAAGTCTTGGATCTGGAGCACCTCAGCTTACAGTGCATCATCGACCACCACAAGTGCATGCGGTAAGTACAGTAATTTTGAAATGAGTTAAAACAATTTACAGGCTTGTCTCTGCATTAGCATGTCTCAGATTGCTTCTTAGTGTGAACTGCAGAAAAGCGAAATGTCTCGTAGACGCTTTCCAGATAGTTTACATGTATAACACCACTATATCACCTACAGAAAGTTCTGCCAAGAACAGCGAAAGATGTGTGATCTGGTTAGCTTACACCACAGTTCTCCAGATCACCAGTACTGCATATTGAAAAATGATGCATGAATTGTCTGCAGGTGACTTGTGTAGTCAAGGGTACAAAAGAGCTGCCACAACAAGTTTTATCATGGTTTGAAAATGTAATTCATGTGTTTGACTGTTTGTCATGAATTGGATGACAGCACTTCTTTACTGTGTGGGTGATGGAGCACTGACACAGGTTGCCCAGAGAGGTTGTGGAGTCTCCTCCTTGAAGATCTCCAAAAGCCACCTGGACGTGGTCCTGGGCTCTAGGTGGCCCTGCTTGAGCAGGGTGTTAGAGCAGATGGCCTCCAGAGGTCCCTTCCAACCTCAACCATTTGGTCGTTCTGTGATTCTGTGACCAGTTTTTCTGTACAGATGTTTGTAAAGTTTAGGTAGAAGAACACAATGCAGACAACATCCTTAAGGTTGCCAACTCCCAAATTTTGGATTTTTTTTGTGTTTTCTTTTTTTAATTAGTGTTTGGGTTGATTCCTTCTGCCTCACCTCAAACCTTTTTTGCTAAGTATTGCAGAATTTACTGTGGAATTTCATATGGTTTGGATATTGAGACTGAACTAAATACATTGTCTGCATACTCAGTTGCTTGGTAGTGACATCATTTGCAATCTCCTGAAATGGTAAATATATTACCAACAAGATGGCTAACCACTCTTTGGATCTAGACATCATTTAACTTCATGCATTCCTCAGAGATAAATAACAAGAAGAAATCAAGCCAATATCACACACACAAAACTTAGAGGACAAAAATTATCTCAGATTCCCAGATAAAGAAGTTCCTGGCATGAGAGTAACAAAATTTCATACTTGTCGTAACCACATTCCTAAGTTCAAGTTAACTAACATAAATGGTAGTCCTAGGAAAGTTTCTATAATCTAAAAAATTTCAATGGAAAGCTACGTTTGTGCCTTTATTTCAAAAATTTCTGGAAACTGAGGCTGAAATTTTGTGATCAATTTAAGGTGATAATATCCATGTTGTACCGTTATCTGTTCTTCCTCTTGTGGCTGAAGACCTACCTGTTGAAAAGATGATGTTAAACTGCCAGCTCAATCCACTGTCTGGGGTGTTTTGGGTAATGTGGGAACAGCAGCTCAGGTATAAAATAGCTCCAATAGGTTGTGAACCTGACTGCTTAGTCTTGGTAAATGGCTCAGTGTTCACAGTCCATCACCTCATGGGTGGCAAGCAAAGAGGGAAGTAGCTGTGTGATCTTCTATACAGGCAGTGATTCATATGTGAATAATGACTTCTGACATCCTTGGTCCTACCCCTTCTCACCATTTGCTGTTGCTCTTGTGCCTGTGTGCTCTCTGCACAGTCAGGATGGTTGGGTAATTGCAGGCTGATTTGTTTCTGTTTGCTTTGGGGATGATGAATTATAACCTCCTTCCACTGCTGCAGACTCTTATCTTTCCCTTATTGCTCTTACATTGCTTAGGAGCCACCACGCCCTATACATCCTGCCCCACTCCCGGAGGCACCACAGCCACCGCGCCTGCCCCCTGAAGCTGCCAACACTTCTCTGCCTCAAAAGCCACAGCTGAAGCTGGCACGGGTACAGAGCCAGAATGGTATTGTGCTGTCATGGAGTGTCTTGGAAGTGGACCGGAGTTGTGCCAGTGTGGACAGTTACCATCTCTATGCTTACCACGAGGACCCGAGTGCCACTATGCCTTCCCAGTGGAAGAAGATAGGGGAAGTGAAGGCCCTTCCCCTACCTATGGCATGCACTCTTACTCAGTTTGTGTCTGGCAGCAAATACTACTTTGCTGTCCGGGCTAAGGACATCTATGGACGTTTTGGACCCTTCTGTGACCCCCAGTCCACAGATGTGATCTCTTCCCAGAGCAGTTAAACTAGAGATCTTTGGAGCCTTTAAACCTGTCCTACTACCAAGAGTTTACCCCCGGTTTTGGGAAGGCTGATCCCATGCATGAAATTCATTTTTAAATCCACTCTCTGCAGGATTATTTTAGACGGCTGTGTGATACACTACATGCATTGAGAACCAAAAGAAAAATAAAGTCTCACCTGCAGCAAGAGAACCTGTTTTTCTGGATAGCTCAAGTCATGGGTCATTTGAAAATTTTATTTTCCCTCCCATGACAGCTGTTCCACCTTCCTTTTATTCAAGGGCACCTTGGATGCCTGGGATTCTGCTTCAGAGTGGGAACAAAATAATAAATTACAGTTTGTCTGAAGCAAAGCATACACATCTGTAGTATCTATCAAGGCACTAACATGAGGGCAAGAACAGATTTGCATCTTGCACCCCACCGCTCTGTGAGCAGGCTGTGATGTGAAAGGTGATTCAAGGTCTCACTTTCATACTGGAAGATTGAGTGGTCCGTTCTCATTTTACAAACTGTAATCAGCTGTCTGAGGGGAGGAAAGGGAACTTTAGTCTGGCCAGGGACCCAATATGTGTGTGAATTTGGAGGTGTTGGAAAGTAAAATTGTCCCACTACCTCCTGCCTCTCCTAAATAAGAGCTCTCCTCTACTATCACCGTCTACCCTCACTCACGCTGGGAGCATTCCTAGGTCAGATCTGAAACTGGATTGTAGAGACTGCATTCATATCTCTCTAGCTCAGATAATTTCTCTGCCCCTCTCCTCATACACACAGCCCTATTTTTTAGATTTATTTTGTGCCTTAAAGAGTAATTTCAGAAATAAATGTAGCCAGGTACCTTGTGGTGTTTTTTTATTTGCTTGGAGTTACTTCTCCTTTCACCCCTCTAGCCTTTCATTACTGCTTCTCATCTTTGTGACCCACCGTGATTGTTTTTTTCTTTCTGTAAAGACTAGGAAGCATGACATCTGCTGACGCTGGATTCGTTTTTATCTGCAGTATCACTCAACCCTTTCCTCACTGTAATTATTGAGTAGTTGTTTTTGTCCTGTGAAGAACATTAGAATATACAGACAGTATTTTCCACCAGTCTTTCCCTGTTCTTTTGGGAAAGCTATATGCTGCAGTTCAGCCAAAGAAACCTCTGTGGTGTTGCACCATGAAAGCTTCTACTTGTTAGCACTCAGTTTGGATGTTCAGTTAGTACAAAAAGATGCGAAGTTGGCTTCCCAGTCCTCTTCTCTGTTCCAGTCTGCCTCTGCAAAAAGCTATAACACCCAAAGTAGTTCAGACACTGGCCCAAAACCTGTGAACACCTGCAAATGTTACTAGAAGCTTTCATGATGCTTCTGAGCTGAGAAAGCGGTACATCTGCCCCACTATCCTGTCAGCATCTTAAACTTGATTTTTGCATAACCAAATTCTAACACACCTGGACGAGAAAGGATATGTAAGGTTTATATTTTGGCACTTATAAGAACAAGGACAGCAGTCTTGTTCCTTTCCAACAGAACTAAGCAGTGAATTTAGAAAGGAAAGGTGTTTTTCTTTTGTTTTTTTAATCTACTTCACCATCTGGCAAAACTGTAGAGAACACACACAACTCCAATGCTGGCTGTCGTAAAACCAAGAACCTTTTAAATATAAAGCAAGGTTGAAAAAGGGCAGGAATAATTAAATCCCCAAATATGGCTGGTGAAATAAACTGTGAGATAATGGGTTCTTCAGTTGTATTCCCTTCAAGAACCTTATTGGTGAAAGACAGTCCGTTGTAGACTTTTGTCTATGCTGTTTTACTGCACTCCTTCACGTAGCTGGGATTGTCACTTCTGTCAGGTGAGTAACAAATATTCTCTGTATGGAAACTTGCATTTAAAGTATGGCACTTTTATTGATCTGGGAGAGCAAAAATTCTGTCTAAACCCAAGTATCATGAGAGAAGGTTCACACTCAATCTCATGTATGAAAAATGTGTTACCCTTCCTTTGAATAACAGCTGTCCCTGTATTACTGGTGCCAATAATCGACAATGCCTTGAATTTTTCTATGTTTAATTAAATGTTTTGTCTGCCTATTTCAAGGAATAATTACTTAATAATGCATTTAGTCTACTTATGGAAAGTTGAGTCTTTATAAAGCCAGTTCTGTAGTAGAGGCTTAGCGCAATTTCTTCCAGTTGATGGCTGTTAAGTCCTCCTTAGGCAATTACTTTAATGTCTTTGAGGTGGTACCAAAGGGCCGTTGGCCATATCAGTACAATGAGGTTTTATAGTTTGAAAGTTAAAATAAATATTAGAATACAACCTGGAACTTATGCTGCTTATTTAATTTTGATTCCAGCCCAATCTGTAAATCAACTTTTTTATAGTTTGTGCTTGCTCTTAGGTCATGGTTGTTACTAGCTTTGTCTTGCTTGAGCTAGACGGGGGGTGAAAGTCCTGTGTTAGAATTTCTCTCTTTCCTCCAATGGAGGTATTATTAGGGATGGTCTGGTACTGTTTTTGGAGGTTATGTGGACTGCACCTTTAGAGAGAGGACTCATCTTTATTTACTAAAGAAAGATGTAGTTCTCGACTGAACAGAGTAAAAGCAGGCTTCTTGCTTAATAGATCTGTTTCTGCTATGTATGGCAAAGCGCAGCTGATTTTTGTGACTAGAGCAAAGCAGCTAGTTACTATTTGCTGACTGAAGCCATCAGTGTTGTAGGGTGAAAGCAGACTCTTCTTTCATCGCAGCAGAGATGTTAAGATCCAATTTCAGGATCTTACGCAAGTGGTGGTGGCAAAGTACGTGACAGAGCCTAGCTTGACTTCCAGATGTCTAGCTCAGTTTGGAGACATTGCAGGTAGCTGGTTAACACAGACACGCCAAGAGAGGACTATGCCACTCCTGTAAAATTATTTTCATGGTGGACCAGATCTCTGCAGTGAGTATTTACCCCTTATGTCAACAAACAGGAGTATTGCTTAGTTCCTTAACTCAAATGGCACTTTTCCCAGTGTCGTGGGGTGGCTATTTTTAATTTATCCTTTAATCTCCCAGGAAAAATAAAAATATCGGGGAAATGAATTTCTGCCAATAACACGTTCAAAAAGAACTGGCTTCATTTCATAGACTTTATTTGAAAGTATTACCAAAATATCCAGGAACATTCAGTCCAGGTCTATTAACACAGTGCTTTTAGACTGGGCTCATCATAAAAATGTTAGTTGCTGAAGTTTTCCAGTAATTCTTTTTTAAATATGCTAAAAACCTCTATCTGACTTTCAGGTGGTAGAATAGAATAACTTCAGTTGGAAGGGACCTACAGCGATCATCAAGGTCCCACTGTCAGACCACTTTCAGGACTTACTGAAAGGGGCATTATCAAAATGCCTTCCCTGCATGTTTTTCCATCTTATTTTCAGTACCTTGGTATAAATTTGTTCCTGGCTTATGATTTGTGTTGTTGCCACTGGGTATGTGACATTTTAGCAGCACTACCTTGGATCTAGTTCTCCATGTTTTGGAGAACACTGCACTGATTCTACACTAGTGTTTTCCATCCTTGCTTTCTGTTTTGTTTTAGGTTTGGTTTGGTTTCTTTGTGTAATACACGGGCATGTGGATGTCCAGGCTGAAAGTAATTTGAGTTAGTTCAGTCTCCAGTTGGAAGGGAAGCCCTACCGTGGCATACTGATGGCAAAATGCCCTTCTCTTCCTCTGAGTTTCTCTTAGCTACAGCTTCACTGGCCTCCTTTATTTCAGTAAAAGTCTAAAAAAGCTTTATTGGATTCAAATAACTAAGCCCTTAGGAAGGGTGCAGACTGTAGGTATAGCATCTGTTACTGCAGCTGCATGGCAACTTGAGAAAATGGGAGGGTGCAGGGGCCGGTTCTTCCCAGGCTGTGTAATTCTGGGCTCCAACCCAGCTTCCCTGGGAGTAGCAGCTGGCCCAGGTCTTGTCTCCTGTAATTATTTGTGCTGCCCTTTGCCATGTTAGATCACTGAGCACAAGCACTGAGACACTCGCCCACCCCTATGTTTTTAGCACAAGGCTGGAAATGCCCACGGTGTCTTCCCTGTAAAAATAAGGGGTCTTATACTGACTGCTTCCTTTGAAAGCAATGGCAAAACCCCTCGTGCCTTCAGTGGGAGCATGACTGGGCCCAATAGTAGGATCTGAACACTGTTTTGTACTGTAACAAAAATATCCCCTCACCCTTTCCTTTACACTGTTTGTCTTAAGTGTCCAATATATCAGAATCTGTATTATACGTAGGACCAGGTCAAATCTGTTCTTGCTCCCCAAACAGCCATTCCCCAGTTCTAGACTATTGTATACACTGTACAGTCAATCTGTGATTCTGCCTTCTTATAAACTCTTCAGTATTTTCATTTAGTAAAAAAATCCAGATTTTTTTCAAATAGAAGCTTAAGATATTAAATATATATATATTTTTTAGTTTGGGTAGGGGTTGGCATTGTGTGCAAACACTGGAGGGAGGAGTTCAAACGACATTCACAGAGCCAGCCCTGCCACTGCCTGTATTCCCTTCTGAGGGGAGAGTGAAAAAAACAGCTAAGAAAAAGCAAAATAATGGATTTTTCCTTTTCATACCTTCTACATACCCATTAAAATGCCTCTTTATTTTGCATTGTCATTGTGCAGGCTGAGCTTTTTTTTTAATATATTATATATATATATATATATATTTGAAGTGCTGTCTTAATTTAATGGGGTATAGCTGTAAATAAGGTAACTGGGTAGTAGCTGTTTGGGGAGGCCTCTTCAGCTGTAGTAAGTTATTGACTATTGAGTCAAACATGCAAAGATCTTTGCAAGCAACTCAATCTGATTTCTTGTTTTGTTTTGCATCTGGACTTGTAAATACAAAAAATGTAGGACTGCTTTTAATGTCCAATTTAAACTGGGCAGTTGCAAGCACTCCCCCATTTTGTATGTACTGTAGATTTGTGTGTGTGCGTGTGTATGTGTGCGCGTGCGTGTGGTACCTGTAGTGGGGTTTTGTCTGACAAGCCTGAAATTTATACTTTGAAATAAACTACTGGGTTTTTAACGTTTTGAGTCATCTGTGCTTAGTTCCAGACCTCTCAGGAGACAGAAGTGCCACGTGTGTGCTCATCCTCTTCAGCTACGCTGCCACCTGGAGGAGGTGGCAGTGCAGGCACATCAGCATCGCAGGCTTGTTGCCACCTTGATCAAGGAACATGGAGCAGCTCCAGCTCCTTCCCAGAAAGTCAGGTGCGTGATGCTGCTCTCCCAGCCATCTCAAAGGAGCAAAAATTAAAGCAATGCTTTGATGTCCAGCAAGTCACCTTCTAGACCCTCGCAAAGCAGAGAGGCTGAGTGTCCGGAGCAATCCCGTAACCTGCCCCCGGTAGTTGCCCCAGGGCTGCTGGTGGTGCTCCCCTCTCCCTCCAAAGGGCTGGCTTTAACCTCTGACAAAAGGAGAGCAAGAGGTGGGGAGAGGGCATGGGTAGAAGCCAGGGTAGCATCGAAGTCTGGGTCGTATGCCTTGGAACCAACGCCCTGCTTTACCCACAGGCACTATGGTAAAAGCTGGCTTTTGGGCCCAACACAACACTGCTGCTGAACGGCAGAGAACTCAGACTGAGCACCTGGGAGACACAGACACGCCTGCCCTGAGTTAGTGCTGAGCCCACACTTCAAGGGTCACCTGGCCAATGGGTGATGGTAATAAGTAGTTTCACAGCGCTTATTAAAACTTGTTTCAAGTCACTGACCAAAAGAGTATGGACTCATGTAAGTGATGGCTGAATACAATCACACTTGACAGTGCAGAGTTTCTCAAACGGCCTATTTAGAGTAAGAGTCTACATCTTGCACGTAGTTTTGACCATTGCGTTTATCATAAAAATGTAGCATAACCACTCTGCTCCAGCACTGCTGTAATTGCAGCTTGCGCGGGCAGAAAGGGAAGGAAGTGTGAACCTCAAGGGCCCTTGTTTTGGTGCAGAGCAGCCTTGCCATGCACTCAGTGGTACATCTGGAAAGGGGTGCTACACCCGCAGAGCAGGACATACGTACCGCAAAGTGCACAGACCACAGGTGATGCTGTTGTGTAACAGCATGGAAACTGTAAAATAGCAAGGGGCTAAGAAATCATCAGAGCCAGCAGCACAGCACCAGGTCACTGACGCAGAAACACACTCTGTTACTACCCGGGGAGCTCTGTGCAATGCTGCCTGGACACCCACGCACGGGCTAACTGGTGGCCATCTCCAGCTACAAGCAGAGCGCACTGCTGACGGATCTTGTCCCCTCATGGGAGCTGAGGCCATGCAGGGTGGGATGGGGCGAGGCTATTACTGGATTTCAGGAAAGGGGAGTGGTGAAGGAAGCAAGAGCTTGCATTTGATACAACACTCCTGGGGACGCTGCTGGGAGGCGACAAGGCATCTGGGGGGCAGTCTCTATTGCCTCAACAGCAAGTTTCTTTCTTTACATTAGTGCAAGGGATATGTTCCTCACTACCACCTTTCCATGCCCTCCCCAAATCAAACAAAAAAGAAGTCTGCCTGCCTCCCCACCAGCCAAGCCTGAAAACCTTAAGTTTAAAAGGCAAAAACCACAGGACATTAAAGAAAAAAAAAAAAAAGCATGTGGGGGATGTGAAAACGTCCTGTTTTTGCAACAAACCTTTTGCTTAGCACATACCTTTTGATTTTTCCCCTTGGAAGATAAGCTCTGCAGAGGGAGATGAGCTGATCAGTGAGAGCTCTTCACTCTTCAGCTGCCTGAGAATTAAGCTGTCAGCGCTGTCACGCCCTGCCCTATAGGTCAGCGCAGCCATACTCACAGCCTTCTCTGCTCCCTGACGGTGCTGTGCTGGCAGCAGAAGCTGGACCCCAGCTGCTGTGGTTGCAGCTGGCCTGCTGCCAAAGGAAGCACACGGGGCAGTACAGTAAGAAGAATGCAGTGACCTGTTCGTATTTGGTGTTTATCCCAAAAGCATCAAGCCTGCTGCCCTGAAAGGCCAGAACCTGCAATAAGCATCACAGTGAGGGCTCACAAAGCTGACAAACCAGGCAGAGGGCAAGTTACTCTTGAACAAGGGCCACCAGTAACCATGTCCACAAGCTCCAAGCAACAACAAGGTAAGTAACACATGGGAGGCAGCGCATCCCCTCCCTTACAGCTGTGCCTGGGGTGGGGGGGGGGGGGTGTTCTCCTCCCAGCTACCTCTGGGTGCAGGCACTGACACAACACTACCATCTCTTATGGCATCAAGGGAATGCCACATTCACTCCTCCAGCAGGGGAACAGCTGAAAGTGGAATGTACACCAATGTATATGCTTATGGTGTAGCTGCACGTGGCCAGCACAATTAATAAGCCATGGTAGCTGCTTAACCCAACAACAGACTGCACTGCAGTGCAAAAAGCAGCTCTGTACATTGGCAGTGACGGTCACTTTTCACAGTGCTCTCCTGCCCCTCCACCCCACCCACCCCTGCACACAACAGGGATGTTCTCTGCAGCCTCACTTACCTCCTCCTGCTCCAGCGAACAAATCACTTCACTCCCTGCTCCAATTCTGAGCCTCAGCAAAGCTTCAGAGCTTCGGAGCTTCGAATTTGAGCCTCAGACGAAAACTTTTGGTCAACTCTTGCCACTTGGCAGAAGTCAGCCCTACTATGACAGCCAAATATTTAGGGTAATGTGTCACCACACTGGAGTAACCCACTCCTTTCTCCATCACGAGAAACTCCAAAGGCTTGCCAAAACCTCACACTGCTCATCCTCTGCCTTCATAATACAGGGCAGTACTGTGCACTGAGTAGATTGGACTGTCAAGGCCATGAGGAAAGAGCTGTTTATTCTGTTTTGCTTTCTTAATTACACAAACAACATCCAGCACAAAACAGCCCAGGTGACTCCTCGGTGTTAACATACAGCTGACAGTAACACATGCAGCCCCAGCCCGCCCAGTCACCTTCCACTGGGAGCGGGCAAAAGTGTCACTGAACAACTGGACAGACACACACGTATGTGTACAACACCCCCGCCACACACACACCCCATTACCTACCTTTTCCTGCTGCTACACTGCAGCCCAGGGGGGTCCAGGAGCATCGGGCTGCTTTCAGAACTCACTGACCGCATCCCTTCATTACCTCCCAACGCCTGACCTTTGCATGCTACGTCAGTGAGACAACAAAGGAAACCTCGCACAAGCCGCTGAAAGGGGGCCCTGTAAACAACAGGCTGAGTTACCTGCTGTGGAGAACACGGCTGTGACTCTTCACTAGGAACATCACCAGATGACAAGCACTTTTGCAGTGCATGCTTCAGGCACTGCTCAGACGAGGCAAACATCAAGCCGGCACAGAGACAGAGCTACTTGGTTTGGCCCAGTCCTGAAAAGCCAGGTCCCGTGCCTAGAGACAGATCACTTCAGTTGGTCACACTGCATTCACTCACCCCCTGGGAGTAGCTGTGATGATTGCTCAAATCACCAAAAAGCAGTGACATGCCAACTTCCCGTCAATCCTAGTCAAAGGGCCGCCCTGCAGGGAGGCAGCCCCCCTCTGTGCAAAGCACCCAGCAGGCAGGACAGGGGGAGGCAGGCAAGGCATAGGGACAGGTACATCCAGGTGGATTTATTACACACAGGAATGAAAGTTTCCATGAAAAAAAAAAATCTCATTTTGGAATATCAATGCTGATTTTACAGGATCGGCCTCATGGTGACGAAATTGAAGTTGTATGACTCAGGCAGGCCCTGGTGGCGTGTGTGGTTAAACCGTCTCCAGGTGAAGACAGGGAGACCACCCTGGACGGGGGGGCCGTTGATGGCAGTGGCTGTGAATGCTGAAGCCAGGCGGAAATCTGATACCTGTAACAGAGGACAGGAGTTCAGGGCAAAATGGTTGCGTGGTTGACATGCACCCATCCCAGGGCAGGAACAGCTCGGGGAGATTTGATAACAATAAGGTAAAGGAACTGAGCAATGGGAAATGCATGCTGGTCAGGCAGCATTCCTCCCCTACAGAGGCATCTTCAGCCACAAACAGCCAGTGCTGAAGGGCAGCCCAAGTCCACGCTGCCCTCTAGCCCTTGCATTATGCAGGGTGAGAAAGGCAGTCAGTCTGCCCTCAGGACAGTCCTCCCTGTGTCTGGGTGCCCCGAAAAGTCTGGGTGGGCAGCCTAAGAGCCAAGCTGAGAGAAGATGCTCAGCGCTGGCAGTGCCAGAGCAGCCTCCACAGGGCCCATCTGAGCAATTAAACTACCCATAGGAGCAGCAGGCTGGTCCCCATGGGATAAAGCACTGCACAACTTACCAGCACACCAGGACTGGACAGCTGTGTGCACAGGTATTGCCCTTCACAGTGAAAATACTGTACAAACTGCCTAGAAAAACTGCTGCTTTCTCCAGGACAGTGGGTCTAAGGATTTTCTCACCCAAAAAGCAAGGTGACCTTTGGGGAACTTTGCTCAAAGCAGTTTTACAGAAAGGTGGAGCCTTGGAGCAAGGTGACACTAGAAAGCCAGGCTTCTGAAAAGGTAAAACTAAAATGAGGGGACAGACACATTCCTGTGGGCTCTGGGGAGGCACACACACAGCTCCCATAAACAGGAGGCCAGGCCTGTGCAACGGTTACCTTCTCCACAGTCCTCCAAGTGGTGTGAGGACTTATTTCAACCTTCACTTACATTCCTCCTTCTGGAAGGCCTTGGGACTTAATCCCTAAACACCACAGGTCCCCATGGACATCATTCCCCATCAAGCACTGGGACAACGAAAAAAGAGAACAGACAGGCCTGGCCCTGCCCGTCCTAGCGCAGAGAAATGTGCCACAGGTTTGAGAAAAGCACAAACAGGTTGCAGCAAACCTTCAGCAGATATTGAGAATAAGGTTACTTACCTTGGAGTCGTAGCAGCCTGCGGGCACTGGAAAGGAAGGATTCAGGTCTTCCCTGCAGCAAATGGTGTTGCAAGGATTGTGTTCAGCATAAGGATCACGCTGGTAGTCTGGGGAGAAATGTGGCGGGGAGGGAAAAATGTAATCAAATTAGTTCCTTCACCCAAAGCTCCTACTACTGAAGCAAAGTCCCTAAACCACTAAATGCTGGCTAAGTGTGCTGACAGAAACAGTCTGTCACACTGCTTTCATGCTCCTCCTCAGGTACTAACAGGAAAATCAGTGCTCAAAATGGGACATTAAGTAGACAAGCTCCTAATCCAAATCCATACAGTTATTTCTGCCTCCCAGGGCACCACCACCAACCTGTAACCACAAACATTTGTAATTCTGCATGACAAAAGCTTGTGGGAACTTCGTGAGGAGAGAAAAGTGGAAGAGAAAGGGATGGGGGAGGGGGGAAGAGTATAGCAGTGAGATCCTTTCTTTTCCTCTTCTGGACTAAAATAAGTGGCAAGGAGCAAAGCCTTCAAACACCCACTGCAGTAGCTGTGAGCCAGAAGGGGAAGAAGGACAAGCCTCAACATCTATGAGCATGCTGCTACTCACAGCCCAAACAGCAGCAATACCCCACCCTGGGAGAGGCCTCCCAAACCCCAAGCCCAGTAATCAGAGTGCTCCCTGTAATTGGGAATCAAAATATAGCATCTAAAGCTATCTGCACTTAAAGACGGGCTTAGCCAGAAGTTAATTAAGCTGTTTTTAATCCAGTTAAGGAGAACCCTGTCAGGGAAAAGCAGAGCAGAACATTACCTACTAAAAATCACCCTTCCTGAACAGGGAGGGAGGGAAGAGCACCAAACCGACCTGAAATTTTACACCAAATTCTCTGATCTGACATGACTGCTGCTTAGGATTTAAGGCTTTCAAGATTTGTAGGTCATACATGTGGCAGGGTAACAGCAGTCCTCAGACAGTCTATTGGATTGTCAGCAGCTCTTTGCAAAGCTCACACAGCTAGCCCAAGGGACATTATTCTGAAGGGAACCCAGTCTCTCTCTGTTAAGAGTAATTTTTAGCCTTGTTTCCTACCTAGAGAGTAAGCTTGTGTTATTTTTTATTTGTTTATTGTTTTGTGTTTATACTCTGCACCTAGGGTAATGTAACTCTGATCTGTAAGTAAAGCTGCAGTTCCCCACTAAAACAAAAAGGTAAAGGTCACACTGCTTTACTAAGATCAGCTCCACAATATACAAGTGTATTTCTTACTGTTGTATCTCATGATGTACTTCATGTCTTCCAAGTTGGTCACTTTGCCCTGGTCTCGACGGAAGATTTTTGCTCTTGGAGCAAGCTCATAAGAGAAATCCAGGCCATACTTCTCAACATATTCTGCGTACCCACTGAGATTGTAAATCTTTTCGTGGAAAGGGATATTGTACGAAGGCCAGTAACCTGCCAGAGACACAAATCAACCTGTTAATCACTTGGAAAAGCTGAACACTCTTGTTTATATCAACAAAAGCAAAATAAACCATTTCCCATAGCACATCACCTTAACAGCATTTCGAGGAATAACAGGCCAAACTGGTTTGAAAGCAACAAAATAAGGCAACAGTCACTGGAACGACTGGGGTTGACACCCTGCATAACACCACTGGGGACTGTGCTCAGGCAGCCCAGCCCGCCCCTAGACTTCCACCCTGAGGACTCATCCTGCAAAGAAGCCAAGATCAGACTTGCAGGAGCCTGAGGTGGACACACAGACCAGCCACAGCCCTTCTGCAGAGGTTACACTCCTCTGAGCCTGAGAGCCGCGGAAGATCATTTCCCTTCTCCAGACTTCCCTGCAAAAGACTTGAATGCACTCCCTTTCTCCACTCCTCCCATCTCACCACGGGGGTCATGCACCGTACTGAATTGCCAGGGACAAACACAGACACCACACAGAGCAGCGATGAGGGCAGTTGACAATTAGAAAAAAAGATATAAAATCTTCTAAACAAACACACATTTAATAACATAATGAAGGTCCAAAAACAGCAGATAGAAAGAGGCCCTGGGGAAGAAGGGGAAAAAAAACAACAAAAACAACAACAACAACAACAAAAAAAAGACCTGGAGCTAGACAGACAAAGAGGAACCATGGAACAAAGAGAGTGACAAGTGCACATCTGTCCCCCATCAGCCTTTGAGGATAAGAAGCAATTGACCTCGAGAGAGCAAAGACCCATCCTAACTTTTCCAAGAGCAAGTGTTAATCCTGCACTTCTGCAGGATTACCAGCCAGAACTCCAGAGGGTTTTGGGCAGGTGATGTAACTGTCTGAAACAACGCTACTCTAGGAAGAAAAAAACTTGTGGTACCCAGATGGTCTTCTGGCTCTTCACATGACCTAGGAGAAATGCACTAGATATCTATACTTCCCCACACACACTCCTCAAGGCAGGCATCAAGGAGTCTTTAGGCAGAGACTATATACCATGAGCTAGTCCCAGTGTGAGCCAGTCCCAACAGCAGCATGCTTTCAGCTCCCTTCCACAGCACGAACCTTCCCATTGTCAACAGGGAATGTTGCTTCTGAAAGAATCTGGCTTAGAGACTTACTACCTCAACACTGGTGAACGCAGCACTCCATTTATTAACATCAGCCCAGCACGACATGAGGAGTCTGATGGTAAAACGCTCAAGTAAGTCAGCTGGGACTCACTGAGAGCGAGATGCACCCACACAAACCAAACTTCCTGAAGGACAGATACGCAGACAGCGTCAGCACTGGAAAGCTGCCTGAGCAGAGGCCTCACTAGCTTGGCTCCTGCTCAGCACGCAGCAGAGGTGGGAGTACCCTGTCGGCTGGCATTTTGCTAAAACAGAGGAAGTCATTTGAAATTCTCCTCCAGAAAAAGTTCTTCTGTGTCCCAGGCCCTGCAAGACTGCAAATCCCACACAGATAGTGCAGCATCCAACCTAAGGCAGGCTTAAACCAAGGGCTGACACGGGGCAGTGAAACCTGCCTGTTAGGTCTGCCAGTGTGAACAGTGAGGAAAAAAGAGTAAAAGGTGATGTAATGTTGGAAGGGGGACAGGGGATGATACGAAGGCAGCAATAGTTGTCTGAGACAATACCTTCCTCTGCCCAGAGGGAGGATCTCAGCAGTGCTGAGAGGAAGGGCAGTGAAAAGATGAGAAGCGCGTGGTGGAAGAGACCGAGATCACAAGTTTTGTTTGGAAATGGTGCTTTTGATACTGAAATGGATGCGCTACTCACTCATCATCAGGAAACATCTAATTGTAGCCATTCCTGTGCCCTGTCCCTAAGCTGGAGCCAGTACTGCCCTCCTCCACTTCCTCTAGAGGGTTCCTGAGTTTTCTTCATCAACATACAGAAAGCACCTTGACATCGTTGCCTGGAAGGGACAACATAAAAGATTCCTGGTTTTTAGAAGTCACCTGCACTGGCCTAACAGACAAGCTGACAAAAGCCATAAAAATGTTTTCGTTTGCAAACCCATATAAAAGAAGTTTTTGTTTTCCAGATACAGGTCATACTAGAGTGATGGCTGCCTTTGTTCACCTGAGGACTCAATTCTCATTCTCTGCTGTTCCTAGGTTTATGCCTGAAGGAACTTAAGAAAACTGATTGTGGTGCAAATAGATGCCTGCTCTCTCTGACCAGGCCAGTGTGGTGAGAGATGTTTTGATACCAGCTACAAGGCAATTATGGAGTGTGCCAGGGATTGCTACTCCACACGCTGTAAGCCAGCGCTGTGCTTGAGAAAGGCAGCTTCCTTCACCCAGGCTGCTCTGAGCATCAGGGAACAGACAAATCCCCCCAGGGCCCCTGCCCTGGTGTCCTGGGTGGCATGGAGGAGTCCAAGACTGGTGCTCACAGAAGCAGCGCTGACTTTTAGCAGCTGAGGTCTCTAAGGCAGCACTTCTGCAGAGCTCAGCCCACCCTGAGTGCTGTTAAACGTTTAGGTTTCTGGAGACTGGGTGACTTCTGCTGCACACAAGGTGCATTTACATACCTGGGAAGCGCCATACAGTAAACATAAAACATCATCGAACTTCTAATGCATGTCACCACTTTCCCACATAGAGCAGTCACAAGATCTCTTAGGAGGGAATAAGTGGTTAGTGAGTGTCCAAGCCCCCACCAGACTCAGCCCTAAGGGAATCCCACACAGCAATTTCACAGAGTCACTGCTGAAAAGGAACCCGCTAAGACTGGCCTGCCTGCACAGATGTCACACTGTTGTGACATGGTTGTGCTGCTTCAAGTACAAGAGCTAGAAATGTCTTCTTTAGCTTGGTTGTCTGCACTACAATCCACGACACACTCCAGAGGAGCCCAAAACATTTCACCACTGAACCACATAAAAATACTAGAAAATAAAATGCAATGGCCTGCTTTCGTATCTTCCATGGATAAAGGAGCCAGAGAAGCATAAAGGGGAGGGAGGGGATTTTTCTACATTATTGGTATGAACATCTCAAGACCATATTGACACTGCAGCAGTGCCTCAAATAAGCTAGACTCTTCCAAGCACCCAGACACAAGGAAAAATTCCATAGAGAAGCAACCCTAGCTGCTAATGTAAATGCATTTCTGGTGATCTTGATGATAAAGAGCAATTCTCGTCAACTTAACTCCTCAGCACGTGATTAGAGGAAGGGGCACAAAGGCACATGCTTAAATTTGCGGAAGGAGATCAGGCTTTTGGATGCTGGCATAATATGTCTATAAACCACTTGTGAACGTAACCTGACAGTGGGTGTTTTATTTCACCTAGGTTTTTGTTTGTTTTCCAAAAACTTATTGCTAGTCTTGCTGGGCGATCAAGGAATCCTTTGAAGAACACATGTTTATTAGATAACAGAGCTCCAGATAAGTTCAGGAGCTAAACCTAGTGCAAAGCTTCTCTCCAATTTAAAAACTCATCTCCTTATACAGCAACACACTCACCAAGCTGCCTACAGCATCACAGTTATTCAGCAAGGCTGCAAATAGACCTCACCTTCCTCCTCACAGGTTGCTAAGACTGGGCAAAATATTACCAAAGGGAAAAAAAAAAAAAAAGGAAAGAAAAGAAAGAAAGAAGGTGAAGTCTATTATTCCGTCCCCTGCTTCTAAGAAACACAGACACTCACCATATTTCTGCCACAGCAGACAGGAGAAGTGAATAGTGTTATTGATATAGCACCAGCGGGACATTCACACAAGGCTTTTTAACTCAAATCTCAGCAGCAACGTTCAACAAGCCCTCCCCAGGTAAAAAGCACAGTCAGCTGGCACAAAGAGATGGCTCTCCTAAGCCAGAAAATGCTGTAGGAGCTATTACCTTTCCGTAGAACATTTGTTTGATCGGAATATTCCACAAGGGTTGGGATCTGCTCAACAATGTACAATGCACCTTCATCAAGACTCTTCTGCAGCTTGACCTTCTTCAGGTCTAGCACCATGTATTGATTGTTGTAGGTCCCTAGGTTTGAGAGCAAAGAGTTACATGCCCTACCTGGGGAAGGAAAGGGGTACGAGGGCATGGGAAGGAACACATCCTTTCATTTAAGATTCATATGAAAGTGTACTTACCAGAGTTGCACTTCGAAAAGGTTTCTGCCCAAGCTTTGCCACCATCTGCCATCATGTTAGCAATGCGGACCCTCTGCCAAGCAAACAGGGATTCAGGCACCACTTGCTTAATGAGGGTTTGGTTGAATACACTGTTGGTGGTCTGCAACATTATCAAGCCACTGCCTAGTATGTAAAAGTCATCCAAGGACACTAGAAAGCCTTAAACAACAAGACAACAGTTTGTTATCTCTCAACCCTTGTTGTATTCACAGAACAAAATAGAGACTCATTTATATCCCCTTGGCTTGGGTATGTGCCTGGACATTTTAAATAAAGCCGTAAAAATATTAAAGGTGAGACGGCAACTTCTGCAAGTATTTTAAGCCCACCTGCCTGCACAGTTTCTCACTTGCCATGCTTTCAACACACAACCTGCTTTGTCTAGAGCATTTGCTTCAGGTTTGTCCCAACCTTTCCCACTTGGAAGTTTGCCCTTCAGATGTCAAGCAATGTCTTATTTTGGTGAATACATAGTATAAATGGCTAGCAAGTGTTTGTTCCTAACAAATTCCTTCAAAAACAACGACAAAAACAGAACAAAAATACAAGCTCCACAAACAGATCTTCATCAGCTTTTTTTTTTTTTTAAATGGATCATCAACCTTTCTTTTTTTTCTTTTTTCTTTTTTTCCCAAAGAAGAGGATCTCTTCTGGACTAAACAAACCAAACAGAAAAGTCTTCCTACTTAGTTCAATATTTTCCAATCCAACTATTCTGAAAAGCACCTCTAAGAAATGGGAACCTCTCAAATTATAAGCCAACTCCTGTATACAAGAGAAAGTTCTACCTACTCTTCTCTGTGACATGCAACAGCCCTGCAAAACTCAACACAACCATGACTCTCAGAGCAGGATTCCTTTCCAGGTTATATGACAACAAAAACATTAGGTCCAATTGCAGATCCCGTGTCAGGAGGTGGTATACAGAACTGCAAAGGTCAGCTATAATGCCATGGATAGCTTGGCAACTATTTACAAAGCAGAAATAACTTGACTTTGAGATTCTCCAGAAGGATACAGGGCCGGCAGTCACCAGGTTGGGGAAGAAAGGTTGTTAACTGAGCTACCAATGGAGAAGTTATCCAGAACCTGGTCTCTTGTCAATAAGCTTTTAACGGCATTACTCTTTAAAGAGTACACAATACTAAAATTTTTGTGTAATACCATAATAGCTATGTCCCACTACAGCATCTTGTACAGCAAGCTCGTTAATACACTTTGCAAACAAAGCGAGGTCAGCAACCTGTGATAGCCAGAAAGACAATCCAGTCCTGCCTCATCGAAAAGGCAGACTGACCTCCTTCTAGCAAAATTACTGTTTAAGGGCTCAATTTCAGCAAGATTTCTTTGAAATCCCAAAATCTCAAATCAGATCCAGGAAAATATACTTTGTAGTCACCTGTTCTCTAATGATATGTCAGTGTAGAACAGGCAGAGCACCCTGACAGCTTGCGGGTCCTACTGCTTCATTCTTGGAAACAGAAAGAGAGTGGCAATAAGTAAAGAGTATCCATAGCAGAATTCTCTCAAGTAAATACAGACAAGAAGGGAAACACACTAAACTTGGCTCTGTCAGCCCGTTTTATACCATGACACTGACTACTCCCGAGGTAAGCTGCTGCGTAACAAGATGAGTGCTTGTCCAGAGACCAAAAATGAACCTGTTAAACAACTGTGGTTTGAACTGAGCGGTAATTCCCATGTGGATACCAGTGCCAAGTGACCTACTTCAAAATACACTGAATAGCTTTGTTCCTTTTTAAATCAACTTAAGCTGAGATAAAACTCAACTCAAAGTAAGTGGCAACTCCAAGAATTAAGTCAAATGAATTCTGTAGTTTAAATAATTTGCAAAGCTAAGATGAGCTGAAAACAAGTGGATTTCTTTCCAGGACTTAGTATTTACCAAGTTTCATCCCGCAGCACTTTTATAATACATAATACATGGAGCGTGCCCTCCATGATACACCATTATTAGCTCAGTCATCCAGAGACAACATACGCCATTATGACTTAAGGTACAGGCACCCTTGAGACAAAGGGAAGTTAAACACATATGACAGGTTTACTAAGGACAAAGGCATCCACAAAAATAAAACCCAGATGAAGCCTAGAGATATCAGCAGATATTTGATGTCCTCTTGTGTTATCCTCATTTTTCCACTATGTATGAGAATCTTCTATAATTGAAATTGCCCTTTAGGTAAACTGTACAGAGAGATAACAGTGACATATTTTCCTCTGTAAACCCATTTCCCATTTTTATCAACTACTCTCAATCTTGTTGCTTTGTGTTTTTTTCCTCCCCTTCCAACGAACCTGATTCTTCCTGTAAAAAGAAAGAAATAAAAGCACTTCTGACTGCATCTTCAGGGTCTGAGCCATTTAGATTCTGTTTCCAAACACCACTGGAAAACTGAAGTTTCCAGATTCTGGAACTTCATTCATAACACTATTAATATTTTGGCTTGCTTCATTGATTTTTTTTTTTTGAAATCTGAGCCATAGTGTTCTCTGGGGAGTCATCACACTGAATAGTACGAGAATGGGGGGGACAGACAGAGCATGGATGTCCTCGTGACAGCTATTGTTCCTAAAGACGTAGTTGCTGCTTTCTCAACCAGATGGCATCAACTTTTCTGGTATTTTAAAAGGTCCTTGTGTTCATTCAAGGTCAGAAAGGTGCAGTGGCATAGTCTGGAAGTCAGGGACAAGAGCCCTAGCCATCACCTCACAGGGATGAGAGTAGCTCCAGGTTAAGACGCTCAATGCTCTGGGCTACAAACACACTTAACAACGGGAAGGGAGATGCCTTCTCTGGATTAGCTTTCTTAATCCCACCAGCAGCTGCTTTTCATACCATGACTGATCTCCTGCCAGCTGCCTTCCTTTCACTTGCAGATCTCTCCTAGATACTAGGCAAAGGTACACCCCACAACAGAGATGAGATACCAGAGTCATAAAGTGCATCAGATGCTTTTCCTCTGCTCGCCCTCAGGTTTTAGACAGATGTTGGAGGGAGCTGGGAGGTAAGAAATGACCTGGCAAAACTCATGAGCTTGCTGGTGCCAGTGGAGAATGTGCTATTCCCCTGAATAAGCACCTAAAACCAGAATACAACATATTTAACAAGACTGTGGCTCACCTAGAGAAAGCAGGTCACTACCCAAACTACTGTGCTTGGGTCCAAATGGTAGATTCCCTTTTTTAAATGGGGTTCAAAACTAACTCTTCAAGCAGAGCTCCATCCAAATGGATGGAGATCTTGGAAACTGCAGTCTTCTCCCTGCTGCCCAAGGAAAACAGGGAAATTTCATCAGCTAATAGGGCTCATATCTGGAAATGACTCAGTGGGGCAGTGTCAAACAGTGACTGCACAGCCAGGGGAATTCTTGTTTGGCCATATCCATTTATTTATTTATTTATTTATTTTACTAGACATGTCCTGCAAAAACAGCACCTACCTAGTCTCTGTCATCATATTTCTTATCCCTCCAAATGAGCAGAGCTTCACTCAACAGTTGTTAGCAAATGTTACATGGCCTGTACATTTTAAGTTCACTGCTCTGCAGAAACTCACCAGCAACACTAAGTACTTATGCTCAGTCTGAACAAGACACTGAAGTCAAAGGTGTCCAAGCACTCAGCTCAGAGCCACTCTTCCTTTCCAGAGGTTCACAGAGATGTTCTGCATGCAGCTCTGCACAGATGCTTTCAACAGAAGAGAAAGCTAAAATGATCAGTAGGGTTCAAGTGAGGATTAGGATTAGTATGGAAACAAGCGTAGGTGGTTAAATCATTCTGCAAGAGCAGAGATTACTGCTCACACTCATTCCCCTTGCCAGTACCCCTGCAGTGCTATTGTGGGTCTGAAAGGGAGAAAGCAGAAAGCAGGAAACTTGAAAGAAACTGCAGCAGTAATGTTTGAGCATGCTGGCAAGAATATTCGAAATTGCTGAGGGAACAGGGATGGACTCTGCAGTTCCAGACCATCCTCTGCTTGCTGAGCCTCAGCAAAAGCAAGGAAGTGCAAGGCCCTCTAGCTGTATCATAATGCATATGCTGGTGTACATCATTACTAGCCAGTAGGCTTAGATCCTCTAACCTGAGATGTAACAAATACTCTTTTTTTTGCAGTTTAATTTCACAATTTCGCCTTTATTTTGAAATTCACTAAATAAATGATCTGGACAACTTTACTCTGATCTCAGGAGAAATCAGGGAGTCAGCACATTCCTTTTCAGAAGACAAATGTTTCCTTGAAACATTTCTGACACAGCTTTTTGACAGCTTAAGTTCTACTTCATAACCAGACTACTGGATGACTGAGAGCTATGAATTATTCGGTTAAGTGCCATTGAAGGCCTGGAAGGAAACCTGCTTCTTAATGCTTTGTTTCCTCCAACAGTCAATACTTCTATGTACATTAGGATCATATGGATCCCTCCTGTTCAGGGGATCTTACTAAGAACCAAGTAAGAATACCCCAGGAGGTACCTGTCAGGATAGAGAACAGGAGTAGGAACTCACATGCAGAGAGAAGTTATGGTTGTCAAGTTGAGCCATGGGCAGGACTTGTGGATTTCATGGTCAGATGCCCTGAAAATTTAGGGCTTCATCTCATCACAACATGAAGCAGAGTTTTCTGGTAGTTCCCTCCTTCCTGCGTGATGGCCTGAGATCATTACCAGGCCAGTCGATTTTGAGTTTGTTCATCTTCTGGAAAACTGCAAGTTTGTGAGCTACACCCACAGCTAATGTAATCTGCTGTAGTCAATGGATCACACTTGCCTAGTGCTTGCGATACTACCCTGTAATTAGCTGGCCAGTGAGCACACTTGACATACCACAGGTCTCTCAAACTCCACTGTAGCCATGGGAAGTATGTTTTGCAACGGTTCTCACTGAATTTTGTTGGTAGAATGAAACCTTACCACATCACTGCATCAGAGTACTTAGGACAAGCAAGCTTTAAAATAAGCCCTCTCTTAAAAGTTCCCTGCAGACAGCAGTCTCAGGAAAATGCACTGGGATTTTGTGTGCTAGCAAGAAGACCCCGAGCATCTTAGCACAGCAGTAGCTGGTTTTCAGGTACCCTCCCATACAGTGTGCTTTATCAGTCTTGTCAAAGCAGATGATACGTATTTCTCTCTCTATAAAGAATCCACAAAAGGAACAACCCAAAAATATCTGCATATACACCCTCTAAAAAAAAGCAAAACAGTAACATTAACGATAATAATAAAAGTCACTCTGTGTGGCAGATCCTGGTCCCAGGTTTGCATATGCAGCACAATACAGCATGCAACAGTTGGGAAACATCCACATTCTCCTAAAGGACAATACTATCTTCAACAGTATTTCTTCTGAGAGATACAAGATCAGAATGACCTTCTGTACATTCAGGTGATGAACAGAGCTCAGACAAAAGCCTTGGCTTTCTACCAGGTTATACAGGCTTGGCAAAATTCCTTCCAACAAGAAAGTCAAATTCCTCAGAGAAAACCCATGCTCCTGAAAGGCTGTACACTTTACATGCATTTGCCAAAATAACTCTGACTCCTTCCCTAAAGCAAAAATCCCAGGAAAACCATGTTCCTGAGGGTTACTGGATCAGAAACCCACAGAAAAAAAGAAAAAAAAAAGATTGCTTTCAATGTGAAATGAATGCAACTGCTTTATGAAACAGTTTCAGGAGTCCAAGCCAAAAAAGACCCCTGCCTTTGTAGTAAGACAAGCACAGTAATTCATCAAAGCACATTTTGAAATCATCAGCCAACACAATTTCGTCAGAATCAAATGACCTTCTACAGTACATATTTCACTTTAAAAAGTTGCAGATTTGAGTGTTTGGCCATTTTTGAATTTGAAATTCCACCTTTAAAAATTTATGCAGTGCTAACTCATCCAAACAATCTTCAATTTGCTTTGTTTTTTCACGTTCACATTTCTTGGTGCTAATTTGAGCTGTTTGTTTGTTCATTATTAAAAAACTAAAAAGCTAATAAAAATAGCAAGAGTACATATTTTAGCACTGAAATATTAAGTACCGATAATTTCTAATATTCTTCCAGGAAACTTGAGAACACTACATGCTGCCTCATCTTCCCAAGGGAAATTCTAAATACTCTGGCTGGATATATTTCTGACACAAAATATGCATTAAAAATACTTCCCTTTGCCAGTTTATAGAGAAGCTGCAAAAGGGGGAAACAAAAAAAAAAGGTTTGCTAACCCAACATCAAAAAGGTCTCTACAATTTCAAATGGCTAGTGTTTGATAGTGCCTAATAATGTTATTACAGCACAAGTCATACTGCAGTACTAAACACAAGTGTTCGAAACCTTATTATTAACAAATGTATGAATGTCGTCAACAAGGTACTAAGTTGAGGTGGCTGTGCACTACACAAAGCAGAACTCAAATAAACGTGTTTGCGTGAGAGGTAGTAGAATATTTAACTAGTACTACTCTGAGCACTGAATGTGATTAGCTAACAACAAAAAAAAAAAAAAAAAAAAAAAAGATGTTTGGGCCTGAAAATTCAACACGGCATTTTGTCCTCCCGGTGGCTAAAAGGATTAAAGTAGGTTGAACCCAGTGCTTGTTGAGGTATAAACCTTTTTACATACAAGATATCTGCAAGCCAAGGACAGTCCATGTCATCTTGAATACCTTTTTTGGGGGGGAGGAGACCTTACCTGGGTAACTACTGAATGAGACACGGCTGGTGCTAGTGTATGGATCAACTATATTGAAGTTCCAATGCTTGTATATTCTCAGAGTGGCCGCATATGTAAACCAGCTGGAATGGGCAAAATATATGTTCTCATATCCAGGCAGAACCTGGAAAACAGAAGCATAATGATGAACCATTTCAGGCCCTACCATACTCTGCATGTTTTGTACTTGATAGAAACTGGGGGAACAACTTGCTTTAAACAGTCCGACTAACTACATTGTTCAAGAAAGAGCAGATTCTTGTGCTTTTTAATTGTGTACTGAACAATGAATTTTTGAAACGTTTGGAGATAGTTCTTGCCAATGTGTCGCTTTCAAATCATTGTCATTGTTCAAAATGAAACAGCTTAGGTTTTTTTTTTTTGGAGTACCTGTGTACCGAGACATGCCTTGTTTCCCTATTCCTCTTAAATTTTTGTATTTATGCATTCAAATTATCTCTCTACAAATGTATTGAACATTAACTTAGAACATGCTCTTTCTGTGAAAACACCTCTGGGAAACATTCAAGCACAGAAGCAAATGCAAGTACATATATATTTTGAAAAGAAATACATATTGATAGTATGTCTTCTCAAAGTATTTCCCTGTTTCTAAGACTTGTTGCTACCTCAAACATTTTGTTACAGTCAAATATTGAATGAATGCATCTCAGTTGAAGATAAATACTGTTGCTCTGGAATACATGAATCTCCGTACACTGACTAGATGCTTGACAATTTTAGTAGAAAAATTTAATTGCAGCCATGATGTATTAAAACCTCAGATTAAAAGAGTTTTCTTCCTGTCATCACCCCCATTGGAAAGCTATTCCAGAATATCACTGCTAACACTAAGAAAACTTTTTCTAATTTCTAGACTGTATTCATCCACCAGCCTCGCACACCCATTTGTTCTTATGCCAGCACTAAGTAACCTTTTCCCTACTTATATCCCCAGTGTATTTGTAAACATTCATGGTATCCCCTTCTGACCTTCACTTGGCTAGGTGAAACAAGTTACTCTCATCCAGTTTCCTCTCCACAGTAGCTTCCCATTCCCTAGTAATTCTAATAGCTTTTCCCGTGCCAGTCTCCGTGGTTTTTATTTTTGTTTGCCCCCCACCAAACACCAGTGAGCAAAACTGGACCCAGAATGCCATGGAGGTACAAATGGTAACCACATAAAAGCGCCTTGATCAACACGGATCTCTTCAGGCACATGCAATATAAACAGTGAAGACTACAGAAACACAGACTCATGGCATTTTGAATCAACACAATCACTGGAGCTGAATTTCTTGGTGCTCACCTTGATGAGTGCAGAGCAGTGACCCATATCCCACTGGTATTTCCCATGGCCTCCTGCATCCACATTGCATTGTCCACTCCTTGTAGAATACTCAAATAACGCAGGAATGAGATCCAGCAGGTCTCCAACTGCATTCAGAAACTGGACATCAAAGATGCTCAGGGGCTGAAGAAAGAGAGAATAGACCACAACAAACACTTTCAGACAGAAGCATCAGTCAATAGAAACTCAGCTGTTAAGAACTTTTTCCTTCTCAGAGGAATCTTTTATACTTTCTACAAAATACCTGTTCACAAGACCCAAATGCTAAAATCCAGCTTGGAATGAGGCACTTAAGTATCTTTAAGTGTCTGGCCCTTGTAGTGACATTACCAATGCTAACATCGTTGAGGACAAAAAGGAGATGCTATAGCAGTAATTTAGGAAACCTTGTGTGTCTTTGCCAACAGCATATTGCATATTATGATAAATCTACTGTTACTGTTATCCCACAGTAACAAGATTTTTTTCCCCTATTTATCTAGATGCCTTTGAAAAGCCTTACATTAGCACGCATTCAGGTGAGCTCTTGGATTTTTTTTTAATAAAGACCGCAATTAAAGATCCTCATGTCTGAGAAGGAGGAAACAAATGAAGGAAGCAAGATAGATACATTAACAGTACTAATCAAGCATGGAACAATCTGAAGAGAGGAAGTAAGTCAAAAGGCATTCCACTACAGGATTTCAAAAAACCCTTATGGTTAGAGAAAGCCATGGTTAATTATGCACAGCTCATTTTGCAATCTTCAGCATCCTCTCTTACAATGCCTCTTCAAACATAAAACCTTAACAGTGGTCTAACCTCAGCCTTCAAGGACCGTTTTCTAACTCCTTCCTGTTCTTGCTTGCACCATGCTTTTAGTTAAGGCAAGACTTAAGGAAAAGACAGAATACACATCATTGTAGCATTATGATTAGTAATTTTAGAATGGAATGTAATCATAGAGCAAAGAAACACATTGCTTGCAATACAACTCACTGTTAGTAAACCATAAAGCTGAACTCGCTACAAACCCCAGTAAAGGGGAGAAAAGGATAAGGAAAGAAAAATAAACAACTAAAACTACACACCATGAAAGGCCCTAACAGCAGCTATAGTTTCACGGAAAAATCCAAAGCAAATTTGAACACATTACATTGCTCTAGCTCATCATATTTTTACTGTCATAGACAGGGATCAGCAGAGGCCACAGCTGATAAAAATCAAGAGATGTACCTTTGGATAGTTTCAAGCAACTCAGTGGTATGAATCACTTGCAAACAAGTCCCAACAACTGCTATCTTAGTAGAATCCATACAGACAGACTTGCTGCAGTTTCAGCACTTTTTCCCCCCCATCCAGCCGTACTTAAAGGACTGCAAGCCAAACACACTGTGAGGAGAAGCCGTTTTCCAGTGTTTAATTTACAGCCGTAACTGTTACAGAAAAGTCAGGCAGCAAAGTAATGAGTGAACATTACCATCAGGAGGAGGAGGAAACAGGACTGCATGTGAGAATGCTCAGCCAGCCTTCAGACATTTTAATTGTTCTTTCTATCCATTTGCTACCACTCCATCTTCTCCTCCATAAAACCTGCCTTCATTGCAACATCTACTGACACTGCTACAGCATCTCTCAGAATTGTCTATATATTTGAAAAGTTTCCTATTTATGTGCTATCTTTTGGTCATTTGAAATTAAAAAAAAAAAAAAATCATTAAATTCCAGGAAGTCCATCCAAACCAGAACAAAGGTGCTATAAAAGGAAGCTAACAGCATTATAACCACAGACAGCTGGAAGGAAAGACCCTTTTGAACAAAACAGCAAAGATTACGTAAATTCCTAGTGTTCCACTAGGTGAAATTGCTTTCTCCCAAAGCCAGACAAAACAAAAGAGGAACTAGGTTGCTAAGTATCCATCAGAGTTCTGTTTTCATTCCCCTTTTGAGATGCAAACAAGATTAATTCCAATATATTTCCAAGAACTCATGACTTAGCTTTGCTAGGATAAATCTGGTTTTGTCTGATGCTAAGTGACATCAGAGAAGTCCAACATGCTCAGTGCACAGGGCTTCTCACTAAAACAACGCATTCAAACAGGAGACTCAGGCATCTGCAGTGTATGCCAAATCTGGTTATTTCAGGAGCAGCCTGATGCATCTCCCTCCCACCAGACTGAGAGCCCCAGCTTGGGAACGACTACAGCTGATTTTCCAGGATATATGGAGAAGTCTTCCCTATGAGAAGATCATCTGAGGCCACCAGCAAGAATTACATGAGTGTACATCATAACAAGTACATAATACAGGGCATATTATAACCTCTTGTCATCCATGTTCTCTCATCTCACATAGCATTATTGTAAGGAAAACCCCGGTGTGCATGGTTTACATCCTGAAGAAGGGCAAATGAATGCACTAAAATGACAAGCAATGAGGTGATATAGCCATGACATTAAACTCCTTTAGCTAGAATATGTTGCACATCCTCTGGGATACTATCCTGAAAAGCGAAAAAGATTATATTGAGTTTTCCTTTCCCATTGTAAACTTACCATCAGCTTGAAGGAGAAAAACTTAGAAAAGGCAACAGATAAGAGAATGAGTCTTAAATGCTTGTCTACGTGGTATAATAAAATAGACTAGTTATTCTGAAACAATTGCTTTCCAATGACCTCCCCATGCATGAGCATTCTCAATACAAAATAAAGAAGTACAAATAGAGAGCTGTCCTGGAATCATTGTAGTATTTAAAACTCTTACACCTCCTTATTCAAGAGTAATTTCCCTGTGTGGACAAGCCCAAGATTAATCACAGCGTTGGTAGAGCATTAGGCAGATGAAAAGTCTTAATGTTCTTTGAGTGCCCCTCCTTCAGAAATCATCCTGACAAAAGGGTTGGGTTTGTTTACTGGATATAAAATGTTGCTAAACCAGATGGAATAATTTCACACTTTAACATGAAAATGTATTCAGATTTTGACATCATTCTTAATGATACCGGTAAACATCAAATTTAAAATACAGAAATTTACACTATGCACTGCCTTCATGCAGATCTTACTGGAAGTATCTACCTAGAACAACCCTGCAGGATGTTTAATGCAATTAAAAATAATAATAATAAAAGAAAGAACAATCCACTATTATACATATGCTCCATAAATAAAAGAATAAAAGCTACATACTAGTGCTACTATTAAACAGTTCTGAGTCCAAACCAATTTTCTCTCTATAGTAAGGCCTGGTTATTTGTGGCAGAAAATGGTTCTACAATACTCAAGCGAGGTAATCTTGAAGTTGGGGGGAGAAGGGGGGAAGAGGACACATTTCAGAGTGACTTTTATCTATACTCACACAATTCAACACTCATTTAAGCACTATGTGGACTTGGCATAGTTTCAACCTACCACACATTGTACAGGACAATGCAAAGATGGATCTTTTCACATGTCTTCATCAGATAAGCACACACCAGTTAATCCAGCAAATGTCAGACTTCAAACACTTGCAAGTTCAAAAAGGTGTACCTAGTGCTGATAAAAATCCTTGGCACATGAGATGGGTAAGACTAAAAACTGATTAGCTATTGATACAGCTCTTGTTCCCATTCTTCCAAAGAGAAAATAGTTTTGTTCAATTTCACCCAGTGCTCAGTGTAGAAATTCACAGACTTTGCAAACACAGACCCTTTTCTCCATCCTTTTAAGATCTTTTGACCTATCCTTAAAGAGATCTTCAAGACCTTTATTTTCTGAAGGAGATCCAAAACAGTGGTAAATACATGCACAAACAGCACTTACGTGGCTTACTCTCCTCAAAATATTCAAAAAGTAACATGATATCCAACACGGGGAATCGCATGTACTTTTGCACAGCTGTCAGGTATCACCTTGATGCTAAGGAAAACCAAACACCTACGTGCAAATACAGCTGTCCAAACCATACTCAAAAGTTAGATTGATGTTAACTTACTAGCTCTGGCAAACAGATGAAACTGCAGTACAAGTGACATATATGCATGGAAAATTTTGGTTCCGTATCTTTTTATTCAAAGCAAACGTAAGTTTAGCTTTGGGCAGTATCATCCACAAAAGAAATAGGAAGGAGTGGAAATAATTCCCACTGTCTGTTCCAAGCACATCTGGGAAAATAAATACTTTATATAATGTATATTTACATTATATGTGTATATACACACACACACATAATATCCACTGCATATAACCCAAGAATAAAGGACACAGTTATTTCAGACTGAACCATGACTGAATTTTCCTTAAATGCATCATTTTGTATAGACGTGCTGGTGACATACGATATGCCCTGTCTGAAAGAGGATCAGAATGATTTGGTCGCTTCAGAGGGCGGTGATTTTTAATACCAAACACAGACAAGAAGTATCAATGAAAAAACACTGCAGGTAGGATGTTCCTCTCTATTTCAAGGAAATAGCTCAGATACAAGCTAGTTCTTTTCCTGTCCATCTGCATCTAAAGGATTCCAAAGCAGACAAAAAATTGATGAGCCTTGCAGGGCTCTACAGTTATAGGTGCTGTGAAAAGGAATGAATGAGTTATTTTCCTAGGAAGTCAAGGTTTCTTAATAACATCCCTATAATTCAGACCCAACAGGATGGATCTTTCCATTACAGTCTTCTCTTCCAGTATGAACTGGTTCCTGCTAAAGAAATGTCCAGAATGAGAACTACGCGAGAGATTCTTGCATATTACCAAAACCTAATTGCTTACGAATCCTTACTGCCACCTTCTCTAAATTCTTGGTATGATGAAATCAAGACAAAAAAGGGTCAAGTGCGATTACTCAAGTCTTCCCTCTCACAATGAGGAACCAATTAGACATACTAGACTTATGGGGAAAGCACTATAATTACCGCAGCTCTATTGGAGTTAAAGGAGCTCTGGTATTGCACACAAGCTGATGATCCTGGACACAATTCTATCTAAGTTTAAAAACAACAAGAAAAAAATAATTTTCAGAAAAATAAAAAAAAAATAAAAATCATCCCATTTGGCCTTACACAACACTGACCATATAGTTTGCAACAGAACACTTGGAAAACAGAAAGGGAGATACAATTTAGCAAAGAAAGTTATCCTGCAAAATCTAGCTTTGAAGCTCTAACAATTGGAAATAAGAACAAAAGCTTTAATGCAGTTCCTATTTGCTGATTCATACTCTTGCAGCTACTCTTTATGCCTAGAGTCATTTGCTCAATAACAATTCTAAAGTGAGGACAGCAAACACCTTAGAAGTGTCTGTCCTTCCAACATTCACACTCTGATACAAAAGCCACCCCCAATCTAACCAGCAGGTGAGACGCTAAGAGTTCCAAGTCCAGTGCAAAGACCTGGGGTGACATGACAGGAGCGCTCAATTACACTACCTGCACTGCACAGCAACTGAAATTTTTGTTGAATGACATGCAGAATGAACACTTGTCACTAATCTTTAAACACCCTTTTTAAAAAATATCAGATTCCTTTTTCCCGTCTTCATCTTCTGACATCCCACACCCAACTACTAAAAAAGAGATGTGGTAATCTTACTGTTTGTTTGTGCAGTTTAGCCCACTCGAGGGCTCCCATGTACAGACCATCCAACTGTGCAATAATATAGCCAGCATGCCTCCAAAAGGGGTCATCCTTATTATTTCTGATTTGTTGTCTTGTCCATTGATCTTGTTTCCTGCAGAGGAACAAACAGGTTGGGGTTTTCTTGCTTTTGTTTTAGAGTATAATTGATATTGCAGGGAAGGGGCAAATGTTGGCCTGCATTATGACCCAGATGACCAAAACCTTTCCAGTATTTTGAGGCAAATCATGTTGTGGAAATCCAGTAGACATGGATGAAGGTTGTATCGTCTGGGTGCAAATATTCAGATACATGCAGTGTACCCTACAGCTGTGTGCCTCTACCCCTATACATCATTTCAGTGCCAAAGAGAGAGATGAACTCCATCTCTGTGGGAGACCCACCTATAGAATATCTAGCATCCCCTTATAGTCAGTAAAGAGGAAACAAGCATTTGATTGTTCACCTGGCCTATTTCCTTTTAAATGCCTACTCTATAAAATAGACTGACCTTTGAAGTCCTTACTCCTCTCCCCTGGGTACAAGTGCAACAAAGGCTTTCTGCTGGCAGTGCTAAAACATTGCTTAAGAACCACTGCTATTCTCCTCTGAGGAAAAGGTGGGAGGCCAAACAATAATTCTATGTGCCAAATCCAACCAAGAGGTTACTAGTCAAATAACCCAGGTTTACAGCACAAAACAGAAGCTGAACAGACCCAAGGGCAAGAGCAGTCAACATTAGGAGGAACTCATAGAGTTCCCTCCTTCGCTGCACACCACGAGGAACCTGAATTTTTAGAGTAAGTCAAGACCAGATAAACACAAGACCAGAGACTGTAATCTATCTGGCATTATGTACAGCAAGGAAAAAAAAAAAAGAAAAAAAGGAGTGAATGAATCTGGCAAGGAAACAAACTCTTCCAGCAGTATATGGCTGATAAAACCAGCCGTATTTATGTCTGAAAGTAAAAAGGTACAAGACACATGTCAGAGGAAACAGGAACATGATCAGAGCATTCACAGCTATGGCTTTGAACACAACACAGTAGCCCATATTAAGACTGCTATAAAATGAAGCAACACAGCAGGAGTCTAGGATACTGGCATTAGAAAAAAAAAAGATATAAGGCCACCTACTATTGCCCCCTCCATCACAACAATGCATCTCGGGGAACACAGCTACTGTTGTGAGTTAGACTGAAGAAAAGAAAACAAAAACAGATATGATAGCTACCTCATCTTTCTAACAGAAAGGACGGCAATCCTGAAGGATACAATGGTAGGAAGGGAGTGCTAAGAGCTTTTTTCTACTCTGTTTTGATACACTAAAAACAAACTAGATACACATGCAATAAACAAAATTAGTCACACATGTAGCCCCATTGCTTGAGGAAACAAAACAAGGTAAGATGTAAAAATTAGTCTGCAGACATGACCAGAGTTTCACAGAAGTATTCATAATAGATGAAAATACAAGTCTAAGGAGACTTATAAGTGCTAAATACAGTTGAGTCTCCCAGTACCTGTCCTGGTTCTCCCACTTGTAGCTCCCCAACAGCGTAGCTGCAATATTTGAGCAGAATTACTTTTGATTTATACCGCTGAAGAGAAAAAGGAATCAGGACTTTTGTGATTAGAACAGAATTCACATCAGTGGTATAGTAAACAAAACTCTTAACAGTGGAACGAAAGAATGTGTTAAAAAGACTAAGGTGCCAAGAGACCACACTGTTCAGTGTAACATTCAAAATACCAGTTCTTAGAAAAGGATTTTCACTAGAATGAACTACAGAATTCATTGGTGTTATCCACACCCACTTGTAGTAATAAATACTTCCTTGAAAGAATCAGAATCAGGGAAGGATATATGACCTCCTTAACATGTTTAGAATTTTTCCCTCACACACACTAATGCCATACAGTCAGAGGAAAAGTAAGCATGTATTTTCTTTCACCTATGAGAGAATAAAATTGAAAAATCCTTATATATGTCAACCATAAGTCTTGAAGAATTTATTTTCTAAGAACTAAATACATACGCCATGAAATTCTGGACTCCACTTCGAACTGTAGGATTCTTAATTAACTGTGGATACATATTTGCAGCATGGTCATACATATGCCTGAAAGAAAAAAAGTAGTAGAAGTTACTCTTTTGCACCTTCCCTTCTTCCTCACCATCCCATTTGTCAGCAGATACTGACAGCCAAGCACCACAAAGTCAGCTTCTTCTAATCATGAAATGGTTTTATATCTTTAAGGCATGTCAAATAGCAAAGTTAAAACAAATATATTGTTGAAATTTAAATAAAGATAGAAGTCCTTGCTAATGCCCACTCAAACTGCTCTACAATGGAAAAAGAAGCAAGAGTGAGGTTGAACAACTTCTTAGCAAAACTTCACATTCAGGAAATGTTTGAAGACCAGAACCATCTTGGAAATTCTAGCACATTAAGTTAAAGTGTAACAGGAATAGTTTACTGGAGAGCTATTCAATTTGGAACCAAGAGAGCATGGAGATGAAAATACTTGCTGATTCAGTAGTGAGAATTTTAGCCTGGTATCTAGCAGAGCTTTTTGCTTACTATTAATCATGTTCCTTCCTTACACAAGTTAAATATCTCTACTATACGGTGTAAATGAATCCTATGCATTCCCACAGACAGTAGACTCATGCTAGCCCTAAACAGATTCAGCTGCATGGAAACCAACATTGTTTCCCCCCCTAAGTTGAGTTCAGTTAGCTGTTTCATCCCCATTAACTAGAAGGAACAAAAGGTTGGGTTTCTGTTTGTTTTAGTTGACTGGCTCGTTTGTTTGTATTGAAGTGAAGCACTTTACCTTTCAAGACAAAATTAACTGACAAAAAAAGCTCAGGAGCCTAAAAGTTAACATCACCCTTCAATTTTAGGTCAAATCTAATTCATGCATCTGATTCACAGAGCTTTCGAATTTTCTCAGTCCATTATTTTCTCCTCCCATCAACATTTCTTAATTTTCAAGTTCAAACTGAGCCAACACTTCTTCAGCTACTGAGTCAAAAAAAAACATGCAGGGGGAGGAATATTTAGTTCTAGGTGGAATTCAGCAGGAAATTATTTTGCTGAACTCTGGTGATGATAGAACTACATCAGTCATAAGTAGAATTATCCCCTACCGAGTTCTGAGGGAAAGAAAGCCAAACTAAGAAACAGATACCAGCCTCAAGGGAAGAGCATGCCAGCAGGACAGGATTCCCTCCATTAAACAAGGGCAACTTCCTCTGGGAGGAATGCTCTTTCTCCCCAGTTTCTTTCAGGGCATAATTAGAGAATACACCCAGAGATGACTGAATGGTTTGCTGATGATTATAGATACTGATCCACTGACCTTCTCCCTTCTCTTTTTGTCCCCTACCCCATCCTCAGCTGTTTAAGCACAACTTGATTGCATGACCCTACTGTTTCTTATGTCAGCTCTGGTACCCCTCTGGCTACCCAGTCAAATTGGTCTGCATACGTTCAAGCAAAACCCTAACCCAACAAAAAAATGTAAATAGTAAAAAACGTAAATTATTTTTCTGGCAATTTGTAGCTTGAATTTGTTTTTTATGCTTGTTTAAGCAACAGAGGTAGTATACAAATGCAACTTTCTGCTATGTTAGTAAGTAAATCAACATGAAAGAGCTTGATCAGTGTGTGGGCAGATGCAAGTGAGAGGGGTTGGATCTGGGGAGTTCAGGCAAGAGAGGGGAGCATTCAGCAGCTTCACACCATCACACCTTTCAGGAAACTCCAGCTATGGTACCAATTTTAGTTCTAGAGTTAGCTGTTCTCCTCCCATTTAACACAAGACTACATGCAATAATCATAACCTATTTCTTGAAGAAGACAAGAAAGTTGAAGAAACAGAGCAACATTCTGCACCCCTGCAGTCACAAGAAATTTGGCAAATAAAAATTTTAAGTAATTTTAGGAAGGAAATTATAGCATAACATATGCTATACTACAAGACAGAGTTTTGATGGCACTAGAAATGGGGAAGGAATAGCAGAAGACAGTCCATCCGGCAGATGGTCTTTCAGGGACAAGAACCAGATTAGGAGGATAAAAACAGCCAGGATACTACTCTGATCAGACTTCTACGTTCAACCATCAGCCATACTCTCTTCATTTGGTGCACTTGAAAGTTATGCAACACAAGGCAGATTTTACACTGGTATCATCTTTAAGCAGAGATGACTGGAGTAGAGAGTGGGTTAGTTCAAAATCAGGGGACTGAAAGCAGCTTCTTTAATGGGCTTCCCTCTTGCATATACTAACAGAAGCCAGACAATTCCTGGGATTGACTGATTAATCTTTTAATGCCCAAGATTTTTTCCTCCTAAATTCCCTGTGACTTTTTTTTCCTTTAACAACATTTCTATGTACATGGCTTGCATATTTTGTAAGGTATAGGTATTATCCTCCAAAGTAAATTGGATCATTATAGTAAGGCAGTGCTTTGCAACTGTATCTAACAACAAAAACAAGGCAATTACAATACCGGGACAAGAATTCAAAGTCTAAAAACAGCAAAGCACAGCTATGTTCTTCAAATTAGAGAGGAAGATGACAGTACTCAGGTCAGCTGAGGTTGTATCAGAAAAGAGTACAATTAATGTTGCTTCAAATTTAAATACTGCTCTTAGGCACCAAGCACGTCCCAGTTGGGACTGACTAAAAGTATGTGCTTCACGTCACTGATCTGGATGTTGCCCGAGTACAGCGAGGCCTTAGTAACACGGCTTGTAATGGGGGAAGAGAATTCATAACCCAAGAAAACCAGAGCAAACAGTTTTGGCTGGATGCTAGGATTGGGCCTTACAAAGAGGCCAGAGACTGGGGAGAAAAACAGATGTCTGGTTCTCTAGACACTAGAATTAGATTTATCCTCCTCCTATGTGTTTTCAAAATAGACAGCTGCTATCTGAATCAGGTACCTACACTAGAAAGATGAATCATGCTCTAGAAAATGCCTGTTTCTATCATCACTGGTAGATTGATCTGACTTGCTTAGCAAATGCTTTTTATACCACAAACCTATAAAACTATAGCAGGCATACATTCTTCCCCAGCAATCTGAAATAAGACAGTCCCAGCATGTCCCATTTTGATTTTTTTTTTTAAATCCATTTGTCTTACAATCTCCTTGGGTTCCTACAAAGGACAAAACATAAGCTTTTAAGAAAGATTTTGACGTTCTTATGCATACCATCAAAGGCTTGGCTGTGTCTAGAAACCTAATTCACACCCTAGGTGCAATGAAAGAACTGAGCTAGCTGAGAATTCCTGAAGGTCTCCAAATTGCAGGCACTGTCAGTCTGGAGCTGCTGCTCACCTGACAGCTTCTGCAGGAACCTGCATTTCAAACTGGGATCATAGGAAAGAATGTGTCCTTCCCATTAATGCAACCCGTGAGATCAGAGCACTCCTAGGACTTCAGGGTTTCTACAAAGAGATACCTTGGGTCATTTCAGCTTCATGGAGTCATGGCCACAAACAGCATTGCCACAAATGGATGTGAGACAGCTGGAGACCTTGGAGTTATCCAGGTTAATGTAACAATGTACTGGAGAACACCTCAATTACTACACATACCTAGTGTATTCACCTTGGACACCTGTACCAGAGCCACTCATGGTGGCAGTGCTCATACAGACAAGCAACATAAGCCTCAGCACTCTGGTGGTTAAGTGGTTGTTGATGCAAATAAAGCCTTGAACACCATCAGACATGTCGTTACACTCTTCCTTGCTGTTACCAGGACAGATGAGTCCTTAAAAAGGAAGGTTGAGCTGCATGCAGCTGCTGTGTGCATTGATGTGTGCAAAGGCAGAAAGAGAGTGTTCAGAGACTCCTTCTCATAAGGGAAGTCATGACGGTGCTAGAGAGCATCCCTGGATACAAGCTGCCAGGCTGTCTGATGGCTACAGGGTTACAGTCTGAGAGATGCTGGTTACCTGTTTCGCTGCAGGAGACTTGTGTAAACACCCCAAAGAAAAAACATCTTCCTGCATGTCAGTTAGAATTCTGTGACCCTCCAGACAGAATAAAAGAGAAATGGATTTCTGAGAGTAATCTTTTAACATGTGCAAACTTAGTGAGTTCACTTCTCTGTGCTTCAAAAAAATGTCAAATCCACTGTATAAGAGAACTTTATTGACTTGCAGTTTACTGAATACAAACACTAAGATTGTACAGCTAAAAGCTGAAGTAATAGGTCCTCTGCCTTCTCAAGGGTCAGAGGAGTCTATCACTAATTCATTTCCGTTCCTTAACTGGAGCATTTTCAATAGATATTCTTAGCTTCAAAGAGAAGTCCTTTTATCCAAAATAGCTTTACAAGACAGAAAATGCTTATATTTACATCCTCTGTGAGAAATACATTTCCACTGCATTTTCCATGGTACAATGGGGCAAAGACAGCCAAAAAAAAAAACAGATGGTACACATAATATATGATAGTCATTTTTAGAGATGGGAAGCATTTTCAGGCTTTGCATTGTCAGAGAATTTCTCAGTAGATTTTCTCAAAAGGTCTCATCAGAAAACAAAGGCTTTGGCTACTTCTGGTTTTGCATATTAACCCACCCTCACACTTCAACTCCTTTAAAACAAGTTCAATTAAGTTCCCCACTTCACTTAAAAGCCCAAGTCTCAAAACATACTTCTCCAACCTCTTCCTTGACAGAAACCCTCAAACTCTTTTCTGAAGACTTTAAGACCTCTGATTGTCATTATTTCTGGTCTAACTCTCTATGATGGGCCATTTAGTGGCAGAGCTGATAGCCCTGCAGTAGCAATGGTTGGGGGGGGGGGGGGGGGGGGGGGGGGGGGGGAGGGTGTGAAGAAAGTTCCCTCCCCTAAACCTAGGCATAGACTAAGACATCAGATAATGTCCTTGCAGCTTGAATGTGAAACACAGTCTATGTTTAAAGGAATGGGTATATAGTTAAGATTGTTTAAAAAGCCAGCAAGGAAGACTTACATACCTAGTATGGAGGCATTAGTAGACCAGAAGTGTGTTGTTTAAAATATAATTTGTCATCTGATTAGTCTTAGCATGGATTGAGCTGTCTATGTATTATGACAAAACTTAAGTTTAATGATGAGTTTAAAGATGAGCGCACACAATGACACTGAAAAAAATCTTTCAAGTAACACCCACTTGTAAGAAAACTCAGAAGACTGAGGGGAGATCTAATTAATGTATATAAATATCTGAGGAGAGGGTGTCGAGAGGATGGAGCCAGTCTCTTTTCAGTTATGCCCACCAACAGGACAAGAGTACAAACTGAAGCACAGGAAATTCCGGCTGAATATGAGGGGGCAGTTTTTTACTGTGTGGGTGACAGAGCACTGGCACAGGTTGCCCAGGGAGGTTGTGGAGTCTCCTTCTCTGGAGATACTCAAAACCCGCCTGGATGCCATCCTGTGCAATGTGCTCTAGGTGATCCTGCTCGGCAGGGGGGTTGGAGTAGATGATCTTCAGAGGTCTCTTCCAACCTCAGCCATTCTGTAACAATATTCTCATTTAATGCCAGCATTCCCCCAGATCCATACGTAGTTTACATAAACTAAGTAGTCCATAGCAATAACCTCTCATGCCAATAATCTAACAACATATATCCAGATCTCTCATGTACTTCATTCTCTTTCCTGCCTGGTATAAAGGCTGTGCACTCAGAACTCTAGGATTCCCCTTCCCAGTCCCCTCCAAAGTGTTTTCTTAATCAACAAATTATGCTGTATTGCATCTCTGTCATACTGTGAAAATCTTGTCCTGAGTCCTAGCTACCTCTCCAGTAAAGTCTACTAGAGAGTCACACTAATATATGATACAATCAGTAAACTATCCATAAATCTTAACATGCCTTACTACTCATTAAATTAATATAATCTGGTCCAGAAGCCATACTTGCCAATTGTTTGACAGAAAACTCTCCCTTGCTGGACTGTTCAATGCAGCCTATGGGTATTTCAGTGTTCTGGAAGAAAGGATGGTGAAGCCAAATTCCTGTCACAGCATCCACCATAAGCATCTCTCAACTGTTCCCCAGGCACACAACAGAACTTAGTCTTAGTAAAAGAAAGTTCATAGAGGAAAAGTAGAGCATGTTCCAACAAACCACGTCATGTGCTTAGTTATACCACCAGCTATATCCCACCAATTCTGTCTTCCTGCTTAGTAACGGAAAGAACGTAGAACAGAAAAAGCTGGTCTGGATTCATAACAAGCACAAAACACCGTCAGTTTTCACAGATGTGCATTGTGGGAGTGATTCAGTCCCTCATTCTCTTTTCACAGGGCTTTCAGGAGTACAGTGGCCCTTCTAGACACATACCAGTCTACCTCCCAGCCTATCAGAATATCAGCTTTTTTTTTTTTTTAAACTTTGTCCAAGAGAGACCGAACTCCCCATGTTATGAAGCTTCAGCATCTATTCCCCCAGCAGTTTCTTGACAGTGCTTGCTGAAAAAGCCCCTTAAGGAAGCCCTGCAGCCTTTGCCTCTCCCTGAGAGATCTGCTCTCAATTCTCTCATCTATTGGTCAGTCACCTACCTCCAGGCTGGGGAAATAACTATTCTTTCTGCTACCCCTTTTGTTATTATTCACAACACAAGGCTTACTCACATCATTATACGTATGCTATTCTGTGATTACATTACTTAACCAGTAATATAGATGCAGTACTCATCGTTCTCACAAAGGTGAGAAGAGAGCCTGCAGGATGAGAAGACAACACAAAGCAGAAACCACATCTTGATACTGTAAAGAAGATGCTATATTTCATACTTGTTGCTAATTAAAAGAACAGCACACAACCACAAAAGTGTATGGTTTAAATGGATAGGAATGAAGGGAAATGAAAAACAAACAAACACTCACAGAAATCCACTGGAAGTGTCATAAATTGAGTTGCTTCCTGAGGTACTTACGGAGCTGTGAGATAGCCTTCCAAAAAGCCAGCTGCATACATGATATCTTCATTGCTTAAGGTCTGATGGCCATAGCCTGCTCTGATCTCCAGAACTCCCCAACCTGTTGTCTGTATAGTGTTGTTGTAGAAGCCATAGGCATCTCCGCTCCTGTCCAGTATATTCCTGACCTGAAGTGTTTTTTGAGCTTTATTCCAGTACACAGTTGCGTAACGGATTTCTATGGCCAAGAAGAAAGAAGGCAAGGGAAACAAAAACAAAGACAAGGGAAATTAGTGTTGCAATAAACCTGAAAAGCAACAAGTATTATAGGAACTTCTATTTACTTAGACACTGATGACTGTTACAGAGGACTACAGGGGTCGGAGAAGTAGTTGCAACAAGCTTGGAAGGTTTTACTTTAAGCCTGGTAGCTCTAACCCAGGCCTCGAAGATCCCAGGCAGATTTATTAAACAGCCATATGCAGATTTATACAACAAAATGGAATGGGTTGGTCTACCACCTTTTTGGAAGTCTCACTCACAGTCTTTGTAGACTGGGAACTAATAAAGTAGTTGCTGCAAAGCAAGATTAAAACAAGGGAAGAATGAGTAGATATTTCCTCTCCAATAGTGAAATGCTATGACAATATTTTGGCAATTTAAAAAAGTTAAATTTGGTAACTTTCCAACAGGTTTGATTCCACCATGGAAAGAAATACTAATGTTAATATACTGAGAAATGGTATGAGAACCAACTAGAGTTTTACCAAAAAAAGTTTACAGTTAAATATTCTCATGTTACTCTTTTGGAAATTATCTACAACTCTTTCAGTCTAAAGCTCCACCATAGCTGAGTCTTGACATAAAATTCAAAAAAGTATTTCCTTACCTGGCCCAGAAGAAACCCTATATGAATCTCACTGAAAGCAATTTTAAAAGATGGCATGCCTGATCAATTGCTAATGATTATAGCTACTGTTAACTTAATTTTCTACCTAAAGATTCAAAAGACAAGTTGCTGGTTTGTTTTTTTTTTTTTTAAAACTTTCTGGGCAGCTGATCCTGGAGATAGTATTACCCAACAGGAGCACTAGAACTCAGTGCATCACAGACTGAAAGAGCAAAGCACCACAGGTATGCAACCCTTTCTCAGGCACACAATACCGATCGCCCAACTGGAATAGAATCAATCTCAAGTGGTAAAGGAACAGAAAAGAAGGGCATTAGACTGCTCCAGAGTTCTACCTGGGCTGCTGTTTAGCAAACACTCTTAATTATTTGGGTTTTAATCCCAGTGAACTGAAGAATTAAGAGCAAGGTAAACAGCTTTCAGAGAAACCTCTAATCATAGAATCACAGAATGCTTTGGGTTGGAAGGGACCTAACAGATCACCCAGTTCCAACCCCCTGCCAAGGGCAGGGACACCTCCCACCAGATCAGGCTGCCCAAAGCCCCATCCAGCCTGGCCTTGAGCACCTCCAGGGATGGGGCATCCACAGCTTCTCTGGGCAACCTGTGCCAGGGCCTCACCACCCTCATAGTGAAAAATTTCTTCCTTACATCTAACCTAAACCTACTCTCCTTTAGTTTAAAACCATTCCCAGCCTTGTCCTATCACTGCACTCCCTGAGTCAAGTCCCTCCCCAGCTTTCCTGTAGGCCGCTTTTAGGTAGTAGAAGGCCACTGTAAGATCTCCCCGGGGCCTTCTCTTCTCCAGGCTTCTCTTCTCTCTCTCACCCCCTTCTATAAAGAAGAGTTCTTACATGAGTCTATTTAGAGATGAAGTCATCTCAGGGACTTGGAACACAGTGTTTAAAAACATGTTTTATTATCTGCCAGGTACTGAGTCTATTTAAAGGACGGAGACATGACAGACCTTGGAAACCTCTTCAAGCTGCTATAACCTCACTTTTCTGTTGTCTTCTTAACTATCTTTTAGTAATACATGAGGTAATCCCCGATTTAGTTTAAGTGTAAACATGGGAATTGCTCACCCTGAAAAATCCACAAAAAGAAGAGCAAGCTGGTGTGGTTTATCACTGGAAACAGACAAAGGCCGTCTTACAAAGCTAAAACTCACAAGAGCACAGAGGACAGGGAAAGTAAGGAAGGTCCTGTGAACAAGTGGTGCACGAGGTCACAGCACAGAGCACAAAGAGCCTGTCCAGCAGTAAAGGGCAAAGCTGACTCCAAGCAAAGCAGCCCGCTGCATAGTAGAGAAAAGACAAGTTGTGCTCAGTACAGACACCTGAGGAACAGGTAAAAAGAACAAGGACAAAACAGGGGAAGAGAAAGATGCTCTCCGTAAGTGGGGAAGTATGCAAGCAGTTAAGAGGAATCAGGGCAGCTAGGTGTTTTTATTAGTGCCCACAGACTAGGTAGGCCTGCCAAAGAAACCTTCTGCCTAAAGCAAAATAGCTGTTGCTTTCTTTAAAAAAAAAAAATAAAAAATACTGATGCCAGTGCAACACAGACTGAACAGAGACAGATGTACCCTGAACAGACGTACTGTAACATGGCAGGCTGTGTTTCTTTGTTTTATTCTCTGCCACAGCATGAAGATTCAGAGCTGTTTTCAGAAGGCAGAACAAACTTCAAAATTACCCTTGGAGTTTGCCCTGACCCTAAATTCTCTACACAAAGAATTTAAACTGCAGAAAATCAGGACTGGAAGAAGATGTGAGAGAAGTGACAGCATGAAAATACATGATGATTTGCAACAAAGGCAGAGGTCTTTAGAGGAACAGCAATGAGGTATGTGCTGTAGATGTGGCAGGCACAAAAACAATGCTGGAAGACACCATCTTCTACTACAGATTTTTTTTTTTTTTGGCAGCTACTCATGATATTTCACCTCATTCATTTTTGTGTCAGTTTCTGACAATCTAACAGGCCTGGTCTAACATGTCAAAATACCTATATATGAAGTTGCTTACATCTATTTAAATTAATATATATTTATATAAGTTGTAACAATTACTATATGGTTATATAAGTTTTTATATTGCTACAGATGCAGTTAAAATTGCAAGCTTATAAATCTCTGTACACTTAAAACCAACTTCCACTACCATGTAACTGAAGCATTTCCTATCACCCAGTCTGTCACAATTTTAATCTGTGTTCATCTAAACTAGCAGAACTACCTTTAGCAAGAAAGCCATCCAGAAATGAAATACGTAGCAGAATATAGAAATCTAAGAACCAACTGCATGTTTCCAAAAAAATCCCGTATGTCTCACAACAACATGAACCTTTATCTAGAATAATGCTGGCATTTTATATTTATTTTTGAAAGGTGATGCAGAGACCCTAACATTTCTTATCCCAGCAACTGTATTGGTAAGACCTTACATATGAACCAAATGCAATGTCTCCATGAATCCATGATAGAACGATGATTTCTGTAAGATTTAGACTTCCCAGTGTGCAGCAGAGAACACTGACAAGTTTCAACCTATTTCCTGCTCTCAGGACTCTGAAGAGCAGAAATTACTGTGGTAATTTAGGGTAATTCCATACCTGTATTGCTCAGAAGGGTTAACCTGAGTAAAAAGCAGAGGCAGACACTATTTAGTGCAATGAATGACTCAAAGTCCCTGCGGACAGGGTAGGTCAGTGGAGTCACTCTTTCCCTCAGTGCAACCAGCAAGCCAGAACTGCTTAGCATTGGCAATGCACAGCTCCAGCACAGCCAGACACGGGATAGAAGTGATGAAGAGCAATGACAAAATAAGCCTGTAAATACATAAGTGTTCCTTCTCCTTCCCGCAGGCAGCAGGAAACGGGAAAAGCCTTTCCTGAAACTGTGGGGGTTGGAACAGGATGATCTTCGAAGTCCCTTTCAACCCAAACCATTCTACGATTCTGTATTTTTGCCAAACAGGGATCCAGAAATAGGACTACAGTTGGCAGAGTGCTGGAATTTCTTCAATACGTGAGAGGTATTTTGCAAAGATTATACCCTGAATAATGGGAAAATGAAGTTTCAGGTGTGGTTAGGAAGTGGTGGTATCCTTGGCATTTCAAACTGAGAAACAAATCCTTTCTCTACCTTTTTGGCTCAATACAGGCATTGCCAAGTTTACGTTAAAAGCAGTGCTTATCTTTTGGTGGCAGATGCAGAATGGAAATACATACACACTTGACAGAACGCTGAGAAAACAATCACTGAGTGAGAGGACAGAGACAAGATGAAACAAGGTGGAAGATGCTGTGAAGAGGACATGAAAGAGTAGTATTGACTTTCAGTGAAAGCACAAAATGGGCAGACAAAAAAGAAAAATGCAGCAAGATGGCCCAAACGCATTATTTGATAACTGTCACTTATATGTATTAAAATAAATTAAAACTACAAAAATAAATCTGACATGCCTTAAGAACACCTATAACATCCTTTTGAAAATATGCAACAGATACTTTTCCTTATGGTTTTGCCAACTGTAAGTTGTTTTTAAAACATATCATACATCTAGACAGCCTATTTGACTTTGTAATTAGAGAAATTAACAGAACTCCCTTTTCCCTGAAAATAAAACAGCCACAAGGTTTGGGTATCAGAATTAATATTCATCTCTTTCCTTACTTGGAGCAGTAGGTCCATTCACAAACAATGAAGGAAACACTGGGGACATTGTCAATCATTTCATGTATTTGAGGCTGCATTTAACAAGCTAAATTAAGTTGGAGTGAACAAGTGCAAGTGTCACCTAATAATAGGAAAATCACTGGATTCCTCAGCTTCTAATTTCTATTTCCATTTTACATGTTTATTTTTATCTCTGGCTTTTGAAAAGCGAAGCCTTTTTGTAGAGGTATTAAGATGTACTTATTAGTTCCAACCTATACACTTTCCACTAACTAAGGAAGCGATCCTTCTTCTGTTTCACTGAGAAGTTTTGCACAACCCAGGAACACAGTAACACTAGCGCAAAGTAGCACATCTCCCATTTTCAGCACAGCCTGTCCTACAGCTACTGTTCCGTTAGATGTTCATGTAAATGTTTCAGGTCAGCCAATAACAAGAAACACCTGATCTGATATTTCTGTTCAGTTTTGTAATTTGAGAGAATTTGTCCTGTTTTCCCACCAAAATTTCAGAACCATCCTTCTGTTTAGAAAGGTTGTATACCTCTGAAGTACAGGTGCAATTTCACACCACAGTTATGACTGGAATTCATTACAAAATGAATGTTAAGTACTTCAGGACTTCTTCAGAGATTAGCTTAAACCACACAGGAACTTAACGTGAAACCCAGTAATTTTCAATTAAATAAGTAAATGCTTTCTTGTTCTGCTTGAATACAAAGCTATTTGCGTTTTCTATTCTACTAGCCTTAATTCATCCTATTTCCTCATTCTTTTCAAGTTTAAGTAATTTTTCAATTTGCCTCCAACAGGCCTGTTATTATTTGAAGCCTAATCCCCTGATTTGTACTTACATGAGAGAGAGAAGCAATATTCAAGTAAGTGAACTGAGATGATTTAGGAGTTCAAATCTTGTATGACTTTCATGTTCACAAGGATACTTAATGATAAAACCCAGCTGATACAGAAAGCTTGCCAAAAGAACTGTAGGTCTCCAGCGCACATCATGCACAGAGGAAACAAAAACAATACTTTCACAAGTAGCTTCACTGATCTCTTAGTCCCTGAAGCAATTTTTACCAGAGAATATTCCCCATAAACAGTTTCCAAATTGTATAATGAAGAATCTCTTCAAGGAGTTCAAAATACTAAAGAACAAAGAATGAAGGTGGGAGGGGAAATCAGAGATTGATAGTTCAATGCTGAAGGCCAAATTTATTCTATTGAATAGCCTAAAGGCATTTCTATTTGCTACTTCATAGTCTTCTACCTGTATCTTAATGATGTGAGGAATCGGTCAGGTATTAGCTGAAACTACTTCATATCTTACGTTTCCTTTTAATTCCTTTGCATGCTTCATGGTTGACCCTTCCTTCAGTCCTGCTAAAGCAGTAATGAAAGTTTTTGCCAATTCAAGTAAGGTTTGAAAAGCAGGTCTCCAAGATGAGATAGGATTGCCCACAAAATGAGGTGCTTGTAATACTTTGGACATGTTTAACAAACTGCTACCTAATTTTCCCTTGTTCTGTGGCAATTATTAACTAGGAATTTCGTAGAAGACAAGCAGTGAATCCAGCCCTTAAGAGCTGCAGAATTCATTAAAAGCAGAAGTGTGAGATATGCCACTGCTGAGATTTGCCTCCCCAACAACCCTACTCTTGCAATCAATACCAGTGGTATCCGGAATTCTCCGTTGGGCACTGTGCTCTGAACGCTGCTGTCACCAACCTTTACTGATCTCCCAGAGGCAGCTTCGCTTTCATATATTCCACACTTGTTCGGCATTTCTTAATTTCCCTCCTTTAACAATTCCTTGCCCCATCCTTTCAGGTGCTGGGTAACCCATTACATGTGCTTTGAAATTAGAAAAAAAAACCACTATCTTCATATATCCCTGCCACTTCTTTTCTAGCACAGCTACATACCACAGCATGTGTCCACAGCCGGAGCGTTTCTCAAAACCCAGGCAGAAACTCAATTTTTAAGCAAGAAGCCAAGATTCTGTGGAAAACTGTGAAGATCAGCAACACATGCCATTATGCCATTTGCCAAACTCTGTCTGCACCCAAATTTGGCTCTGGAGTGATAGGAGTTACAAGAATAAAGCTCGAAGATCAGGAGACAGAAAGGCTATGGCATTCCAAGGAAGCTCAGAATTGTTGTGAAAGTTTCAGTCATTAGATTAAGAAGTTTAATTGCAGCCTTATAACTTTGGCTTAATATATATATTATGTAAATATGATTTTAAAAAACGGTGAGCATAAAAATAGCATGGAAGTGGTGTTTCTACCACAGAAAACAATGTCAGATTTTTAAAACTTAACCAGACACTGGCAAATTAATTACTGTAGTGGTAGCACAAGTCTCTCTGGTCGGAAAACACCAGCTCATGCGCAGGTACGAGTTCTGAAACTGACAAAACAAACTGCCGGCAGCCCCAGCCAGCACCAACCACATCCCAAGCGGCTCCCGTGCGTGCATCCCGCACCGCCACGGAGCACGGCTGCGAGCCAGAGGCTCTCTCCCATCCGTCGAGCTCACTTTATTTTCCCTCGCCCATTCCGGGACGAGGTTTTGGAAGCCCACGTGAGGAAGCCTGACACCTAGGAGGTGCCGCCGGCACGCCTGCCCCGGCCGGCAGAGGCTGGCCGTGCTCCAGCAGCCCCTGCCCATCGCCTGCAGCCCCCTCCCCGGCCCGCAGGCCGGGGGGAATCCCCCCCAGCCGCCTCGCACCTTTTACTAGGGGGTCACAGAGTGTGTATGCGGGGGTCCCTTTCCCCCAAAACCAGCCCGGGAGGAGCCCGAGGCGGGGCGCGGAGCCCGGCGGCTCCCCCTGTTTCTCGCCGCGCTGCCCGCTCCGGAGTCACGGCACAGCCCCGGGCCGGGCTCCGCTACAGGGACAGCCCCCCCCCCGGCCGCCTGGCACCTCCAGGGCCCGGAGCAGCCCCGCTGTCTCCCCGCCCGCCCCGTCTCACCTGCTCGGCCCCCCGCCGCCGCCCACAGGAGGACGAGCCCCCAGCAGCAGCAGCAGACGCCGCCGCCGAGCCGGGCCATGCCGCCACCGCCCCGCGTCTCCTTTGGGCAGCGGGAGGCGGCGGCGGGACTTTAAGAAGTTCCCTCGCCCAGGGCAGGTCCCGCCGCTGCCCCCGCCTCCTCCGGCGCCCGCCCCGGCGCCCCGGGCTGGGGGAGGCCCTGCCGGGACGAGGGCTGACCCCGGGCCGGTCGCCCCTTGCGGCTCCGGGCTGTGCCGTGGGGTCGCGCCTGGCACCGCGCTTCACGGCCGAGGTCTCGCCGCGGCGGCCCGGGGGCTGCGGGGACCGTTGGGGCCGGGTCGGCCGCCTGCCCCCCGCCCAGCCCCCCTGGCTGTGTTTCAGGCCCCGGAGGTTAGGGTCGGTGAGGGCCGAGGCCCGGCCTCGAGGGGCACCGGGCTTGCCCCGGCGGGTTAACCACCGGGGTTTGCTCCGATGAAGCCCCGGGAGTGAGGTGGTGTCTGTCAAACCACACACTTTACGAAGAAGAGAAGCAACTTTTGGCCTTCTTGGGCCAAACCGCTGCGTGTTTCTGACTAGAGGAAGGATCCGAATCCTTTCCGTGGGGTTTACAGCCATGGACTGCTCACTTCCCATGTGGTCCTTCGCTGCCCCGCTGGTTCAGATTGTTTCTGGAAACTTCCCCACTGTTATTCTACCACTGTTGTAAAACAGCCACTGTTAGGACTTTGTATTTTGGTAATTGTTTAAGATAGTTAAAATCTGATACTGGTGGCCTGTAATAGCCTCACATTAGAGAGGTCACATGCCCAGCAGTTTGGGCCAAATAGCAACTCTTGGCCTCAAGCCCTGGATGAGGGCAGTACAACGCCACCGGCTCCGGGAACCATTCTATACCCATCACTGTTCAGGGTCACTTTTCAGTAAGAGACAAGGATAAAACTGAATTCCTTGGATAGGATTACAGCAGGAAAAAGAAAATATTTTTTTAAAAGGTTCTCTGTGTACAAGGGGTAAACATTGCTGGAAACTGGCAGCACGTGTGAACTAGGATAAAAAGCACAAATATACAATGCTAAAACAAGAGGTGTGTATGGATGTATGAGAAAAATGAGATGGAGACGAGGGGGAAGTCTGACCGAAGCTACAAGCTCTTGATGTGTATTTAGAAAAATTCACTTCCAACTGCTCCCAGTCCAGGGACTCACAGATTGATTTGTGAGGTAAGTTCAAATGAGCAGGTGTTGAGGCAGCCAAAATCCTTTCCACTTGGAGAGCAAAATTACATCTCAGGCAAGATTTTTTGATATAATGTTTCACTGCTTAAAAAAAAAAAAAAAAAAAAAAAGGAATGACTGTGACTTTGGTGACAGATTTCTGATGAAGAGGGCACTTGGATCTAACATTTAATATCAAGATACAATAATACGACATTGAATATGAGACAGATTCAAACCAGAAACCAGGTGCAAACTTTTAAAGAGGGTAGTAAAAAATGATTTTGTTGTGATGTATGGGTGACAGAAATGTACAGGGATGAAAGCAAGTAGAAAACAACCATGTTGGAAAATGGGTTGATCAACTCAGTGTTAAAGTTATTATTTATCTTCAAGGAATTATATGAAATTTATAATTTGAAGCATGCAGGAAAGAAGGGCTGCTGAAAACTAACTACTGTCCAAATTTATTGTTGCTGTGTCAGCAGCCATTTGCTGAATAATTTTTATCTCAGGAGTGTCAAGGATGGAACCCATACAACTCCTCTTTAAAAACAGACTTAAGTCACTTCAAAGAACAAAGCAACTTTGCTTAATGTAGTAGGAGCGGGTTTCCTCAGGCTCTAAGAGTCCAACACTTGTCACTGCCATTATAGCTACATTTGCTGAGTGTATCAGATACAGCAACCAGAATAGTCCAGTGGTGCCAAGTATCGCTGCAGAGCAGTAGTCACACCAAAGAATGCAGACATGGAGACGAAGCTTGTTGATTGGCAGCTTGGGCCAGGAAACAGCAGACGTGCTGACTTCATGCTTTGCTACTGTACTGATACTCTTTTCAGTACATATCAGTTTTAGAATACCAGTCATTCTTTCTATCCTCATCCCAGCTAATGCTTCCATTAGGACACAGACAGGAGCAGTAATGGTATGTTATTAGTGCCAGCCGAAGTTTAAGATTGCTTACATAAAATCTGAAACCTGTAGCTGTTGGTTACATGCTGTCTGCTATTTCATTCTCCTGCTATTTCTGCAATTTACATTCATCAGGCAGTATTACGAGCCCTACAGCATAACCTGGTTGAATTTTATAACATGTGTATGTACACTTATGTTGTTTCGTTGGGTTTTATTTTTGGAGTGTTTTAATTTTGTGTGTGTTTTCCCAAAGTCAATTTAAGTCAACAAATTAAAAACACAAGCAACTAGCTTGCTCTTTTTTGACTATTTTAAGATTGTTTACGTGGACAAAAATGCTGTTCAAAACCATAGAAGAATGATTTGGGGACAAATTACGCAGCAAAGTTTATAGTTTGAATATTGACCAGTGTTTGACAACTGTGAAAGAGGTAACTCTGCTTTGAAAGCCACCAGTACACAAAAGCCTTTTGCAAAAATTTTGCTCACTAGTTGTTATTTATTCGTGTGAATGCTGGTTTTCTTTTACATGTGTTTGCTGTTCTTTAGTTGCTTTTTAAATCTGATTATTAATATAAATGCCATGGTGTGAGGTAATGAGCCAGTCATCTCAGTAAAATGTGAGTTCTGCCTGGTCATGAAACTTTATCCAAAAGTTGAATTGAAAGTTTCTGAGGTTTAAAAAATACAGATAAGTTTATTTTCTTCATTTCTGTTGCACTTCTTGTTTGAGGGCAAAAGCAGAAGTGGAGGGAAGATATGAAAGAGTCTGTTTTTGCAAGATTTCCAGTTTCATTTTGCAGGCCCAAGACATTCAGATAAACTTTAGAAACCATACAAATTCTGGACTTATCTTCCAAGGTGAATAATGCAAATGCTATCTCCTGAGCAAAGACAACTCAGTTAAACAAAATATGGGAGGCACAGGGGAAAACTGCAAAAGAAGAAAAAAGGCAAATATCCAGGACTTACACATGATATATTTAATGTTATTTTCAAATATATTACAGCAGATCTTTCTTAAAATAAAAACGACAAATTAAATACAACATTTAAAAATCATGACAAATTAAGACTTTGCTATGAATATTTTCAGAAGTGGATTATTGAACAGGCTATCACATTTAAAACACAAACCAGAACAAATAAGCTATCTTCAGGACTCGTGTAAGTATTTTCATTTCTCTCAACTCAGACTGCATGTGTCCTTCTTGAGTCATCTGACAATTTGGACATCACAGTGAAGAGAGGTTTGACATGCTGCTAGATGTACTTTGAATGGTAGAATGGATGCCTGAAAAGGTATTTTCTTTCCCCTCCAGCTGAGAATAGCAAGCCTCCAGCCTTTACGTGAAGTACTCAAGAGAGTTGCTGAAGCTTTTTCAGTCATGCTACATGTCCAGTTTTAAATATATGTCATAGAATTCTCTGTGCTGGCCAGTTGAAGGTATTCCAGGGTACCTGTTCGGTAGCTTGCTACCCGTGATATAGGCCGTGTCTTGAACCCTTCTGTTTCTCTTTTCTGAAGAATATTGGTTATCATCTCAGCTAAGTCATCTTTTAACCGCTGCTGATTCTCCCTGAAAGCAACAGGATGAAAAAAAAGTCACTGATTCACAATGTTTTTAGTGGTTCACAGATCTCAAGTGTTTTTCAAACATTTCTACCCCACTTTTATCTTCGTGTCATTCACACACTACTGATACAAAGTGTAGGCAGAACTAAATCCAGGTTTTGGATTTGGGAATATAACTCAGGAATTACATGTAATTTTTTCCAGATAGTATGGGTTACAGTCTTTGCAGAGGAGATTTGTGGCAGTGTCATTATCTTAAAGTGTAGCAATGTCAATAAAAATCCAGATAGTATAAATTACTGTCTTTGCATGAAAAGGAAAACATAAATTAAATTCACTCCCAATCAAAGTAGATTCTATTTCTCAACACCATTATTGGTACCAGCACTTCCACTATTCAATTTCAGGTGGTCTTCAGTAACAGAGTTGCCATGTTTTCATAAATTTCTGCAGTGTGCCTGGCTTTTACTTGAATACTCTGCATATGAGAATTTTAAGGGGCAATTTTATGAGTCACAGCCTATATGAGGAAGTGAAAACAAAAGCATTACTGAGTGCAGTGATCCAGCTCAAGAGGTATTTTTTTCATCAGTTGAATTCCAGAAGAACTGACAATTCAATAATTCTGATAGTCTCAACTGATCATTTTAATTCAGAAAAGTCCTGAGATTACAAAAGAGGTGTACCATAGAAATAGGCCTGACTGTTTCCTGCTCAGCCCAGAGACAAACACTTGTATTTTGCAATGAAAAAAAAAAAAGTTCATGAGATTCTGTAGTAAATTAACATTTTGATTGTTTCTGTTTTGCAAATGTCCTGAGAAAACCTTTATCTTAGCCATTTCTCTTCTCTTAGGTAGGAAATAAATAGGAATAAATGAGCCGAAAATTTTCTCTCTGCAATGGATTCATTGTTTCAAAACTTTTGCAGTAGAAGTAAGCTGTAACGGTTACTTGTGCCTTTCACCATAATGGGTTCCAATGTATTCAGCAAACTACAATTTGCAATATAATTGCTTCAAGTTCTACTGAAACACTGTCATTTCAAAGCAGATAGCAGCAAATTCCCACTTAGGAAAGAGTGACTGTACACAAGAATTTAGAGGAGAAAGTGAGGAAATTCTACGTTCTACTGAGTTCAGGGGAACTAATGAAGCATTCATGCAAAATACACATGAAATTAAGACGAGTCATCCTGAATTCAGTTTTGCACTGTTTCTCAAAAACAACACTCCCACTATCACTATATTTTATTTAGTACTAATGCAAAATGATAGCTCAGTTCCAAGACATCAGCCTCTTTTCTTTCTTGATAACTACTCTCTTATGTGTTAGAAAGT